>NC_091792.1:101188712-101491742 GCF_041296235.1 Equus asinus
AGCTGCTTTCAAATCAACCTGCAATATCCCCAATATCATATATCCAATTTACTCTAAGTTGAAGAAATGGCCATGATAAATACTATAACAAATTTTTTGTTCTCCAAGAGCTACAAGACTGTATTCATAACCAAGAGACAGTAGTATGGATCCTGTCACCATTACACCCTGTGATCCACTTTGAGATGAGGTACCTCCTGTCCGTACAACTGCGGGCTCTGCAGGATTAGTGGTTCTGATCCCCTGGGGAGGAAGACTTCCACCAGGAGATATAGAAGGTGTTCCAGAGGACCTAAAGCAACAAGTGGTCATGCTAGGCACACCTCGTATCAGTAGGCCAGCAGGAAGAGGAAGTTACTGACATGGCAGGAGTCATTGATCCTGAGCATTATGAAGAAATAGGTTTCTGCTACAAAATGGAGCACTATTTCCAAACATGTGAGGTTGATTGGGTACCTCTTAGTGACCTTGGGTGGTGACAAGTAAAGTACAGTTATTACAGCAACCATCACCTGATTAGAGCAAGGTAACCAGGTGCTCAGATTCTTTATGGTTGTAGGTCTGGGCCTCCCTGGTGCATAAGCTATCAGATTAGCAGAAGTACTGGCAGAAGCTACAGAGGCATCGAGAATGGGTGAAGAGGGAGATGGTGAACATCTATAGCACTCTAGTGACATGGTGCAGCTGTGAGGATAGCTGCTTATCACACTAATAACCTTATTTGAAGTTTCTTTGTAATTTGTAACTTCAAGATGGTGACTAGTCAAAACAACTGAGCTTGATTTGGTGCACAACCCAGGTATTTGAGAGGTAGACTGAGCAGACATGAGCTCCTCATATTTGCTGAGGCTATCCAGAGGAAACCTACAGATAGTACCACAAGCCAATGGCTTCCTGTGTCTCTGACCATGTTCCCCTGTCACAGGCCCATGCTAAGCCCTGTGTACAGGGCAGGCCAAGAGTCCTGGAGTGAGTGCCCCAGTAAGGGGAAGGAGTGGGTGGCACACCCTTTGGGAGTCTACCGAGATCATTCCTCAGAATTGTCCCACCAGAGGGTCCTCTGCAGATTTGGCCCAAGTTGCCCACAGTGGTCACCTACTCACTAATGTATTTTTAGTGCTTTGCCTGCCTTCCCTGTTTCAGTCCCTAACTCCCTCACTGTGCTTCCTGGAGTCACCTTCCCAGTAGTTTGCTTGCACCCAAACCCTTGTCTCAGGGTTGCTTTTTGGCAAAACAAACCTAAGCAGGAGTGAATCTCAGTTGACTGATTTTACTTGAAAGTGAATTTTACCCCAGAAGTGACTCAGATAATTGATATATTTAACTGGGGCTCAAGGGTAGAGGTCATTTTAAGTAAAAATCAAGGATGTTATATTTCTTCTACCCCAGTATGAGAAACATTTAGGCATGCTAGGCCTGTCCTGTCTAGGCTTTGCTTATACATAGGCGTATCTTAGTGACCAGTCTTATAGCCTTATATAGAGAAGGGACAATTTGAACACTAAAGCTCAAAAAAGACAAAACTGTTGAAGAAAAACCACTCAGAATCCAAGACATGAATGCTGAGGTACACAGTGCACAGGGGAGGAATCTAAGTACCTGATCTTAAGTCTTACTGATCTTATCTAGACCCCAGCAGTAGAAATACCAGGTCTAACTGCACCTCAAGTTGCAACCAGACATTCGAAGAGCTAGGCAGCTTATGGAAACCCCAGAAAGAGCTCATAGGTCAAAGTAAATGAAAATCAGAGAAACTACAGCATTTATCAAAGAGTAGCCACAGACCTACTTGTTCTCAGATCTGTCCCTTTCAGTCTCCAAAGCCAGTGAGTACCTAATGCCTTTAGAGTTCATGTCTATGGTGGGAGTGCCCAGCCAATATCCCATTGGCAGGGTCAACATAGTGCACCACACTCAATGACTCCTTCCATCAGCACCTGCCCCTTTCCACACAGAGATCACTTCCCATTCCCTTCTGTAGTATGCAGAATAGTGGCCCCCCAAAAGATGTCTATATCATAAGTCCCAGAAGCTGTGAATAAATTAGGTTACATGGTAAGGAGAAACTAAAATTGATGATGGAATTAAGGTTGCTAGTCAGCTGACTATGAAATAGTGAGATTATCCTAAATGATCCCATCTGGATGGTGTAATCATGAGTCTTTAAATGTAGAAGAGGGAGGCAGAGTTGTCAATGTCACAGCGATGAGATGTAAGAATCATCATCACTGGTTTTGAAGATGGAAGGGAAGCCACGAACCAAGGAAAACGGGCAGCCATTTTAGCTGGAGAAGTCAAAACGAATTGAATCTCCCATTTATCCTCTAGAAAATGGTGCCGCCAACACCTCCGTTTTAGCACAGTGAGACTCATTTCAGACTTAAAGGGATAATGCACCAAATAGTGTCTATAGTATGATTCTCCTTCATGGAAATATAAGTATATGCATAGAATCTCTGGAAGGAAAAGAATGGTTTCTTCTAGGAATAGGAATCAGGTTGCTTAATGAAAAGATAGGGAAAGACTACTTTTTTCAGTGAGTAATTTATGTACATGATGAAAATAAAATTCAAAAGATACAAGAAGGTATACAGCAAGAATTGAGATCAAAGATGGTTTAGAAAGATGTATGTTACAAACTGAGGTCCACTAATTCTAAGATGCAAAAATCTTACAATTAAAATACTTAAAAGGTAAGGATTCAAAGGCTTGACATGGGTAAGTTTTACCAAGTACCCATGAGCCATATAAAAATATACTCTATTCCTGAGTAAGCAGAAATATGCTCTCACATTTCAAACTGAAGGATGGCAAACGTTAGAGAATGCTACATATTCTGGCTGGGTTGCAGAAAGATAGGCACTCCTATCGTGAATGCAATTATAAGGGCAGTCACTAGAAAGCCTTGGAAAGTGGACCTGCATTTTGACCCTTCCACTCTAATTCTTTAAAATAGTGTCCCAGATACAAGGGAGGCCAGATTCAATCTGAGACAAACACAAGCACATACATTCAGAGGTTGCACAATTATACCACTCACTGTGCCGCTATGGTGGTGAAATGAAGTCCCTCAACTCCACAGAACTATCCCAGCAAACAAGAGGACACAGGAGATGAAGGAGTTGGAAAGGTTTCCATGAGAATGAGAGTCAAGTATGGGCAAATTAACCAATAGTTCAGTAAAGTTTCTCTCTCATTAGGTCAAGGACTGTACAGAGAATCCCCACCCTATAGGAGACTCCATCATCAAGTGGTTTCACTTTTGAGAACAGCTGTCTTTGCACAGAGACCAGATCACCTCCACTATGCCCTCTCCTAGTATATAACAACCATCATTCACCAAGATTCCCTGCTCAGAAACCTAGGAGTTCTATAAATGACTTTTCCCATACTTGTCATACCCAGCCACCAAATTCTGTTGATTATGCATCCTTAACATTCCTCTAAGTAGTTTATTTCTTCTACTTCCAATTCTGTCACCCTGTATTCCCACAAGTCTCAGTCAAATTATTTCACTGGCCCACAACTTGAACCATTTTAATTTTCTAAGAAATGAAGAGAGTTTTTAAAAGGAAATCTGATGAAGTCATACACACCTTCACATCACCCACCACACTTAAAATTCTTTAACAACTTCCCTATTACATGTAAGAGTGTCCAAATTCCTTTGTAAGGCCAATAAGGATGTTATCTAGTGTCCAGCTCCATCTCTGCTAGTTGAGCAAATGAATATCTATGTTTCAAACATGGAGCCACACATTACAAACTTGAGGGTCAAAGAGAAACGTGATCTGTCCTCATGATGCTCAGTCTGGTGGGATGAAAGTAAAATAAGTTAATATATGGTCACAAATTGCGACAGCCAGTAAGTGAGGATGATGCATACAATGATAAGCCAAGGAATGACATAAAGGCACCTAAGCTGAAGCAGCAGCAGTTCAGCTGAAATCTAAAAGCAGCCTCAAAGTTTGGGCAAGTAGGATGAACATATAGATGAAAGTTACCTACAAATACCTAAGCTGGCCAAGAACAACAAGAGCCAGTGTAACTGAAGTAAAGTGAGGAAGAATGATACAGCCAAGAGGCATGTGTAGCAGTGGTCTAGGGAAGTTCCAGGGAAGAACAGAGTTCATGTTAATGGTAAGAGGGAAGTAAAGAGGTACCCAGGCCACAATTGTTTTTTCCAGTCTCTTAGTTATCTAGTACACAGAAATCCCTCCCAATGTTCAGGTTAGTTGATGTGGATTGGACTAGAACCCAGCATCCCAAGATCTTAGCACCAAGCGCAACTTACAAAATTGAGAAGATGTATTCTTAAATAGGAAAAAAGTGAGATTTCACATTAAGCTGTGCCCTTCATCTAGTCAGGAGACTTTTCCATCATAGATGGCACCTGGGACCCAGGAGGGTATTTGGTTCAGATATTCCTAAGCCTCTTGGGGCAGACAACATGAGGGAAGATCAAGGGGTTTGTACTTGAAGTGTTTGTGTTTCTGCTCCCTCTCCACTGGGACCAGGCCATCCTGATATCTTTTAAACAGAAGGGGTGAAAAAAAAAATGTCCAGCTGGCATGAGCTCTACTCCAGCAAAGGCATAGCTAGTCTTCAGCAGCACAATGTGAGCTGAGAGTAGTGCAAAAATCTCAGCTTCTACATCTTACTGTAAGCACATGGATGTATAACCTTCCTGTCTATAGCTCACACCTGACATGGGGGGAGGGAGTACAGGGGTTATGGGGCAGTTCCACCAGGAGCTCTGAATGCAAGAGTGGGTCTCATTTTAAATCCCCACGCCCCCCCTCCCCCCCCCCCGACACACACAGACATGAGGCAGATTAAGGTTCCTTCTGGATCATCCAGTAATTTATCATTAGTCAAAAATACCTCCCTTCTACTGCAAAGTGATGTAAGTCCGAAGAACTCTAGATCCAGAATAAAGAACTTCCTGAGTACATTCTGCAAAGACGCCACCCATGGTGATTATAGACTTCATGGCCAGCATCTCTTCTCATCCTCTGCAGGCTGGCTTTTATCACTCTTCCCCTTGCAGGGAGGTGTACGGTCAAGAACATGCTTTCCTGGGTCCTTCCTCCTCAGTGAGTCCCTCACATCTGTGAATGCCATTGATGTTCCAGCTGTGGTCACTATTCGGACACTGGCTGCCCACACAGCTTATCAATCCCCTACTGCCACCTGTAAAACATGCTCTCTGAAGAAGTGCTATTTCTCTTCAATTCGCATAAGAGTCAACAACATCAACTCTCGGCCAATCAATGACAGCTCTTCGGGGCCAAAAAGCCTCTAAGCCACTTGAAAACAACTGCACTTAAATTTCGCTGTGGCTTTTAGACATTTACCAAGTTCCCTAAGAACTGGAAAGTGTTAGGAAGGCATTGATAGTTTATCAGCTGGTCCTTAGGAAGCCTATGAGGATGTTTCTTTATCAGTAGGCAGGGGGTTGATACCCAGGACAGAAGATTCTAAATGAACACCACAATTACAACTACCAAGTGGGAGAAGCTGAGACTTGAATGCAAATCTAACTAAACCCAAGAATTTTTAGATTGCACTCATTTCTTTATTTCTTATTTTGGCCACTAGAGTAATTAATGGATGTAGCTCACATTCTCTCTATTTCAGACAGAGCTGCCCTCAGGGCTAATAGGAGGCAGCTCCCTGTGCTGAGAACAATTTCCAAGTACGTGCAAGATGATCTCCATGGTACAGAGGGTGGCCGTCTTGGGCTGCGGATGCTCTAGCAAGGCCTTGGCATGCCGGCTACTCTGTCATTCTGGTCTCCTCCTTGTAGGCTCTCTTATTAAACCCACTTGCCCTCCCTCCCATTTACAAAAGACAATGCCAAGACTGCTTAGTTGACTCAGGTTCCCATTCTATTTGGTTCAAGTAGTCTTCTTGGAGGACTAGGAGGAGAGTTAGGTCATTGAAAATAGAAGGAAAGTCAAGAAAAATACATGGGCTGGCACTTCAGCAGGTTCATTCCGAGCACATTTCAACCCTTAATGTTTTCACCTGGCCTCCCATGATAGGTAGAAGCAAAAGAACATGAAAGTACTTTGTTAAAAATGCTGACTGGGTCAAATAAACCATACCTGAGGACCAGCCCTAACCTACCACTATGTGGCCTCTCCTCTACAATTTAAAGTTTCATACAAAAACCTGCATTTCCAGCTCTTGGATAAAGCTACTTATGAGCCAACAGTATTGTTGACATTCTTACATAGCAATAATTGGCCCGAACTGAGTAGCAGCTGCCTAGAATCATAGTATAGAGTTGTTTTCTATTGTTGCCTAACAAATAACCTCAAACTGAGCAACATACAACAGCCAACATTAATCACCTAACAGTTTCTAATGGTCAGGAATGTAGACACAGCTTAGCTACATGCCTCTGGTTGAATGCCTCTCATGAGGTTACTGTCAAGATGTCAGGGATGCATTCTCAACGGGTGGGAGAGGAATTTCCTTCCAAGTTTACCATACTGATGTCAGCAGACTACAGCATGTCCACTTCCAAGCTCACTCACAAGGTTGGTGGTAACCTTCAGTTTCTCTCAGCTCAATTGAAGGTTTTTAAAAAAAAGAAAAGGGAATTACCCAGGATGCATACCAGAAGTCAGTATTATCTGGGGGCCATCCCACAGGCTGTCGACATCACATGGGTTATGCTTTCTCTGAGTTATCCATTTCTTCTGTTTCATATTACCTCTTGGCTTATTTACTCTGTGTTACACCTTGAGACCTCCGAGTTTGGACATCTACTTTGAAGAGCCCCTGAAGAGAAGGGACAAAGCCTGTGGAGATCAAGCTTGATAAAGGGGTTTGAGATGATTCAACAGATGGGCCAGGAGTTTTTGTTTGTTTGGTTTTGGTTTTTTTACATCAACAGGCAGCTTCCCAGAACCCCACAATCCATCACAACATCATCCCACTGTTTGGGAGACTACTATTGAAAAATCATAGGCTTCACTTGAGACTCTTTCCCCGAGAGATTGCTTTGGTATCTACACACAGCTCAAAGGGCTGGCAGGCCTGAATGCTTCAATTAGCACCTGTCCTAGGAAGTAGGAGCCCCTTATAGGCTGTTCCTTCTATTTTCTGCTGAAGGCCCAGACTTGCACGTGAATACTTGTAATGAGGAAAGCAAAAGTTAAAATCCTGCCCCCGTGTGGGCAGAGTCACTGGATTCTCTCCCATTTGTGCCTGTGAGAACACCAGCACAGAACTGCTCCTGCCTGAAGACTCCCCCAGCAAACTGAGAATCTAAGACTAGGGGCCAAAACACCTCTTCTCCAGGAACTGGGAAAATTTCTAGCTTGGTTGTTCTTCCTTGGACAGGCTTTTCATCAAGTGACAAAATACAGTGTAAAGATTAAGAGTGGCCTTAAGGCAAAAGTCCTAGAACCTGGACCTGGAGAGACCTCATCAAGATAGCAGCATAAGCAAACTCTGAACTCATCTCCTCCCATGAACACTACCAGGTTACAACTATTTTTGGAAAAATTACCCTGGGTAGAAAACTGGACAAAAAGAACCCCCACAACAAGGGACAGTCCTGACTCAGGCAGAAGAGGCAGAAATTCCTGCTGGAGAGAAAAAAGTCACCTTCGAGAGCAGCAGAGTTTCTCAGCCGGCCAGGAGGGAGCCACCCTAAGGTACGCAGCCCTCCCTGGAGGAGTGAGGTCCTGAGTAGAGGGGCGGTACTGCTATAAGCATCCTTCAGACTCAGCACAACCGAGACGAGTGTCTTACTATCTGGCTTCACTGGCTATTAACTGCAGCAGGGAATACCTCCAGAAAAGCTATCAGACATAAAGCAAAAAAGACCTGGGTCTTAAAGGGCTCACCCACAAACTCACCCGTCTCAGCAAACTAAAATCACCAGAAAGAAGGCTGACAGTCCTTTGGTGAAAAGAGACTCACCTGGTGGGCTCTGAGGGCATCCTGGTGAGAGGAAGGACCTCTCCAGAGACAGACATTGGTGGGGGCCATTGTTCTGACCTGGTCCAGGCATGCTGACACAGACCCTGGCAGACACATTGAGGTTCTTCCCCTGGCCTGTTGGACCAGGGGTCTGCCACACCCACTAGAGCACAGATTTAATCCAGTTCAGCCAGGGCAGGCAGCCAGCCCTAAGGATCTGTGACACCCAACATCAAGACCTCAGGCTACTTGTCAGCCTGCATTGACTGGGTGCCTTGATCCTCTACAGGCAGGCAAGTGTGTCCAACTCTGTGAGGCAGGGCATGTGTGAGGACCAGGTGAACTGTTGGGGACATTGGTGGAGAGGTGGGGGCCTGTGGAGTGGGGCATTGGGGTACACTCCAAGGGGTTGGGAAGTGTGTGTGTACCAGGACTGTGCTGACAGTGTGTATGGTCCTGTGGGGGGTGAGGGTTATCAGTGGCAGAAGACCTGTGCTTCACAAATAGCCATAAAAAGGATCAGCCCCACCTTCCAAAGCCTGAAACAATTGAGTGATCCCATGTCTAGGGCCAGCCACACTCAGCTGCACTTCTAAGAGAACTGACAACAGCCTTGTAGGCCTGAGGCCTATAGCAACTGTAAGCCCCTGAGCCTAGCAACCAGCTACACTGGGTACCTACCCAATTAGCAGGAAAACTGCAAGAGGAGTGTGCTGTTAGACCTTGTAGCCAACAGTGCTGAGGCTCCCCAAATTGGATTTACAAACAGCTGGCCAGGGAAGAAAAGACTAGACTCCCTGGGTACGTGCATTAAGTGCAACCCTGTCACAGCAGAAGGACACAAGTAGCCCACAAAGGGGTCACTCTTGGATCTTTTGGACTGGTGACAAGAGGGAAGCACACTGCTGGGCCTCAAAAGGCATCTCTTACATAAGGCCACTGCTCCAAGATCAGGAGACATAGCTGACTCACCTAATACATAGAAATAAGCACAGAGAGAGGCATAATGAGGAGACAAAGGAATACATTTCAAGCAAGGGAACAGGACAAAATCCCAGAAAAAGGACTAAACGAAACAGAAATAAGTGACCTACCTGACAAAGAGTTCAAACAAAATCTCATAAGGATGCTCACAGATATTAGGAGAAGACTGGATGAGCAGTGATCTCATCAACAAAGCACTGGAAAATATTTAAAAAGGACCAATCAGAAATGAAGAATATAATACTGGAAATGAAAAATTCACTAGAGGGACTCAATAGCAGAGTAGAGGCTACAGAAGAATGGGTAAGTGAGCTAGAGGAAAGACTAGAGGAAATCACTCAAGCTGAACAGAAAAAAGACAATAATTAGACAGAATGAGAACAGTCTAAGGGAACTCTGGGACAATATCAAGCACACTAACATTTGTATTATAGGTGTCCCAGAAGGAGAAGAATGAGACACAGGGGCAGAAAATATATTTGAAGAAATAACAGAGGAAAATTTTCCTAATCTAAGGAAGGAAACAGACATTCAAGCACAGGGAGCTCCAAACTAGATAAGCCCAAAGAGGCCCAAACAAAGACATTATAATTAAAATGACCAACATTATCATTAAAATATCCAAAATTAAAGATAAAGAGAATCCTAAAAGCAGCAACAGAAAGGTCACAAGTGACATACAAAGGAAAGCCCATAAAGGCTATCAGTGGACTTCTCAGCTAAACCTTACAGGTGCGAAGAGAATGGCACGACATATTTGAAGTGCTAAAAGGAAAATACCTACAGCCAAGAATACTCTATCCATCAAGGTTGTCATTCAGAATGGAAGGAGAAAAAGAGCTTCCCAGACAAGCAAAAATTAAAGGAGTTTATCACCAAGAAACCAGTTCTACAGGAAATGCGAAGGGACTTAAGTGGGAAAGTGCTGACCACAAATAGGGATAAAATTATCAAAAAAATAACCCAAAAAAAACATCAGGCAATAAAATCACTGGTAAAGGTAAAAACATAGTAGAGGTAGCAGATCAACCACCTGTGAAGATAAGATGAAGGTTAAAAGACAAAAGTACTAAGATTACCTATTTCAGTGATTAGAGGGTAATGGATAGACACACACAAAACAAGAGATTATATATGATTTCAAAAACAAAATGTGGGAGGAGGGGAGGGAAAGCCTTTAGAAAGAGTTTAAGCTAAAGAGTCCATCGATTCAATATACACTGTTATAAACAGAATATTATATAGGTTCCTCACGGTAATCAAATCAAACCTGTAAGTAATAAGTAAGACAAAAGAAATCAAACAAATTACTGAAGAAAGCCATCAAACCACAAGGGAAGAGAGAAAGAGAAAGGGAGAACTACTAAAGCACCCAGAAAAAAAATAAAATGGTAATAAATACATATTTATCAATAACTAGTTTAAATGTCAATGGACTAAATGCTCCAATCAAATGCCACAGAGTGGCCAATTGGATAAAAAACCAAGACCCATATATATGCTGCATAGAAGAGACACACTTCACACCTAGAGACACTCACAAACTGAAAGTGAAAGGATGGAAAAAGATATTCCATGCAGATGGCAGAGAAAAAGAAAGCAGGGGTAGCAATACTTATATCAGACAAAACAGACATTAAAACAAAAACTGTAACCAGAGACAAAGAAGGGCACTACATAATGATAAAGGGAACAATCCAACAAGAAGATATAACATTTGTAAATATCTATGCATCCAACATAGGAGCACCTAAATATATAAAGCAATTATTAACAGACATAAAAAGGAGAAATAGACAGTAACACAATAATAGTAGGGGAATTTAACACTCCACTTACACCAATGGATAGATCATCCAAACAGAATATCAATAAGGAAACACTGGCCTTAAACCATACATTTGACCAGACGGACTTAGTGGATATATATAGAACATTCCATCCAAAAACCACAAAATATACATTCTTTTCAAATGCCCAAGGAATATTCTCCAGGATCAATCACATATTAGACCATAAAACAAGTCTCAATCAATTTAAGAAGATAGAAATAATACCATGCATCTTTTCTCACTACAAAGGTATGAAACTAGAAGTCACCTACAGGAAGAAAACGAGAAAACCCACAAAAATGTGGAGATTAAACAAAATACTACTGAGCAACTATTGGGTCAAAGAAGAAATAAAAAAAATTCCTGGATACAAATGACAATGAAAATACGACATGCCAAAATCTATGGGATACAGCAAAAGCAGTTCTTAGAGGGAAGTTTATAGCAATTCAGGCCTACCTCAACAAAGAAAAATCCCAAACAATCTAACAGTGCATCTAAGTGTACTGGAAAAAGAACAAATAAATCCCAAAATCAGCAGAACGAAATAATAAAAATCACCGCAGAAATAAATGAAACAGAGACTAAGAAAATTTAAAAAATTAATAAACCAAGAGCTGGTTCTTTGAAAAGATAAACAAAATTGGCAAACCCTGAGCTAGACTCACCAAGAATAAAGAGAAGGCTCGAATAAAATCAGAAATGAAAGAGGAGAAATTACAACAGACACCTCAGAAATACAAAAGATATTAAGAGAACACTGTGAAAAGCTATACTCCAACAAATTGGATCATCTAGAAGAAATGGATAAATTCTTAGAGACACACAACCATCCAAAACTGGACCAAGAAGAAGTAGAGAATTTGAATAGATAAGTCACCAGTAAGGAGATGAAAACAGTAATCAAAAACCCCCCCAAAAATAAAAGTCCAGGACGACATGGCTTCCCTGGTGAATTCTACCAAACGATCAAAGAAAACAATACCTATCCTTCTCAAACCCTTCCAAAAAATTGAAGAGGGGAGGTTTCCTAACTCATTCTACAAAGCCAACATTATCCTGATACCAAAACCAGACAAGGACAACACAAAGAAAATTACAGGCCAAGAAAAGATCATACATCATGATCAAGTGGGTTTCACTACAGGGATGCAGGATGGTTCCACATCAGCAAATCAACGTGATACAACACATTAACAAAATGAATAAAAGTCACATGACCATCTCAATAGATGCAGAGAAAGCATTTGACAAGATACAGCATCCACTTATGATAAAAACTGTAAATAAAATGGGTATAGAAGGAAAAGACCTCAACATAATAAAGCCATCTATGACAAACCCACAGCAAATATTCTCAATGGAGAAAAACTGAAAGCTATCCCTCTAAGAACAGGAACCAGACAAGGATACCCACTTTCACCACTCTTATTTAACATAGGATTGGAAGTCCTAGCCAGAGCAACCAGGCAAGAAATAAAAGGGATCCATATTGGAAAAGAAGTGAAACTGTCACTCTTTGCAGATGACATGATTTTATATATAGGAAACCCGAAATAATCCACTAAAAAGCTTTTAGAAATAATAAATGAATATAGTCAATTCACAGGATACAAAATCAACATGCAAAAATCGGCTGCATTTCTGTACACTAACAACGAAGTAGCAAAGAGAAATTAAGAATACAATCCCATTTACAATTGCAACAAAATAAAATACCTAGGAATAAACTTAACCAAAGAGGTGAAAGATCTGTACACTGAAAACTATAAAACATTGTTGAAAGAAATCGAAAAAGACACCAAGAAATGGAAAGATATTCCTTGCTCTTGAATTGTAAGAATTAACAGTTAAAATGTCCACAATTCCTAAAGCAATCTACAGGTTCAATGCAATCCCTATCAAAGTTTCAACAACATTTTTCACAGAAATAGAACAAAGAATCCTAAAATTTATATGGAACAACAAAAGACCCCGAATAGCCAAAGGATTCCTGAGAAAAAAGAACAAAGCTGGAGGTATCACACTCCCTGATTTCAAAATATGCTACAAAGCCATAGTAACCAAAACAGCATGGTAGTGGCACAAAAACAGACACATAGATCAATGGAACAGAATCGAGAGCCCAGAAATAAACACACACGTTTATGGACAGCTAATATTCAACAAGGGAGCCAAGGGCATACGATGGAGAAAGGAGAGTCTCTTCAATAAATGGTGTTGGGAAAACTGGACAGCCACATGTGAAAGAATGAAAGTAGACCATTACCTTACACCATGCACAAAAATCAACTCAAAATGGATTAAAGACTTGAATGTAAGACCCGAAACCATGAAACTTCTAGAAGAAAACATAGGCAGTACGCTCTTTGACATTGGTCTGAGCAGCATATTTTCAAGTACCATGTCTGACAGGGCAAGGGAAACAAAAGAAAAAAGGAACAAATGGGACTACATCAAACTAAAATCTTCTACACCGCAAAGGAAACCATCAATAAAACGAAAAGACAACCTAACAATTGGAAGATATTTGCAAACCATATATCAGATAAGGGGTTAATATCCAAAACATACAAAGAACTCACACATCTCAACAACAAAAAAACAACCCAATTAAAAAATGGGCAAAAGATCTGAACAGATTTCTCCGAAGAAGATATACAGATGGCCCACAGACATATGAAGAGATGCTCAACATCATTAGCTATCAGGGAAATGCAAATCAAAACTATAATGAGATATCACCTCACTCCGGTCAGAATGACTATAATTAACAAGACAGGAAACAAGTGTTGGAGAGGATGTGGAGAGAAGGGAACCCTCGTACGTTGCTGGTGGGAGTGCAAACTGGTGCAGCCACTATGGAAAGCAGTATGGAGTATCCTCAGAAAATTAAGAATAGATCTAGCATGTGATCCAGCTATCCCACTGCTGGGTATTTATCCAAAAAACTTGAAAACACGAGTACATAAAGATACATGCACCCCTATGTTTTATGTTCATTGCAGCATTATTCACAATAGCCAGGACTTCGAAGCAACCTAGGTGCCCATCAAGGGATGAAAGGATAATGATGTGGTATATATACACAATGGAATACTACTCAGCCACAAGATATGATGAAATCTGGTCATTTGTGACAATGTGGATGGACCTTGAGGGTATTGTGCTGAGTGAAATAAGTCAGAGGGAGAAAGTCAAATACCGTATGATCTCACTCATAAGTAGAAGATAGAAACAACAAAAAACACACACATAGCAATGGAGATTGGATTGGTGATTACCATAGGGGAAGCGGGGAGGGCAAAAGGGGTGATTAGGCTCACATGTGAGGTGATGGACTATAGTGTTTGGGTCATGAGCATGAGGTAATCTACACCAAATTTGAAATATATTATGATGTACATCTGAAAGCTATATAATGTTATAACCCAATGTTACTGCAATAAAATAAAGAACCTGGTAGAAGGTACCTTCCACAGAGTGGACCCTGAATAAACATTTATGAATGAGCACATGAATATTAAAAAAAAAAAATCTGGACCTGCTTTGGACCAAAGGCAGAGAAAAAACATCTTCCCAGTAGTCCAAACCACCTGGCACCGAGAATAGCATCTTGAACAGTCTTAGTCAACTTGTACTAGCTACAGATGTGACATTTAAGAAAGGGGAAGTGTGCTCTGAAATGCTTTTGAAAATTGGAGCCCTACAAACTCGATTCTTTTGCAGCAGGTTCATGATTCCCTCACAGTAGCTAGGTTAGAAGAATGGAAGGTGGTAGTACCCTACTTGTCTGCACTTTCACATCCTACCTAGAATCAAACTCTAGTCCCCACCATGGCTTCTGTCTCACTTGCCGAGCATCCAGTAACTAAAGCTCAGATTCCATTTTGGGGGATCTGTAGGAAAGGCAGTGGCCCTCAGAAGAAAAGCTGTGCTGAACACATCCATGTGTAAGAGCAGGCCAGACACCAGAAAGGATAGTCCAGTTCACCAGGTAATTGGATATGGAGGACTTAGAGATGCACTAGCAGATCAGACTTCATGGAAGAGCTTTTTTGCTCCACCTGCTGGGAGTGCTCTCACCAGTCTCCAGTTGTCACCTCCCTCAAGTTTGCTTCAGCTGCAAGGGCATGCCCTTCCCCTGTCACCCACAGCCAATTACCGACTACAGAGGTGTACAAAGGCCAGCCATTTCAGGGCCCCATGGAACAATTCTGACAGGTCATACACATGCCAATGGCACTGTGGGCCTAATGCCATGAAAGATCCCAACACAGAGCCACCATAAGCAGAGGGAGTTGAGTTTCCAGATAACCACATGCCCACTAGTGAGCATTCAGAGAGAAAGTGAAACTCGGCACCTCTACATCTTCCATGACACCTGAAAAAATGTAGGTGCTCATGCGATTAATGGTGTCACTAAAATACACTAGACCAAGTCAGAGAACTGGGTCTTGCACCTACTTCAACACCAAGCTGAATTGCCTTGAGATGTTTACCTGTAACTTCCAAATATGGTAACATTCAAATTATAACCCCAAGGTGATAGAAGTCACATAGGACTCTAAGAATTGCCTTGAAGACCACTTTAACTAGCATTCTTAATTTTCCATCTTCTCAGAAAGAGTCAACGTAATTTTTTGAATCGAAGTTCAATAAAGATATTCCTTGCAATCTGAACTCACCACATTGGCAATTTGTTATGATTGGCAAAAGGTTTGTACCCAAGACTCACCATGCAAATTGAAAACACTAAAATAAACCTGTGGGTGCACACCAGCAAATTCAGCTGCACACACAAGTGCAGGAGTGGATGGCAACGAGCTGTGGTCTTCTCTGCTATTCCCCACAAGGTCCACATCTCTAGTTCACATCGTTTAATTTACTCTGCTTTCTTTCCCACATGAGAAAAATTAGATGAGCCCTAGAGGCCTGGAAAAGCTCTTACGTTCAAGGAAGAGTTGCGTGCAACATGCTGAAGTGTGAAGGCATACAAGACACACTGAGCCACACGCTTATCCCTACTGACCCCACTTTTTTTTTTTCCACACACATAAGAGGATAATGAAACTGTTGGTTCTTTCTGGAAAAGCAACCATGCTGCTCAAGCACAGGTACTTTTGAAAACATGATATCCTCCACTACTGTGACCCTCAATCCACTCACCTAGGTGTGTGCCATTGATACAGGACAAGAGCGAACTCTTGCTTCTCTGGGCACACTGCTCTGCTTTAGCCTTCAGAGTCGGTTTCCCCATTGAAGTGTTTTTTCTACTAAAACAACTTCAGCTTTGCATTATCCGCTTGAGACCATTTTCCTTTTAACTTAACCTGTTCTTTTACCCCCAAAACTACCTCCATCCAGGGCTATATACCAGGGATGTCTTTAGGACCATTATAGTCAATCACTGCTGGTTCTTTCTCCCCAGAAGCCTGCCACCAAGCTGCACAGCTGAGGCTGGGACCCTGAGTGTCTCAGGGAGCACAGAGCTCTTCTTTAGGATTGAGTGCTGCCCTCTGCTGGCCAAGACATTGAACTCAGTCGCAGCATGTCTACCCCACAGGGTACCCTTGGTGCTTGTCTGATTCCCCCATCTGTCTTCCAGCCAGGATGGGAGAGGAACTCAGGAACACCCACATCTTATAAGGCAGAGAGAATTAGTTAATAGCAATGTCCTAGGGACTCAGAAATTTCATTGTTTCTAGACTTCAATAGCACCTTTTCACTGAGGAAGATCAGCTCAAATAGTCTAGTCTGCTTTTTTTGACCCTCTGATCAAATAAGCCAGGTTAAGGGGTCTACAGAGTACTGACTAGCTTTTAGGTGCAGCCTTGCCTTCACATGGAATATAGACTTGATTCCTTCTGCCAGTTGGGATTATTAGGTTGGTTCCCTAGTGGCAGTACATGGAAGGTAGACCTTCTGATGGAAGACATTATAAATCCCCTACTCACTTGAATAGGTAGATGAACTCTTCATCCTAAGACAAACCGACACTTAAAAAGGTAACATTTCTACCCAGGATCAAAGGATCTTCTACCAAGGATCTGTAAATAAGGCTAAGTCTTTAGCAACCCACTATTTGAAAGTTAATTAGTTTGAAGTATTTGTAGAAAAAAAAGATTTTGAGAGGATCCAAGATGGCACCATGAGTAGTCCTCTTTGTCTCTCCCCCTTCGAGTCTACAATTATTTGGACATTCATCGCTTAACAAAGGATATCCACACAGCATCTCAGGACGTCTGAGACACCCACGTGACTATACATCGGAAGGCAGACGGACTTCCCTCCAGGAGGATGTGGAGATAGGTGAAAACTCTCTGACCCCGACCGAACAGCCTAGTACCTGCAAGTGGCTTTCTTCCAACAGACGCCCCCAGAAGATCAACACACACCTAGGGCAGGAGCGAGCACACACCAGAGGAGTGACGGTGGAAACAGGTGACCAGAACCCTACCTAAATCCCCTGCAATTACTCCTAAACGCAGAGGGAAACTCTAGAGTTACACACCTGAGCCCGTGGGGAGAGTCTCACCCCGCCATTGGCGGGGAGATCCTGCCTAGTGTTCACGGCACCCGGAGGGTCCCAGAGAGAATCACTGAGGGTACAGCGGCCCCCCGGCTGCCACTGCCTGCACGGTGGGGAAAAGGATTGCCGGAGATCTCAGAGAGGACTGGGGCTGGGTGAAGCTCCAGAGGCCAGCTCCGCGCCCCGGAGGGGAAGCTCCAGAGTTCCGCCCAGGCAGCAGACAGAACTCTCTGTCTGCCATTAGAGGAGGGGCCACGCCCAGCATTCACAACTCCGGGAAAGTCCCAGAGAGAATCCCAGTGGGTGAGGCGACCCCCAGCTGCCATTGCCCGCCCCGTGGGGCTAGGGATTGTCGGAGATCTCGGAGAGGACTGGGGCTGGGTGAAGCTCCAGAGGCTGGCTCTGCGGCCCGGAGGGGAAGCTCCAGAGTTCCACCCAGGCAGCTGACAAAACTCTGTCTGCTATTAGTGGAGGGGCCATGCCCAGCATCCACAACACCGGGAGGGTCCTGGAGAGGAGACTATCAGGCAGGGCAGCAGCTGACCAGCTACCACTGAAATCAGGATCTCCGGCTATCCTCCAGACAGGGCAAAGGGCTCCCCAAGTTCCTGGGGAACAGGACTGGGGCTGGGTGGAGTTCCAGCAACCCAGCTCCATAGCCTAGGGGGAAACCCTACAGGCTCACAGCAGCCTCAGTGAAAGCCTCGGCACAGCACTAGTAGAGAGCACCCATCCGGCAGCCACAAGGCTGGAAGACCCCGGGACAAAAGTAGCATAGCTAGGTGAGCTAACCACATACTGTAGAAGATGCCAATAGCTCTGCTGCGACCCATAGTGGACAAGTGAGATTTTGTGGGTGCCAACAGTGATGGAGCTGCAAATATAAGTGATCCTACCCCTGGCCGCTGGAAAAGCCCATAACACAGTTGCAGACCCCAAGGAGGGAGCACGTCTAGGTGGGCTGCAACAGTAGGCACCAGTAGCCTGAAGCCCCCCTGTGATGGCCCCCATGGCAGAAGAGGGAATCCAAAGGACCACTGTGACTACGAGGAGGGGCCCAGGCCCAGTTAGCAACTGATGATAGGGTTCCTGGTTGGTGCAGTATAAACAGCTGCTCCCCCACCACACCAGCAGAAACAAGTGGAAGGAGCAACTAAACTCTATCTCTATGTGGAGGCACAAATCTACAACATCAAGCAATATGAAAAAATACATTAAATCTCCAGAACAGAAGGAAAATACACAGAAAACAATCCCAAAGAAAATGAGATATATAACCTAAATGACGATGACTTCAAAACAGCCATCATTAAAATACTCAATGAGTTAAGAGAATTCAGATAGACAACTCAACGAGTTCAGGAGCTATGTCACAAAAGAGTTTGATACGATAAAGAAGAACCAAACAGAAATACTGGAAATGAAGAACACAATAGAGGAGATTAAGAAAAATCTAGATGCACTGAACAGTAGGGCTGATAATATGGAGGAAAGAATTAGCAATTTGGAAGATGGGAATATAGAAATGCTGCAGGCCGAGGAGGAGAGAAGTAAGACTAAAAAGAAATGAAGAAACTCTCCGAGAATTATCAGACACAATTAGGAGATGCAACGTAAGGATTATAGGTATACCAGAGGGAGAAGAGAAGGAGACGGGGGCAGAAAGCCTATTCAAAGAAATAATGGCTGAGAACTTCCCAAATCTGGTGAGAGAGATAGATCTTCAGGTGACAGAAGCCAATAGATCTCCAAACTTTATCAATGCAAGAAGACCAACCCCACAGCATATAGTAGTGAAGCTAGCAAAAGTCAATGACAAGGAGAAAATACTAAGGACAGCCAGGCAAAAGAAACTAACCTACAAAGGAACTCCCATCAGGCTATCAGCAGATTTCTCAGCAGAAACTTTACAGGCTAGAAGAGAGTGGAATGATATATTCAAAAATCTGAAGGACAAAAACCTACAGCCAAGAATTCTCTACCCAGCGAAAATATCCTTCAAATACGATAGAGAAATAAAAACTTTCCCAGATAAGCAAAAATTAAGGGAGTTCATTGCCACAAAACCTCTTCAGGAAATCCTCAGGAAAACCCTCATTCCTGAAAAATCAAAAAAAGGAAAGAGGCTACAAAACCAAGAGCAGAGGAGATAAGTAGAAGAACAACAGAGAGTAGCAGCTCTTCATCAGAACAGATTAAACCATGGGACGAGAAACAAAGGAAATTGAAGAAAACCGGAAAACAAGACATAAAATGGTAGTGGAAGGCCCCCACATCTCAATAATCACTCTAAATGTAAATGGATTGAACTCCCCAATCAAAAGACACAGAATGGCAGGATGGATCAAAGAACAAGACCCAACAATATGCTGCCTCCAGGAAACACACCTCAGCCCCAAAGACAAACACAGACTCAGAGTGAAGGGATGGAGAACAACACTCCAAGCTAATAATGAACAAAAGAAAGCAGGTGTCACTATACTAATATCAGACAAGGTAGACTTCAAAGCAAAACAGATAAAGAAAGACAAAGAGGGACAGTATATAATGATAAAAGGGACTCTCCACCAAGAAGACATAACACTTAGAAATATATACGCACCCAACCCAGGAGCACCAAAATTTGTAAAGCAACTCTTAATAGAACTAAAAGAAGGCATCAACAACAATACAATAATAGTAGGGGACCTCAACACACCATTAACACCAATGGACAGAACATCCAGACAGAAAATCAACAAGGAAATAATAGAATTTAATGAAAAATTAGACCAGATGGACTTAATAGATATATATAGAACACTTCATCCAAAAACAGCAGGTTACACATTCTTCTCAAGTGCACATGGAACATTCTCAAGGATTGACCATATTTTGGGAAAGCAAACATCAATAAATACAAGAGAGTTGAAATAATATCAAGCATCTTTTCTGATCATAATGCTATGAAACTAGAAATCAACTACAAGAAAAAAGCAGAGAAAGGTGCAAAAATGTGGAGACTAAACAACACGCTTTTGAACAAACAATGGATCATTGAAGAAATTAAAGAAGAAATCAAATATTATCTGGAGACAAATGAAAATGAGAACACAACATACCAAATCATCTGGGATGCAGCAAAACTAGTCCTAAGAGGGAAATTCATCGCAATACAGGCTCACCTCACTAAACAAGAAAAGGCTCACAAAAGCAACCTCAAACGACACCTAACAGAACTAGAAAAAGAACAAACAAAGCCCAGAGTCAGTAGGAGGGAAATAATAAAAATAAGAGCAGAAATAAACGATATTGAAACAAAAAAGACAATAGAAAGGATCAATGAAACAAAGAGTTGGTTCTTCGAAAAAATTAACAAAATCGACAAACCTTTAGCCAGACTCACCAAGAAAAGAGAGAAATCGCAAATAAATAAAATTAGGAATGAGAGAGGAGAAATCACAACAGATACCAATGAAATACAAGAGATCATAAGAGAATACTATGAAAAATTATATGCCAACAAATTGAACAACCTGGAAGAAATGGACAACTTCCTAGACTCCTACAACCTCCCCAAACTGAATCAGGAAGAAATGGAGAATCTGAATAGGCCAATCGCAAGTAAGGAAATAGAAACGGTAATCAAAAATAAGAGTCCAGGACCAGACGGCTTCTCTGGAGAATTCTACCAAACATTCAAAGAAGACTTAATACCTATTCTTCTCAAACTATTCCAGAAAAATTGAGGAAGATGGAGTACTCCCTAAACATTCTATGAAGCCAACATCACTCTGATCCCCAAACCTGACCAGGACAACACAAAGAAGGAGAACTACAGGCCAATATCACTGATGAACATAGATGCAAAAATCCTCAACAAAGTTTTGGCAAACTGAATACAGCAATACATCAAAAAGATTATACACCATGATCAAGTGGGATTTACACCAGGGACACAGGGATGGTTCAACATCCACAAGTCAATCAACGTGATACACTACATCAACAAAATGAAAAACAAAAACCACATGATCATCTCAATAGATGCAGAGAAAGCATTCGACAAGATCCAACACCCATTTATGATAAAAACCCTCAATAAAATGGGTATAGAAGGAAAGTACCTCAACATAATAAAGGCCATATATGACAAACCCACAGCCAACATCATCCTCAATGGACAAAAACTGAAAGCCATGCCTCTGAGGACAGGAACAAGACAAGGGTGCCCACTTTCACCACTCCTATTCAACATAGTACTGGAGGTGTTGGCCATAGCAATTCGGCAGGAAAAAGAAATAAAAGGAATCCAAATAGGCAATGAAGAAGTAAAACTCTCGCTGTTTGCAGACGACATGATCTTATATATAGAAAACCCCAAAGAATCCATAGAAAAACTATTAGAAATAATCAACAACTACAGCAAAGTAGCAGGGTATAAAATCAACATACATAAATCAGTAGCATTTCTATACACTAACAATGAACTAACAGAAAAAGAACTCAAGAACTCAATCCCATTCACAATCGCAATGAAAAGAATAAAATACCTTGGGATAAACTTAACCAAGGAAGTGAAGGATCTATACAATGAAAACTACAAGACTTTCTTGAAAGAAATCGACGACGACATAAAGAGATGGAAAGACATTCCATGCACATGGATTGGAAGAATAAACATAGTTAAAATGTCCATACTACCTAAAGCAATCTACAGATTCAATGCTATCCCAATCAGAATCCCAAGAACATTCTTCACAGAAATTGAACAAAGAATCCTAAAATTCATATGGGGCAACAAAAGACCGCGAATTGCTAAAGCAATCCTGAGCAAGAAAAACAAAGCCGGCGGAATCACAATCCCCAATTTCAAAACATACTACAAAGCTACAGTGATCAAAACAGCATGGTACTGGTACAAAAACAGGTGCACAGATCAATGGAACAGAATTGAAAGCCCAGAGATAAAACCACACATCTATGGACAGCTAATCTTCGACAAAGGAGCAGAGGGCCTACAATGGAGAAAAGAAAGTCTCTTCAACAAATGGTGCTGGGAAAACTGGACAGCCACATGCAAAAGATTGAAAATTGACCATTCTTTTTCACCACACACCAAAATAAACTCAAAATGGATCAAAGACCTAAAGATTAGGCCTGAAACAATAAGTCTTCTGGAAGAGAATATAGGCAGTACACTCTTTGACATCAGTTTCAAAAGAATCTTTTCAGACACTATAACTCCTCAGTTGAGGGAAACAGTAGAAAGAATAAACAAATGGGACTTCAGACTAAAGAGCTTCTTTAAGGCAAGGGAAAACAGGATTGAAACAAAAAAACAGCTCACTAATTGGGAAAAAATATTTACAAGCCACTTATCCGACAAAGGGTTAATCTCCATAATATACAAAGAACTCACACGGCTTAACAAAAAAACAAACAACCCGATCAAAAAATGGGCAGAGGACATGAACAGACATTTCTCAAAAGAAGATATGAATATGGCCAATAGACACATGAAAAGATGTTCATCATCGCTAATCATCAGGGAAATGCAAATCAAGACTACACTAAGATATCACCTTACACCCGTTAGATTGGCAAAAACATCCAAAACCAAGAGCGACAAATGTTGGAGAGGTTGTGGAGAAAAAGGAACCCTCATACACTGTTGGTGGGAATGCAAACTGGTACAGCCACTATGGAAAACAGTATGGAGATTTCTCAAAAAGTTAAAAATAGAAATACCCTATGACCCAGCCATCCCATTACTGGGTATCTATCCTAAGAACCTGAAATCAGAAATCCCAAGAGTCCCTTGCACCCCTGTTCATCGCAGCATTATTTACAATAGCCAAGATGTGGAACCAACCTACATGCCCAGAAACTGATGATTGGATAAAGAAGATATGGTATATATACACAATGGAATACTACTCAGCCATAAAAAAAAGACAAAATTGGCCCATTCGCAGCAATGTGGATGGACCTCGAGGGTATTATGTTAAGCGAAATAAGCCAGTCAGAGAAAGATGAACTCTATATGACTCCACTCATAGGTGGAAGTTAATATATTGACAAGGAGATCTGATCGGTGGTTACCAGGAAAAAGGGGGGGTGGGGGGGAGGGCACAAAGGGAGAAGTGGTGTACCCACAACATGACTAACAAAAATGTACAACTAAAATCTCACAAGGTTGTAATCTATCATAACATTAATTAAAAAAATTAAAAAAAAAGATTTTGCAGTATCAGACCACCAGTGTTATGTCACTCCCTCATCTGTGACAGCAGAACCGATAGCTTCCCTGTGCAATCCAGGTGTCCACTGCAGATGAGTGGGCCCAGGCCCCTCCATCACTCAGAACTGTGGGCCTGCCTGTGATTGAAGATTCTCCTACTGACCTAGAAGTTCCCACCTCTGCATACCCATTAGCACACGGACCCAAGAGACTAGAAAGGTAGATATGTCCTCCAAGCCTACACATGTCTGTATTGGGAAAGAAATTTAATCTAAAATAGAACCAGAGGATATAAAAATGGAGAATCTCACACATGCGCCCTCAGGAAGAGGCAACAAGGACTGAGACCTATTTCCCGGAAACATCCGATTTACAGAAAATTCACATTATTGGAGTTTTCTGAAATGATAGGGAAGTAATTAGAGGTTGCTTCACATCAACTTGGGAAATTTTGCTTATATTGCTTTCCAGAGGCATGAAGAAGGTTGAGTTGGTCTCACAAAATGACCCAAATTGAGATTTGTTTGATTAGACTGGTTTTGTCTGCTTGGGGAATTTTCAAACCTGGTCTCCATTTGTTTGGATTCTAACCAACTCTAAACTTTCCTCTCTTTACATTCCCTGTCCATAAATACAGCCTCCCCAAACCCTCCACAAACTCACCTTTTGCTTGCTGCAGTTTCCGTGTCCCAAATTGCAATTCCTCAGCTATTCCCAAAGAAACTCATCTTTTTACATGCTTTTGAGTTGCCTCTTTATTTAGGTCAAAAGTACAGTAGTCCCACTTGATCCATGGTTTCACTTTCCGTGGTTTCAGTTACCTGCAGTCAACCATGCCCCGGAAGCAGATGAGCCTCTAACATATTGTCAAAAGGTCAACAGTAGCCTGACGCTACGTCACAGTGTCTACATCATTCGCCTCACTTCATTTCATCACAGGCATTTTATCTCACATCACAAGAAAAAGGGTTAGTACAGTAGAAGATATTTTGAGAAAGAGACCACATCCATACAACTTATTATAGTATGTTATGATTGCTCTATTTTTAGTTATTATAAATCTCTTATTCTGCCCAATTTATAAACTGTACATAGGTATACATGTATAGGAAAAAACATAGGATACAGTATAGTGTTCGGCACTATCTGAGGTTTCAGGCATCCACTGGAGGTCTTGGAACATAACCCCCATGGATAAGGGGGGACTACTGTATACACATCTTGTAGAATTCTTAGCCTTGAACTACGATGCTTGGACATCTCATCTGTTAGGAAATTGGGAATATCCACCTTCCTACTAAACTCAATACAGGGAATCCTGTGAAGGCCATTAGACCTTTGATACAATATATTACTACAAATTCCATCCCATTCTGAAGGGCAAGAACAATGACAGATGACTCACACTTTGTCCACACAGAACAGGGCTCGAAGTCAGGCTCTACTAACTGGGCAACAAGTCTACCACCACCACCAACATACCCTCCTCCCAAAACTGACAGATGTCTCTCAGTCCTAACCTGCATGGTACATGGGATCCACAATCAGGCCTAGCCAGTACTCACCAGGACCTGCAATCCTCCAAGGCAGCTTTTTTAACTTTCCATTTTTGCCAGTAAATGAGAATCACAACTATACTCCAAAAATGTCTTCATTATCCTGTCAAGTATCTCCCTCACCCCTGATCAGAAGGCAGTTTTATTCTTGAACCATAGCCTAGATTCTTCAAGCATTTAAGAACTTCTGTCAGCACCACTGATACTGTTTTAGGATTAAGAGAGATAAAGTTATGTTCCAAATGCCAGCTGAAGACACCATTTCCAATTCCAAAGCATCTTGGCTATAATCTATGATGGTGACAGCCCTTAAGATAAGCCTCTCAGAGCCCATACTTAGGAGAGAGTGATTGAGA
The DNA here is from genome assembly GCF_041296235.1 of Equus asinus. Classification (NCBI taxonomy): domain Eukaryota; kingdom Metazoa; phylum Chordata; class Mammalia; order Perissodactyla; family Equidae; genus Equus; species Equus asinus. Next base: position 101,214,137 of record NC_091792.1, read on the forward strand.
GCTCCAGCTGCTGTACTACAAATCAAGCGCAAGTGGAATGACACGGGGCCCAAGATGAAAAATATACAGATCCCTGGGCAGTGGCCATTGGCCTGGTCATCTAGTCAGGGTCTCGATGAAAAATGACTGGAAAATCAGGAGGTGGTGTAGGGAAAAGCACATGGATGTACAAGACATGCAGATAGTCCTATCACATGTTAATGCCAACAAGCCCTGACCCAAGAGGCACTAAACAACTCAACAGACAAAATGGTTCTGCCAGTCTACAGCCAGCCTTCATCAGCCCAAGGGCAAATGAATGCAGGGGCCATGGTTGCAGGGATGGAGATTACATGTGTGCCCAACTCCGTTCAATGCCAATTTTCAAAGACAATCTAGCTACTGTTGCTTCTGAGTGCTCAACCTGTCAGAGGTAACTGTTGAATTCCCTGTGTGGAACTATTTAAGAGACCAACTTGCCACTTGGTAGCAAGTTGACTACCTTGACTACATTAAGCCCTTTCCATTTTAGAAAAGTTAGAAATTCAGTGTCCTAGGAATAGATACCTAATCTTGGTATGGCTTTGTCTTTTCTGCTTGCAGATCCTCAAACAGTACTACTCTGGTGACTTCTGCAATGTTCCATCCTCAGGCCTGGATGCCCTGGAGCAAAGCAACTGAGCCACAGACTCACTTCACAGAGGTGGTGGTATAGAACAGGTCCTCTGATTGTGGGGTCCACTGTTCATATATCACACACATAACCATTCTTTGCTTTCTGAATGCTCTTTCAACTTTCTCAGCAGAAGCACTACAGATTTAATATGTTATATAATATAAGCTGTAAGTTTGGCATGCCTTCTTTCCACATGCAGTCTGTACATTAAAGAGGTACATTGTTTTAAAAAAAAGACATCTGTTATTTTATCCCTCCTAGGAAGACCACATGGGTACAAAAACCAAAAAGGAAAAGCAAAAGCAGCAGTCCCATTCACCATCACTCCAAGGATCTACTGAGTCATTTTGTAAGTCATCATAGTTTCGAGTATAACGGACTGACCAACACGAGGAGGCTGGGCTACTTTTACATGATGGGAGCAGGAGCAACGTCTGTTGAATACAGGTGATCCCCTTGGGTATCTCCTCATATTTCCTTCATGCCCTATTGTAAGTCAGATACATTCTGCAGCCAAGACTTGAAAAGGCATGAGTAGTAAGACCTCATACCTTTTAGGATGAGGTTTGGGTCACACCACCAGGCAAGCCACCAAACTTCAGATGAGGTGATAGCCACAAGTAAGGACAATGTAGAGTAGAGAGGGGAGGAGGTAGAAGATGGGTATCAGTTACGACCCAAGATCGATTCCAACAAAGGAAGCTATATTTCATCCTGCTGACACTCTGATTTTCCTTCTGGAAGAGAGGCCTGTGGGAACCGCGCAGTTGCTTCTCTGTAGACCTGGGTAGAGAAGTAGATCCATCAGTACAAGGAGCAGACTGATGGCCATTAGAATGCCACACTTCCCATAGATTGTTTCCAACCATTGGCTGAATGCAGCAGGGACACTGAGGAAGGCCCACTCCTGGGAGATGTGGACTCCTCTTAGGGGTGATTTTTTTTCTGTTATTTGCCCTTGACCTTCCCAAGGTACTTAGTATTGCCCCACAGTCTAAGCCACTTCCTACCCAACCTTTCCTCCTTTCTTTACAGGATTAGACTGGCATTGTTCTAATGGCTTTCCCAGAATCCTCCAGCTCCATCATCTTAGTTTCCTTCGGAGGCCTTTTTTTCAAAACAAATTAGCAACTAATCCCATTTTGAAATCTGCATCACAGGAGGACACAAGCCAACAGTATAGAAGTTTTGGGTCCCAACTAAAGACTAAGATACTACAAAACATTCAGCTGTGAAATAAACATATGCCTGTATATGTCTACAAGCCTACTCTATTCAGAATGAAGATGAGCATATGTTTAACGCAGAGGAGGGGGCTAGGCATGGCTCCCGAGTTACTTACTTAACACTATGAATATCAACTTTATCCCGTATCAATGTGATGTCTGAGGTGTATGGACCTTCCTTTCCAAAAGTTAGTCCCTACTCCTTCCATTACTACTATTTCACTCTTTGCCACATTTCCTCCTCACATTTTCTCCTGACCAATTATTTTGTATTCTTCTGTTCCAGTCTTCTCATGTTCTACCTTATGCCATTTCTCTCTGCTATTGACCCAGATGAACTCATGATTTTCCCGGGCATAGTGATGTACTTGCAGCCCCTCAATGTCCTCAGCCTGCCTCAAGAAGCTAATTACCAAGTATGAAAAGTAAGTGCCTAGAGGAACCCAGACTGACCAGGAAGACCAGGACTCAGATCTGTTCCTTTGCATTGGAGGCTCACTGGATCCAGGCTGACAGAAACCTGGGTGACTCTATCCTACCCGTGCTGGCACAGGGGCTAGTGTTATTAACTCTGACACCACTCAGCCAATCCTTCGTTTGGCATCTGCTCTTTCCATTTCGTTTTAAACTTTCTCTTTCCTTGCTTTAACGTTAATCACTTCCGGACAGAACTCCCAGAAGTGGTGGTGGCTTCCTAACTTTCCCTGACTTGTATTTTTCATAACATACTGTTTGAAATCACCACCTTGCCTTATAAAAATCACATATATGCTGGTAAGTTCAATTATATGCAGGACAGCCACATGGATATGGGATCATTGCCATTTTACATTGGCACTGAAATAGCCTTTCCAACTCCCTTTAGGATACCCTCTCTGCATCCTATTTTGAGTTACATGATCTAAAAAGCCTTTAATATTACTCTCTACTACCTGATGCCCTAATTTTATTAACTAGCAAGTTGGTTAACATTGCAAATGAAGGAAATCAGTTTCCTCTAAGACCAACACCTCAGGTGTATTCCGCTGGGCTGTTTAACTATTAGGATTCTTTTCGGTTGCAAGCGACAGAAAACCCAAGCTGTAATTGTCTTAAGACAGTCAGGAATACATTGGCACAAACTGAAGAGTCTAAATTTGGTGTTGTCTCCGAGAGAGACTGGTTCAAGTGGCTCTACCTTCGAAGAAGTTGCAGGTTCCCCCCTTTATGATGGCAGGTGCTCTACCTTGTTGTCTTTGAAATGTCCCTTCCGCATGCTCTTCTGTAAAATAAGTTGCTCCTTTTCAGGAACATCTCCTTGATTAGAGAGCACGCCCATCCCAGAACTAGTCACTATAGTCCTGGGCATGTGGGCAGCGAAATGGAATGCCCTAATAAGCTAAAGTCATACCTATGGCTGAGAATAACCAAGGACAGAGGGTAACTCGGGAATGACCTCCTAAAATAAAGTCAGGGTATGTTTGACTGAAAATGTGGAAATCAATGTTGGGGAAGGATCTGACAAGTGTCTCTAACATTCAAACCCGGAGTACGATGACCAGCCTCAGAGTTCACGACTCCTTTCTATTGAGGAGTTCCCACTCTGAAAATCCCAGCTCTAGCTTTGACATTAGTTATTATCCCTTAAGACCTGCCAAGTTAGCCATTCTGATTAAAGGCAAGGGAACCACAAAATCTGATAGCTAGCCAAACGGTATCAGTACGCCTACTCAAAAAACATGAAATTCAGCATTATATGGGATTTCTGAGGTGACTTTGGATGGGAACTTGGAGTGGAGCTTTTCTACTTGAGCAACAGCTTAGATAGCTATGGAAATTGTAGGTATACGCCAATCGCTATCGTTACTGCGGGTGCTCTCCTCCTTGACTCTGTCCCTACCAAAGAACTGCCAATCAAGACTCTGCAACACGTCCTAGGCAAGAGTATCATTTCTAGTAAGTTTCCAACTAAACAGGAAGCACTTGACTGGTTTTCAGAGACTTAGGGAGTTGAAACCTGACACAGAACTCAGGCACAGGTAATTGGTAAAATTTATCAATTCCTAGTGCAGCTGGGATCAAGAACCATTGAATCAGCTGATTACTTTCAATCCCATGGGATCTAGAGCTACCAACTTGAGGATTCATACCCTACCTCAGATATAAGTGGGTTTTAAACCCTCTTTTGGGGACCCAGAGATCTCCAACCCGTTTTCTAAGCTGCTTCTTGCATTTCATGCTCTGCTTCATTATCTGTAAATCCATGTCCACACCAAGAGGGCCCCCATAGTAGAAATGAGGAAGAGCTCCAGAGACCAGAGAAAAGAGCTCCACTCAGACCTCCTGCAGTGGGCCACATAATTGACTGAGAGGCCCAGCTGATTTCTCATGGCAGGGAGACTAAGGGAAGCCCGTTTATACAAGACAAAGGACCCCTCTCTCAAGCAGCTTTGAGCAGAAGATTCCCTTTCAGCCTACCCAAACTTCTTTTATGACTTCAGTGAAGTCTGGATTTATACCCACCTTCCTTCCTCCCCTACTTGCAGAATAAAGGCTCTCCTCCCTCCTGAGGCTCCTCCTTTTCTCCCTCACAGGGGTTTCCCCTCAGTAAGTTCTTACACTTCCAGTCCTGTGTCAGTATTTGCTTCTCCTAGAATTCTACCCATCAGTTTCCCCCCAACCTCACTCAAGACCCTAGAAACCAGTAAGGCCCTTATACGTCCCCCAAACCTCCAGTTCTAAGTACCTCTCTCTAATGGAGAACTGTGGTTCTAAATTCTCACAAACTCTCTGCCTTATGCCAAATACAGTTTATGCCAATCTAACCCAGAAGCTCAGGCTTTAGGGTAAAGAAACATCTAGATTATGGGAGTGAGGCTAGAAACAGTTTTGAGGAGACATGAGATCAAACTGATAGAGACGCCAACAATCGCATTTCATGCTGTGCTCCAATATCTACAGATCAATGTCCACATCAAAAGGGCCCTCATAGAAGAAATAAGGGCCAGGACTACACACAGTGCCGGCAAGTAGCAGTAGCTCAGGCAGAACTAAGGAGAACTGCAAACACATAGCTCAGAGCCAAGATCTCTTCCTCCATTCTCCCACCCCTTCATTCTCACCAAGCAATCTCCTCTGAACCCTCTGAAGGCAGAGCCTCGAGTCGCACTGAGGCCTCAGACCCCACAGTCCACCTGCAAAACGGAAAGAGAACTTCTTCCTGACCACAAGACAGGATCATGATCCATGCGTGCCCATATGATGTCTGAGAGTCTCTAACCTGCTTCAAAGAGAAAGCCACCTCATCTCATGTAACATTGTCGCAAGTTTTATCCACAATAAGAATGTGCTTTCAAAGCAGAGCTCCTTGACTTTATCCAGAATTTGGTCATTCTCAGGTCGCCCCCTCCAGAGAGAACAAGAACCTTTAGTCCTATCGCAGCATAGCTGACAGTGCTCTGCCCAGATTAGCTTCTGATAAATCTCTATTAAACCATTAGGTTTTACCTAACTATCACCTCTTTTATTCTTCATTCCTTCTGTGCCAAGGTTTAACTTCCTCTGAGGTACCTGGATTTCAGACTGTTTTGGTTGTAGAGAGCGAGCAGGTGGTGTTCAAAATGGCATAAGAGTAGACTTGTGGTTTCTAATTCCACATGTTTGGAGCTTGGAAGTCACCTCTCCATCCTAACAAGTGGAAATCAGAACAGACTGATTGAAAAACAATTCTTCCTGGATCCATAACAGAGGGGAGGACACAGGCAAATGACTGCTCCCTAGACTGGGGAGATAGGTGAAACAGGTAGTCCTGGCTTACAAGCACAGAGACTCCAGGGGGAAATACAGAGGGAACCAGCACAGGGGAGGAAAACTTGAACTGTATCTGACCAATTTCTGGAAGTTCAGGTGAGAATAGTCTGAGATTTAAAAACTCCAGGGGGACCCAGCCATAGGGAGCCCCCACGATATCATGAAATTTACCTCCGGCAGCTCAACTAGATTCTCACAGTCAGAAACTGAGAAAATTCCTACCCTGTTTCTGGCAGGGGGAGAGGAAGAAGAATTATTTAAAATACGCCAGAGCACTCTGTTCTTCTTAGGGCCTACCATCAGGAGCAACTAGTACACTAGAGCCTAACCTGCTGGCGCATTATCAGAGCCTAACTGACCTGGGTGGGAAGTACCCAACTCCAGCACATTCTATCCATTTGTTTCATCCACGGAGGGAAAAACAACTGATGAACACGTGTATAGTTCATAGTCCCAAGGTGTCGGCTCACAAAAAGCCTGAGACTTTATCACATGATCATGGAACACTAGAGCAGTTCCTTTTACCCAGTGCATCATGTCTGGCTATCAAGAAATTATTACAAGGCCTAACAAAAGGCAGAACGGCAGAAGAAAACACACATCAATATTTTTGTTATCTCCTTTATACCCAACCATGTTTCTCCCATCAATCCCCTGCATAGTATGGTTCCCACACTTGGGCAGAACCTCAATCAGCACCAAAATCTGCAGAGAAAAATCTACTCATGACGGCCAACACATGGGCATATTGAACTTCAAAGTAGATAAGAAAACCCTTGGGAATTTCAGCAAACACACTGAACTTCAACAGCAACACTAAGCCAGAAGACAGCATAGAAACTTTCAATACTATCAAGAAAATATGGCCTGAAAACTTGATCAAAGAACTCAAATAAGTACAAAAGCTACTGTTATCATATAAGATTCAATACGCCTCTGACAAGCCATTCCTTGGAATCCACTAGAGAACAAGCTTCAGAACCACCAAAGTGACTGGTGAGATGCCAATAAATGAGACTCTTGGCCCTGCCAGGAGGCAATGGTAGGATAGTCAATGTCCACCAAGCAATCGGAAGAAGTGTTTCTATGCTAATCTGTTGTCTACCTCTCCCTCATGATAACCTAGCTCAGCCTCCAGTTGACTTCCTGACAGTGCACTCCCTATTGAAACTTCTCATCCTGCTACTACTAGTTGAAACTTTGGAGCATTCCAGATAATGCTAAATTAGGTGTGATAAGAATAGAACAAAGGTCTTCACCTACCTTGAAATTTTTTCTTGTGATTAAGCCCAAAAGCAAGTGTGCGTACAAGGAGGGCTCACTTCTAGGATAAGCATGTAGAAAAGTATCACTTGAGGGAAACAGAAGAGTCTTCTCCCCCACCTATCCCTTGCCCTTTTCCTCCTCTAATCACAAAATTAACGAACAGGTTGAGCCACGCCCATATGCCATCAACTTCCTTTTTACTGTTTCTCTGTATCCCCTCAGCTCTAGCTATCATGTGTCTCCAAGAGCCAAGCCCTGCATCTCTTCCAGAGCACTGCCCCTGGATTGTGGGGCATCTTTGCCTGTACACTCAAAGACCCAGAAGTTCCTGAGGATTTACACTTCCCCTCCTCCTCCAAATATGGGTGGCTCTTAACTAATCACTCTCAGATACATGGATTTGAAAGTACAACTCACAACTGAGTGTTACTTGTAGTCTGTGCTCCCCTATGGGATCCAGACAGGTAATATAGTGCACAGGACTTTGCCAGAGGTTACAGGTGTTCTTGGCTTCCTTGCCAACTCCTGTTCTGCCTTCTACTCCTTCACTAATATCTCCTGGGAATACTTCCATTATCACTTCTACACAAATATCTCACGATCTGTTTCTGGGGATCCTAAAGTAAAACTACCACACTTGGCCTCATTTTAAGTTGATGACTCAATAACATGTCTAGAATGGGTGATCTACTTCTTTATTTAGTAGCGTTTGGAATTAACACACTGTGGGTTCCCATTTCTAGCTCCAGGATTCAAGGAACCCTGTCAGAGGCTGTCAGTGCTGAGCTCACATCCCCTTGGTGTCCTCCCAATTTCAGACACAATAGCTCCTGGTGATTTGACTGCCAAGAACCAGCACATCTGTATTTGCTGGGAGCAGGGAGAAGCTGCCTGAAGAGAGCCCAAGGGCCTGGGAATTTTGCCCCTCCAGTGGCAAGCTTTAGTCCAAGAGGGATGGGTGAGATGGCATCAGTACTTTTGTTCCCTTTCCCTTGATTAGAAGAACTCAGGTATGATCTATACTCACTCCAGAGGTTCTCTACCACGTTGACCTTGTTATTGTTATGTGCCATCAAGTCACCTCCAACTCCTGGAGACCCTACGAATGAGTGATGTCCACAATGTCCTGTCTTCTGTAGACTCAAGCCTATAGCTTCTTTTATGAAGTTAATCCTTCTCATGTTTGGTCTTCTTTTCGTGCTGGCTTCTACTTTTCCCAGCATTGTCTTTTCCAAAGAATCCTGCCTTCTCATAATGTGCCCCAAGTTTTAGAACAGCCTCAGTTTTACATCATTTTTGCCTCCAGCAATAGTTCAGGCTTAATGAACTCGAGGACTCACTTGTTCCCCTTTCTGGCAGTCCACGGTATCCATAGAGCTCTCCTCCGATTCCCTATTTCAAAGGAAACGTTTTTTCCATCAGCCTTCTTCACTCTCTAGCTTTCACATCTGAACATAGTAATTGGAATACGAGAGTATACACAATCTTAGCTTAGTCTCTAACCACATTTCCTTATATTTGATGTTTCCTAATTCTTTCATTGCTGCCCTTCCAAATCTGTCTTCTCTTGCTTTCTTGGCTACAGTCTCTAAATTGATGACTGAACCAAGGTCAACAAAATAACTTCAATGTCTTCACTGTCTATGTTAATCGTGACTACAGAACTGCACAACGTTGTCTTCTTGATGTTCAAAGGCAGTCCTGCTCTGGCACTTTCTTTCACTTACAAGTTTCAAGTCATTGCTGCTTTCGTCAGTAAGACTGTGTTGTCTATGTATTTTAGATTGTTATTTCATTCACTAAGCTTCACTCCTCCATCTGAGTCTAGTCCAGTCTTTCCTATATGTTCTGCATACAGATTAAACAGATAGGGAGATAAAATGCACCCATCTGACACCTTTGCCTATAGGAAGGCATTCTGTCTCTCCACATTCTGTGCTGGCAGTGGCTTCTTGTCCACGATACAGGTTATGCATCAGGACAATCAAGTGCTGAGGCACACCCATTTCTTTCAGAGCTGCCCATACCTTTTCATGATCCACACAGTTGAAGGTTTTACTATAATCTATGGAACAAACGTTCTGAAATTTTTTGGAGCACCCCAACAGCCAACAAATAATCCCTATTAGATCTCGTGTGCCTCTCCCTTTTCAAGACAACTGAGGTATGATCTATACTGTCTCCAGAGGTCTCCGCAATACTGACCTATGTTCACCAAATATGACGCTACCTGATATCATAGCCTTGTTTTGCCTCCTCTTGTCCATCTTACTTCTCTATGACCCTGTGGAGTTTTGTCTGCTTGTGTGTCCTCTCAAATTCTCATCTTACAGTCTGCTTCTAGAGAGCTCAACTTCACACCCACTCCACACTCCTAGCCAGGCCCTGTCCCAGCTAAGTCTTTCACAGCACCTGCCTCTCATCACAATCTTCCATGTACTCCAAGGTAGTTCCATCCAAGCAGATGATGCTGCCAGCCAGCTAGTCAGTTTGCATGAAAACCCTCTATCAACCAACTACAGGGCTTCTATTTTGACCGCAAGGATGTGATCCTAGAGAGCATGAGCTGCTTTCTCTGGGACCTGGCAGAAGAGAATTGTGAAGATATTGAAAATATCCTCAAGTTGCTAAGTGAGTTCACCAGTTTTACCCTCTTTCCAGAATGAACGGGATCACATCCTGTATGCCTTGGACAAAGATCTGAACCTGGCCCTGCTGGATCCACATAGCTTGGGCTCTGCTAACAATGAAAATGCCCACTCCTGTGATTTCCTGAATCAGCACTTCCTGGAGGAGGTAAAAGGCCTCAAGGAGATAGGTGATCACTTGACCAGATGCTACAGACAACATAAGCCTCAGTCTAGAAGGGAGGTATGTGACTGGGACCACCTGGGCTCAGAAGCCTTTGCTACCAGCTTTCCCATGTTGGCTTCCTGTTATCAAGGGTCTTAGTCCCTTTGTGTCTGACTAATCAGGGACATGTTTCACCTGGATTCAAATCAATCCTTCTATCCCCAAATCAACCACATCCACCAAATTACACTCAAAGTTGAAGAAATAGCCATTATTTAGTGTTTTGCCCCCAAGAGCTACCCACTGTATCCACAACCAATGGGAAGAAGTAATATGTCTCCTGTGACCATTATACCTCAAGACAGCTTGATAAAGTACCCATCTCCAACTTCAGGCACTGCAGAAATTAAAGGTTATTATCCCCAGGACAGGTAGACTTCCACCAGAAGAATGTGTTCCATGGAACCTAAAGCTACAATTGGTCACACTGGGCACCCTCATGCGAGCAGACCAGCAAACAAAGGAGTTACTAATATGGCAGGAGTCAATGTTGCAGATGATCACAAAAAAAAAATGGTTTCTGCTACAAAAAAGGGGACTATGTCTAGGCTTGTGAGGTTGATGGAGTAGCTCTTATTGCCACCATGGATGGGACAAAGTACAGTTATTGCAGCAACCATGACCTGACAAGAACAAGGTAACCATGTGCCAAGACCTCTCATGGTCTGGCAACTCTACTGGTTAAACATCCTGATTTGAACTACTGGTAGGGGCAGAGGGAAATCTAGAATGTGTAAAGAGGGAGACTAACATAGCCATTACAGTCTAAGGGCTAGACGCAGGTGTAGTGACAGCAGCTTGCCAAATTTTAGGTTTCCTTGTAAAGCTTGATTCAAGATGGTAACCAGTCAAGACAAGTGAACAATATGGGGCACAAGTGGATCCAAATGTTTAAGAGGTAGATTGTGCAGACGGTCAGCTCCTCTTGCTTATTACCTCAGACCCACCCCAATCACCTGCCCACACTTCCTCAAGCCAATGACTTCCTGTGTCTCTCGACCTGTGTTCTCCCGACACAGGACCACGCTTCCCAAGAATGCTGGGCCTGAGTCCCCCAGCCAGTGCGAGGCAGGTGTTTGTGCCCTGCCCCTTAGCAGTCTGCATAGCTCATTCCTCAGAACTGTCCCACCAGGCAGTCCTGAGCAGAATTGGCTCAAGTTGCCACAGTGGTCACCTACTCACTAATGTAGCTATTGGCATACCTGCCATCCCTGTCTCACTTCCTGTGTTCCTGGAAACACTTCCCCAATAAATGACTCCCAACCAAATCCTTTTCTCAGGGTCTGCTTTCTGGAAAACTCTCAACAGGAGTGAAATCTTAACTGATTTTACCTGAAAGTAGCCTTAGCTCCACACTGAGTCAAATGACACATTGACAAACTTAACTGGGGTCAAGAGTTCAGATCATTTGAAGTAGAGGAAGGATGGGAAATTTTTATTCACCCTGGCATAAGATATCGAGGCATGCTAGGCCTGTATGTCTACTTTTTGCCTCTCATACATAAACGGCCATTCTTCCCCAACAGAAAGCTGTGTTAAGGCATTAAAGCAGGAGATTTGACCCTGTCCCTCTTCATAAAGTCCCCTTTTGGACTTTATGAAGCCATTTTGGTAGAAGCGAATTAAGGGGTAATAGGTAACCAAGAATCTGTTTCACCCACAGTGGTTTTCCAGTTAATTTATCATTTGGTTTTACATAGAACACCACCACTTTGGCTTAAAAACATCAGTTTTCCACACACAGCAAGGCTGGAGATAGCAGTTACTGACAGTTCTGCTGCTTATGGGTGTCTAAGGACCCAGGCTCCTTCCATCCTCTCCTACATTTTTATCATGTTGACTTGCCAACATGCTCTTAATTTAGGCACAATATGGTGCTGAGCTCCAGCTATCACAATGATATTGACGGCAGAAATACAGAGAAGAACTAAAGACTTTTCTATTTGATTTTTAATCAACTAAGAAATAACTTTCCCAGAAGCCCTCCAGTATAGCTATGTTTGTGTCTCATTAACTCACTTTCTCAGCTCTTCTTGAAGCTAGATGTAGCAATATACTTAGTTTTCACCACCTCTTTGTTGAAGGCAGACAATAAAAAGGTGTTGGGAATCTGCTGTGTTAGTCAACCAGTAATGAATACCACAGAGGTTCTGAACCTGATTTGAAAGGTCCAGCCTTAAAGTAGTTGGGTCCAACTCTTCTCCAAGTGCACATTATATCCTTCTCCTCAAGGCAAAGGAACCCCAAGTGCCACCAGTACCAATAGACCAATGTTAGTGGACTCTGTGGTGCTGAGGACTAGGCCCAGCACAAGGCACAAGTTACTCCCTCGCCTTCCACCCTCTAAGATCAGCTTTGGAATGACCACCAGAGAGCCCCAGATCAGAAAAGGAACTCGTTAAGCTGTTAATGTTATCCCCCACACATCATCTCAACTCACCCAGGATACCTAAGCCCCAACAAGGACACCCACAAGCATAGCTCCATTTCCATGTAACATAAAATTGCCCAAGGGATTGGAACATAAAACCCACACCATGAAGTCCAGGCCTATCAGAAGGCTCACAGTAGAAAATGAGTTACTTCCTGCTACTTCATCCTGTCCTCCCCAGGACTGACTAACCTCATATCCAAGCTCTCTGTTCACATCTCTACGGCCAAGGAAAACAAGTCAAATACAGAGGGGTTACTACTATAACTTGTCCAGGCCAAGCAGCCGAGCCACATGTAGCTGCTTTACCTGCATGCTAGTGAAGGACTGAAGACAAAATCAGCCTCAGGGGCCAAGACCTGAACAACAGTGACGGGCACTCCATAGGCCCAAACGCTCTTGGTAATGTTTCAACAGGAGGTTCCTCAGTGGTAGAACTCCACTTAAACTTCACAGTAGCAAATATCTGACCACTACACTCAAAGCCAGATTGAGCCCTATGCCAGATAGCTAACCTTAGAGGTTAGACAAGATCAGCGCACCGCACTATAGATGTGACAGCCCACCTGCCCAGATTTCCTCTACCATCTCGTTACAGACTATAGTTCAATTGGATTCCAAATCAGGGAGTTTGCCTTTCAATACAGGATAGTACACAGACTACTGGTTATCCAATATTCATTTTCTTCTTCCTTTTAGTAAGAGTCCCTCATGTTTACAGAGGCACACAACTTCCCAAGCTAAGACTACATGACCAGCCTTTCATCTAGTTGTGACCACATGATTAGATATTGGGCAATGAATGTCAACAGAAATTAAGTGCAAATGTCAGTCCATGCCTATAGGAAAGAAGCTGCAGACCTGCCACCTGCTTTTGGTTCCTTTCCCACTGTCTGGAAAAGAGATGGTTATGAGAAGCCATCTGTGACAACTCAAGAGGGAAATGCCCTGGATGATGCTTCAGATAGATGGTTCCCAAATCTGTGATTGGTCCGGAAGAACAGAACCATTCCTATGGAGCAACTACTAAACACAAACTTTCAGGAGAAAAACAAGCTCATGATTTTTACATCTGTTAAAGTGGTGAATAAATATCCTAAGATGAATGGATATGTAACACTAAGTCCCCATCTCTAATGCAAGTCACCCTAACAAAGTCAACAGTACTAGACAATCCTCTCCAGTGCAACACTCCATTAAGGATACTCCATTAAGTTGATCCACTGATCAACTCCCTGTCTTTTGGAAAATTGCTCTACAGTAGAGCCTACTACAGCTATCAGAACAGACCCGTTCAGAGACTAATGCGGTCATCTTTTGTTCCCCTTCTTACAAGTACTTCCTGCCATGAAGATTCAACAAAACCAAACACAGCTCTTCCTGCCAGTTCTTTGTTACTAGATATTAGTGATGCTACAAGATGAGTTCCGGAGTAGACACAGAAAGGAAAACAACCTGCGAGATCCTGCATATATGTTTTATATATATATATATTATATATATAGAATCTAAAGAAGTCCAACACACAGAAGCAGAGAGCAGAATAGTGGTTACCAGGGGCAGGGAGGTGGGGGAAACGGGGAGATGGTCAAAGGGCATGGAGTTGCAGTTCTGCAGGATGAGTAAGTCTAGAGATAAATATAGTTCGTGAGCTGTATGTTAATACTGGAAGTTTGCTAAGAGTACATTAAGTCCTCTCATCACAAAACAATGCGTAGTTAATTAAGATATGTTAATTAGCTTGACTTTAATCATTTTACTATGTTTACATATCATTGTACACATTAAATTTTTATTTTAAAAATTGAGATAAGTTCTAGAGCCCATATGGATCACCCAGGCAGTTCGGCTTCCCTGTTCCACTCCAGAAACCATGTTAGTAACGATGACAAAGACCAGAAGGCACTCAGGAAAGATATTCCTAACCATTGCTGACCAGGCCCTATTGTCCTAGTCAAAACCCATGGATTTATTTGCGGCTCCACTGAAAAGAGGGGCAATTTGAACACTGAAGGTCACAGACAAGTCTGGAGTAAGAAACCACTCAAAATCCACAAAGACAGGAATGCTGAAGGACACAAGGTTAAGGAGACACACAATGATCAGGCACAAGGGAGGAATCTAAGCACCTCTCTCTAACCCCTATTTTTTTTTTTTAATCTGAACACAGGTGGTAGAACGTACCAAGTCCCAGCACCTCAGGTTGCAGCCAAACAGTGGAAGCACCAGGCACCTTATGCGAACCCCAGGATGAGCTCACAGGTCAAAGAGAAGGAGAAACAAAGTAACACCATGACTTTTCCCAAAAGTAGCCACAGACCTACTGGGTCTCAGTATTGTGCCCTTCGGTCTCCACGTCCAGGGATCACCCAGGGCCTTTGGAGTCCTTGCCACGGTGAAAGTGCCCACCATAGATCCCCAAGGGCCGCACCAACACTGTGGACTGCACTCACATGACTCCTTTCATGAGCACCTGCCCCTTCCCAGGTGGAGATAGCTTCCCATCCCCTCTGTGGTGGTAGAATGGCCTCCAAAGATGTCTACATCCTAACTCCCAGAACTTGTGAATGTATTATGGTTGCACAGCAAGGGGAAAAATCAGCAACCTTAATTCCATCTGCAATCTTAATCAGCTGACCATAAAATAGGGAGATTACCCCACTGGGACCAGTATAATCTTAAGGGTCTTAACCATGGAAAAGGGAAGTAGAAGAGTCAGTGCCAGAGTGATGGGATGTAAGAAAGGCCCAGCTAGCCATCACTGGCTTTAGAAGGAAGGAGGCCATGAGCCAAGGTATACAGGCAGCTGATAGTAACTGGAGAAAAGTAGATTGAATCTGCTGTCTAGAACCTCCGGCAGGGTATGCAGCCCTACCCACATCTCCACTTTAGTCTACTGAGACTTGTTTCAGATCTGACTTCTCAAATTTTAAGATAGTAAATGTACTATTTTAAGCCCCTTTGTGGTAATTTGTTACAGCAACAACAGGAAATTCCTTTCTTCCATTAGGACTCAACAATCCATACCAAGAACCTGGCGTATGGGGCGATGCCTGCTGAGTTTGAGTTTCTGCTAAGGAATAACTAGCTCCACCACCACTCTACTTCCCAGCAGGACCAGATGATGGTTCATTCAGCAATGGGAAGCTTCATCATTATAGGCATCACCACCATCATGACCACCTTCTGCTTGAAGAACCTCGGACTCACAAGCAAGGAAACATTTAATGAGCTAGAGTGCTGCCCTCCATGTTCATCTCCCCAACTCCCCAGACCACACTACACTAGAAGCAGTCCCACAGAATCCCATATACAACTGATTTGAATCAATGTAGATAGTGCTTACCAGTTTGGTAGTTGAAAAGGCAACTCATCCATCGGAAAAATTTCAGATCAGAAGGAAGTCATTTTCATATAAAGGAATGGTTCACGTAAGGGAGTAATATGAAAGCCTTAAGTTGTACAAGTGTATTATGGTTTATATATTTACATTAATACTTAAAGTCTGCCAATTACATATTTTAAGATCAACGAAAAGCCCACCAATGCAGTGTTTCCAGATATTGGGCAGCTAAATCTCTTCAACTTTTAGTATTAGGTCTTTTCACAAAAACCTCTTAACTCTGAGTCCCTTGCAAATGCCCTAGACAGTTAAAGTGACACTTTCCTTTAGAAATACTACACCAAGCCATTTATCAGCTGCGATGGCTTTCTTAGTGTGTTGATACGGGTAGGCTCTAGTCCCCACTTAGGGAGACACTAAGTATTGCTGTGAAGGTATTTTGCAGACGTAATTAAAGCCCATCATCAGTTGGCTTTAAGGTAGTGAGATTACCTTGGACAATCTCATGAGCCTCATGTCATCCATTGTATCACCTTGACATCAGGGCTGTGGCTTTCCCAAAAGAAATTTCACGTGTGCCCCTGGATTCCCTCCTGACCGTGATTTTCCTTTCCTGATGGCCTGGGGACAATGGCTTTGGTCTGAACCTGTTAGTGCCAGCCTGCCTGTGATCTTTTTGTCTTGACTGTCTGCTCTGCCAATTTCAGGGTTGCTTAGCCCTCACATAGCCCTCCACACGTAGGCCAATTCCTTTTATGTCTATAACGACGTTTATACTATATATACATGTGTATACATACACACTCTACTGGTTGTGCTTTGATGGTTGAAACTTGATTTGGAAAGCAGCCAGTCTTGAATGGGGCTCTGAATAAGAGGACTCTGCAGCAGCCTCAGACTGTGGGCCACTTTCCTGAACTCAGGTCATTTCACCCAGGAAAATCGATGTTAGAAGAGCTAGGTGGTACATGCATGATTGGACTCAAACATGTCCGGAGAGTAGGCAGAAACAGGCAGACTAGAGACCCTGCCACTTCCCTATTTTGCACCAATTCCTTACTTTCAGCTCAAACATATGCACCTTGGGGATGAGAGGAAGAGTTGGATAGGTGCTGAAGGAATAGAATTTGAAGATCAGGACAAAGTCCAGGGAAGAGGCATGTGCATATATTCAAGAGATCAGGCACAAAATCTGCACACGTGTGTGTCTCGTGTCAATGACGATAACCACTGTAGAGGCAGCACTGACCAGGGATGATGACTACCACCATCTTGGACCAAGCACTCATTTTACAGTTAAGAGGGTGAGACAAGGGCCACATGACCATAGTATCCACTGGCCGTTATATATATGGCATCACCCAGAAGCTGCTGGTCTTACAGACGGGTTGTAGGAAGGCCTTCCTGAAGGCTCAAGTTGCCAGCCTAGTAATAACCTATGGATCGGTGACACTGTCCTCCAGAATGGCCTCCACAAGCTGAACCAATGACTGCTATATGGTGCTTTGTTCCCAGGCCCATGTGTTCTATGTACGGATGAGAAAGTGGTAGTAATCATTTTAGCTCCCCTCAGCATCACTCCCAAGGATACACCTGAGGAAGTTGTGCTTCAGGCTCAGAGATTAATCCTTCGTTGAAGGATTGGAGGGAGCTTCCAGAAAATAGTTAATAAATCTTGTCAGGCTATTTTTTGGTCATTTGGGGCTCAAGCCTCTGGCCCAGCAGGGAAGGTAAGGGTTTGCTTTACTGGCAAGAGGCAGTGGTTCTCAACTTCATGAGTTTAGGTAGCTGCTACTAACTGGCGATGGGGATTAGTATGTCTACAACTGAAGGGAATCACAGCAGAGTGTCTTGGTGCTCAGTGAGGATGGCAGAATGGCAGCAATTATGACCTAACAAAGTCAAGGTAACCAGGGACTCAGATCTCGGAGGGATGAAGGTGTGAGTTATTCCACTGGGCTAGAAATCTAGTGCAGCTGGACTGCAGGTCAAGGATAAGGGGAATCTATAATGAGTGAGAAAAATAATGACCGTCTTACATCCCCGAGCCCAACAGCAGAAACACAGAATATAACTTGCAACCAACCCTGTCATTTTAGGGATTGTGGCCGGCAACCACCTTGACACACCAGTGACAGAGTGTACTCCAAGGCAAGGCAGGGCATGGAGGATCAGCTTTCTTGATACTTTAGCCCCTATCTCCTTGACTCTGCACTCACCTGTGGCTGCACTGCAGTTCCACACTTGCCTTCAGCTTCCTGCCTCAGGCACCCACATCTGGTTCTCTACCCAAGGGTTTTCTTCAGCACCACGGGAGCTTTCTCAGCCTGCTCACTGGATAGCCTGCTTGCAGAGACAACCAACCAGTGAACAACAGGAAAACAGTAGCTGGTGAGAAGTACTTGAGCTTTCCCCTCCCTCTGAGGAACAATTTGGCAGCACACATTTTGTGGTCCCTTAGGCCCCAGTGGGATGCTGCCCCAGGTGCCTATAGCAGGCTTCCTCTCATAGGGCGCCCTTTCTTGCTTTACTCAATCTTGTCTCACTCCCAGACTCCTTCATTTGTTCCCGGTGACCATCTCCCAAATAAACCACTTTAACTCGTCTCAGAATCTACTTTTAGAGAAACCTAGATTAAGGTATTCATTCAAAACTGCAATATAGAAGTCCTGTAATTATCCGTAAGTTACTATATGATCGCTAAGGGTTGCCTTCACGATTTCTTGGCAACAGGTGCTGAAGTTTATTGGAAGCTACACACTGAAGGGTTCACAGTGGGAGATGAAGCACTGACTATGGAATCAGAGGATTTTTTTTATTCCTAATCGTGACAGTTGCCTTGAAAGTCACTCTTGTAATAATTCCATGAAGAAATTATCTGCAAGAACTTTAAAAACTTAATTCCAACACTTAAGGAATTAAACAGTAAATATTGAGATTCATTAACAGGGAAGTTAAATCGATTATTACTTTCACAGCCATTAATAGCTCAGTGCCGGCACCTGATGACCTGATCACAGAGGCCACCCAGGCCAGGCTTGAACCACAGCTGAAACGAGCCCTGGCCGAACACCCCTTTGAACCACCTGGTTCACACTAAGAGCATTTAGAGGCTTAGGAGGCGCCAGCCACTCCGGGCCATCGCACTCCCTTCCCTATGCATTAGAAGCTGTCACAAGACAGTTTCACTGCCTCCAGGGATTTGGCGAAGTGTGAACAGTGTCCATGGAAATCAGATACTAAAGAGCAGACAACACAATCAACCAGCTCGGAAAACGGACGGACTCAGAACGTCAGGTTCACCTCTGTCTCATAGGCCAGAGTCAAGCTTACACCAAGTATCAAAAGGCAGGATCAAGATTATGAAGTGCCAGCATCGCCAGTCTTGGTCTCTCATGAGAGTTATGCTGCTAAGGGCAGGAAGTCAAGTGGGATAAGCTGTGAATGCCATGGTTCAGGCCCAGAGGGAGCCGCTGCAGGGGCAGATCTTGGTAATACTCAATGGAGAACTTTCATGGTTCAAGTGAAGTGTTCCTGGTCACCCAGCCTCTGAACAGAGCCTGCTACAAGACGAACAATGCTAAGTTGGCCCTTCTGATTTGGAAGGCAAATACCCCACAACCAGATGTGCTACTTCCATTTCCCAACCAACCCAAACGCTTTGAGGCCTCAAGACAGAAACCTTAGCAGTAGGTCCAGCTTAGTCTGCCTGCACATTCTGAATAATTCAACTCCTAAAGTTTTGTAGGCTCTGACTCAGAGTCCCCTTTCCTCATAAGGGTAGGTTCACATGTCAGACACTTCACAATAATCTGAGGAGTCTTCAATTCTCCATGTACATAACTATGACATGTAGGCCATCTTTCCCTGCAAGAATCTTGCCAAGAAAAATCAAAGGCTAACTGGTGGTTTCAGTATCAGATCCACGTATGTTCATGTCTAGTTGAAGAGTGAAGACAGCAAAGACAAAGTTTCCTCAGGCTGAGATGAGCACCAGACATATAGGCCAAAGCAGTAACATAAGCTACAGTTAAGTAGAATTCCCAGTGCTGCAGTTGGAATGGAAGAGTGTCCTGGCACGGTCGCCTTTGTTTTACCCGTCTTCCTGTGCCTAGGTCAGCAACAACACTCGTGGTGATCTGTAGCTTCCCGGAGCTATTTGGTTGTGGCTAGAGTCCACCATAATTTTCACTGTTCCTCAGATGCTCCCTCAGTTTATATTCCATGTGGTTGTCAAGGCCATTTAGTTTCAGGATACTGCTCATGTGGCATTTCCTGCGTTGAGAAGGAAGCCTCACAAATTCCCTAGTGCCTGCAAAAATCCCTAAGTGACCTTCCTGACCCCAGTGACCCCAGTCTTTCACCTTTGCTATTGCTAATTATTGACAAATTCCGTCTATTGAACTCCCTGGAATGGGTTCCATTTTGCTCACTGGATCATACCTGATACAGTCATGAAACCCACCCATGGAGCACCATAGCCGATAATGCTGGCGGAGAACAGCCTCCCCTCTCAAAGTGGTGAACAATCCCATTGAGGGTGCAGGGAACTTACCACTGACTGAACCTCAAGGGGATAAGGGCTCTCCCCTTGACTGGCCACAGCCAAGGCATTTGGGAAATGGAACCCCACCATTCTTGCTCTCATCATAACCCACTCCACTCTGGTACTTCCCCTTGTGGGACAGCTGGATGCCTCCAAGACCATGGAGGTGGCCATTCCTTCAGCAGTTCCCTGAACTAGGCCCTGCTGCACTGAGCTTAGCAGAACCTGATGACTCAACATGACAGAAAAGGCTGACAGTGATGCTTGTCTTCGTCCTGGAGTAGTCCCGTCCCAAGAATCATCTCACTATCCTGCCAGAGCTTTAAGAGCTGAATGTTCACAGCAAACATTACAGGCCCTGTTTATAGAGGTTGAAGTTTAGAACCCACCCACACTGGCAAGACAGGTCCACTGTACAAAAACCGGCCCATCAGGTGCCCCATACAACCTAGAAGACACTGCCAGCAAACACAGGGGAAGAGACTTCCCAATAGTGACAAACCCCAGTTAGCAGAACCAGAAGTTTCCAACCTTGACAGCTCCTGGGTGGGCTCTAGGGCAGTCTGACACTGCCTTTTGAAGGGCAGCGTGGGAGAGGTTCCTCTACCGTATGAAAGTAGCCTTTCCTCTCTGGGAGAGGCCTGTCCCAGCAGTCCACTGGGACATTTCTACTCTTTCCGTTCCCAGCACATTTTCAGTGCTAGCTGAAAGCACTGACTAGTCAGGATGAAGTCTGCTGGGTCTACTGTCTGCTTAGAGAAGAGTGCCTGGTGTGGGCTTTGTATCAGTGCAGAGCTGGGAGAACCCAGGAAGGACACAGGCCACAGAAGTAGTATGAAGATACTCTGGACTGGCTTCAATGTCACAACCAGGTACAAAACATTCATCTGCTACTTTCAGAATAATCCAGGATGAATTACCAGCAGAAAGATGAGTGTTGAAAGCAGCTAACAAAACCGGTTGAAAGTTAGACAAAAATCCAAGAAGAGAAAGTGAGTAGGGCAGAATTAAGGGTTTGGAGAAAAGGTCTAAGATCTAGAGGTCAGAGGACAAAGCACATGAGTTTTGGGAATAAAGACCGTATCTAAAAAGGTCAGAGTTTATACCAAAGTAGAACATTGATTTGTGTATTTAAGATACCAAATGTTTCCAGACAAGGTTTACAATAGGGCAGAGACAGATCACTTACTACTGGGCCCCAGGAGAGATTGAGTCTTGAACACGACACCAAGAAATATCCCAATTGGAGCTACCATCGTGAGCTAAATTTTGTTGGATCTAAGTCCTAAGATCAGATAGGACAATGGCAGTTTTCTTCCTTTCTAAACTTGTTCTGCTGAATTAACAGTACAACCACATTCAGAAGTGCCTATACCAGAAACCCATAAGCTAGTTATGATCTCTATTATTGCTTACTCTTATGATGCACCCATTCTACTTCCGAGAGTCAGTTTTTCTGCTCGAAATACTGCTATAATGTTGAAGATGCAAGTCTGACCGTGATACTACCCTGCCTAAAACCACCCAGCGTCTTCCCTTACAGTTTAGGTAAGTGTTAACATTCATTTCTTAAAAGAACCTTCTCCCCTCCCCAGCATGGTAATGGCAATAGCAAACTGCTTGCAGTTCTCCATAAACTTTCCTCTTGTTGTCTACATGGAATGCTCTTGTTGTACTACTTAGTTCCAGAACTCTACCTTTTCACATGGGGTAACAGTACTTTAAGACTTTAGGGCTCTTTCCCTGACTCTACTCCCATTAATACTAAAGAGGCACCAAAGTCAGTAATCTCTATTGTCATCACCACACTAAGCTCCTTCCATTGTAGTTCTATCCTTCCTGTTAAGTTGATTCATTAGACAGGATCAGGCCTTATTCATGTTGACCTTAGTGTCAATGGCCCCAGAAGCAGGGGTTCGAGTGCTAGAAACTCTAGCTGTATAGTGGGAAGACCAGACCAGCTGGGCAGGCAAGTGTTCTTAAAAGCTACCTGTTCTTATGGCCATTTTTTGTATTTATATACACTGGAATATGGGAAATTCAACTATTGGACATAGGATCTAAGTTGGCATTGACCTCTGGAGATCCAAAACACCATAGCCCTATGTTAAAGTGTGGACATACAGGAGTCAGGTAATAAATGAAGTCCTGGCCAATGTATGGCTGACAACTGGTCCAATAAATCTGGGAACCCACCCAGAAGTTATTATCTGTCTCAGTATATAATCGATGTTAATATACATGCTATTTGGCATAACCCCCATAGGTCCTCGGCATGTGAAATAAGAGCTATCACAGGGGATAAGGCAAATTGCGAGTTTCTGAAACTGTCCCTACCCCAGCCAAGATAAGTCAAAAGTACTGCATGGGGGATAGCCAAGATTAGCGCTATGCAAAAGAGTTGGTGGTCCTTATCTCAGTTTAATTTTACATTCCAGTCCATGAGTAACCTGAACTGATACTGGAGAATGACTAAACTACTTCAAATTCAACCAAGTATTAGCTGGCTCCCAGCGTCTGAGGTTTCAAGCAGTACATTAGTCATCCGCTTAGTATGAGAAAGGGTCTTATGTAGTGAGAATGTACATAAACACATGGGTAATGGGCAATGGCCTAGCTATCAGGTAGCAGACTAAAACATTAAGAGAACAGAGAGAGAAGGAGATATTGGTAGAGGGATACAGATGGACATATTGGGGTAGACATGAAGTATGAAGATCTTTATCCCGTGTTAACACCCACCCGTAAGAATTCACCACAGAAGAGCTACTGAATAACCAAGTAGATACAATGACTGCCACCTGACATTAGCCAGCCTTTCAGTCACACCATATTTGGCACAGTGGATGCATGAATGAAGTGGACACAGCGGCAGAGAAAGAGGCTATATACAGGCCCAACATCATGGACTTGCTTTTACCAGAGCCAGTCTAGCTACTACCACTTATGGGTGGCCAACCTGCCAGCAACAGATCAACATTGAGGTCCCAGATTGGCAGCATTCCTTGAGAGGATCAAGAAACGACTTTGTGGCAAGTCAGATACATTGAGCACCTTTCATCCTAGGGCCAGAAGTTGCTTCTCACAGCAATAAACACCTATTCCAGGCATGGTTTTGGCTTCTCTGCCTGAAAGACTCAACCAGCACCACTATCCAGGGACTTATGGAGTCCACAAAGAATCACACGTGATAGCATGATTAGGAGAGTTCATGAACAGCAAAGACAGTGTGGAATGGGCCCATGACCATGGGCTCCACTGGTCACTTCACATATTGCACCATCCTGAAGCTCCTGGCCTCAGTGTTCTCATATCCTTCCGAAAGCACAACTTAAGTACCAGATCCGAGGCAGTACTTTGCATAGATGGGGCGCCATCTTTCAGGAACCAGTAGATGCACTGTGTCAGCGAGACCTATATGGTGCTGTATCCCTAATAAGACAACTAGATGGATCCTAGAACCAGAGGAGTGGCCCCACCTACCATCACTCCCAGTGACCAACCAAGGCAGCTTGTGATTCTCATCCCTGACAACTCTAGGCTCTGCAGGGTTAGAGATCACGGTCCACAAAATATATGTAGTCTTACCAAAAGACCCAGAATGTCTCACTGAACTTCACGGTAACAGTACTATCCTGCTACCAGGGTAATTTCAACTCTGTGCCCAGAAACCAGCATACAGTCACCACTTTGACAAGAATAATTGACCTAGTTCATCAAGAGGTGGTAAGGCTGGTGTTACAGTGATAGCAAGAAAGAATGTCTATAGAACTTAGGTGATCTAACCAGATACTTCTCAGTACTCTTATCCAGTTGTAATTGAATGGACAAGCATGGGAACCCTGGCCTGAGAAGAGAATGGTTTCTATGACAGATCCTTCAGGCATGTCTGTCATCATGACCTGTCGAGGTAATAGCTGAAGTTAAGGGACATTTCGAATGGTTAGTGGAGGAGGGAGATGATATTACTAGTGCAGCCTAGAGAGTAGTTACAGCAGTGGGAGCTGCAGTCTGCCTCTTACGTTCCTTTTAGGAAGAGGGGCCCATGGAAACCATGAAGGAGTTTCTCCCCAAACGAGTATGAAAAAGTATCTGTACAAGGAATGAAGTGTTCTATCCAAGGCAGCACGCCACTCAAGTCTCCTTTCAAGACAGAACCGACTAGAAAAATTGGAATCAGCTGACAGCTTCCACCTGGAGTGCTTCAGGACCTGCTACAGCATTCAAGCCTAGAACGTGCTTTTCCCAGAGATAATTAGCCTAAGGGGGAGCACAGAGCAGTACCAGGGCCTCATCATTTCTATCCGATGCAAGGCTCCTCTACTGGCCATCTTTGTACTAGAGCTCCGCGTTATGCTGGCTGAGGCCACACTGCAGAGCTGTGCTGCAGTCTCAGGCTCTGCCTCATCTCCCTTTCCCCTTCTCCTTTCACAGATCTTACACCTGCAAGGAAGTATAAAGATTCTCTGTTCCTGTTCCGTCTCCCCTTTTTCCTCCGACAGACATTATGCCCATTAAGTCTCTTGGGTTTTTAACTCCAAAAGACCCAAACTGATGGAGCAGGGACGTTCCTCCTCCTTTTCCTGCTAGGACTGCCTTTCTTTGAATTCATGCCTTCTAGACCCACATTCTGTGCTCTCCTAACCACAGACCATGAGATGTAGAATAGAATCCAAGAGAGACTTTTATTCTCATACCTTAGACAAGACAAGAAACTGGCCACAACCCATAGTTAAGCCAGTCCACACTATTTCCTGAAATTTGTCCAAAGGAAGAATCCTTTTTACACCATCTTCTATATCCCTAGAACCTGGGGTCTCACGCTACTCCTTACTGTGACTGGAGACTTTCAAAGTATCTCTACCCCACAAGGCTTGAGAGTCATGTTGTTATCTAACAGATGAACCTCTCCTGGCTTACTAAAGCAGTTTTGCAGGACAATTAAAACCATGCCTCTGCCACCTCAAAAGAGGTACTAGGTTCCGGCCAGAAGCTTGGCCCTCTTGACCCTCAATCTTTGTCACTTCTTCCAAGATAGGAAAGCTTTCCCCAACAGTATCTCAGGTATCTTGCCAGTATAATCTCTCCTTTCCTGACTTGGCCACAGCAGAGGTATTCCTGGAAGTATTTCATTTCTGCCCTCAATTTAACCCACCCAACCCGACGTTCCCTCTTACGGCAGAAACCAAAGTCTGAGACCTTAGAGGGGATTTCCTCCCAACAATCCCTGGTCTAGACTCTGCTGCTATGAACGTACTTCTGACAAATGAGTTAAGAACTAGAAGCATGGGAAAGGGAGCTATGGACATGATCTTCAACTCTCATTATGGTGCATGAAGCTGTCCAATATCCTAAGACCTTCTGATCAGACCAGACCTAGCGGATAACAGAGCCTATTCTCTCAGGAGATAAGAGTAGATCCTTGTCTATCCTGGGAATCCACGACGCTGCGTGCCCAAACCAGCATGTCTGGGAAGAAATGTTTGTCTCAAGTTTCTATGGTAGAGCACGTTACCAGAACCTGACCGACTCCACTGCCCAAAGACACTAGACTAACTTCCATATGCATTAGGACCTGGCTGAGTTCCAGCTCTGACTCCACCTTTACAGTAACTGCTTGAAATCATGGTATCCCCATGGTATCCTCATGGAGGGGAGGCTGACACCACTGCTCTGCTGTTGCTCACACATTGTCACCTGGCCCACACAAGGAACCTGGGAGCCTTGAAAACCCTTAGCCTGGCCTCAACTCTTCTGCACACTGGTATGGACCCACAGATATTGGACCAGCAGCAATGTGTAACTGGTGTGCCTCTCCAAACTATCTTGTCATACCACCATAGCAATTCAGGTTGGTGTTCGAGGTGCCCTTCACCTCACTTCCCCCAGGTTGTTCTGAACCTATTGAAAACTAGACCAGAGGTCACAGAATCAGACTAGCTTTGTTAGTTACACTGGATCAGAGAACCAAGTTCACAAGAAATGGTCCCCCTGAGTCAGGCTGAGTAAACTTTCTGCCATAAGATGGAGAAACCCTGCTTAGTGAGGTCTTCCATACAGAAACTAGAGAGGGAAGACTGTTCTGAAAGCCAAAGAGAAGGGTTCAGCTACATATGCCCCATAAGTTATTCCCAGTCTCATTAACCCAATCCTCCTCTTCTCTTGGATAAAACTGAGTAAGGAGATAGGAAGGAAAGCAAAAGCTAGAATGGAACTTCCTAGTATTTCAAGGAAAAGAGTAGTTCTATTTCACAGGGACAGCTAAGCTACCCTGTGAGCCAGATTTTTTTTCCCCTCAAACAGTTTAATACACAACCCAACAGATACTAGGAAAGCAAGACTGACATAATTACCCACCCACAAAAGACAGTATGAGCTTTAGAGTAGCCAGCCTTGACTAGCCCTAATAAGAAACAAATGAAGCCCCTAAGACTTTTCCCATAACTTGCCAACTAACAAAGGTTTTACCTCACACTTTTAAAATATTGACGACTATGGATGAGAACCCTGCAGATTTGTGCCAAGACTGACTTTTGAATAGACTTAATTGTAAACTTGGTAACTTCACTGGGTTTTCTTCCTTGAATATTTTTGTCCTTTGTTCAAGGAACCAACAGCTGACTCCCAACACTGCACGAGAACCGACTGAAGTTTTCCTTTCATGTGATCAACAATTACTTCTAGGCTGCTACAATGCTTGAAACCCTACCAGTCATTACATACCCCCAACTCTTTCCTTTCCCTGAATATAAACCTTCTGGACAATGCTACTTGGAGTTTTCTGCCTACAGTACAATTTGGTCAACCCACGGCAGCTAAAGATATGACTATAGTCAGCACTGCAAGCAACATATGACCGAGTGGGTACAAAGTGGGCTTCTCCCTGCCATTCCACTGCCTACTCTTTAATTCTACATGGTCTTCTGGCACCACTCAAACCAGTAGTCACTACCTCAAGTCCTCCCCAGCTCCCGTGTATCCAATGTTTCACTGTTCCCCTTGCTAGTTAGTCTAGGAGTCCCATCCTTTCTTTTCCCTTGAGGGTAACTAATTCCATGTTCCTTCTCTAGCCCCCGTCTTGAATACAAGGCAATCTTTCACCACCAGGCAAACTTTGGCCAGCTTAGTCTCAGACGTCAGTTCTGATACGGACTAATTATGTACCGGGGTTTTACAAACTTCAGTGTTGAATCCTGTCTTCAAATGACAATTTAGAGAAAGCCCAATATAGAAAAGAGATCTAGTCATAGCTGTTCTTATACAGGCAGGCATGAGGAAGGCCCCAAAGCCCATGTCTGCAGCATGCCTCAGTTATGACTTATACCTACTGTTTGATCAAAGACCTGAGCAAGGTGGAATTACTAAGACGTGACTCATTATATCCAGATGGTACATTATATGGTACATTGTATTGAAATGTTCGCATTTACCTTCTTTCCCTGACCTTCCATTCCACCAAAAGAAATCCCAAGATCAGTCCAATTTTGAGTAGAAGACAACTTAGATCTAATCCAGCCTTATCCTTCCCGTTTTATAGATGATCAAGAGAACCTCAGAAGAAGCAACCTAACCGGGTCAGAAGTAATTCATGGTAGAGTTCAGTGGTGGAACAAGCTGTACCGGGGTGTTCAAGACATGATACTACACATGGAAGCTATGTTTCAGGGACAGCCACTGTTCCTGGGTAGGTTGTATAGTATATTGCCACAGTCCTGGAGGACATGGGGCTCTAACCAGGGATCCAGTTCTGGGATGTGGCATTCAATATGAGTTTAGAACATGGGCGGAAGAAGTTTGTAGGACCAACAGCAGATCTGACTTAATGCTAAGTGACCACTGCTGGCTCTCCATGTTCTAACTTAATAGTATTGGCTCTAGATCCCGAGTTAGAGCTACGCGGCTTTACCAGTGAAAAGACGGGAAACTCAAGACACTGAAAGCCAAGCAAGTCATCTTTCCTGCCCACCCTCTGCCTTCCCACCAGCAACAATTATTCATGTTTAATAACCACCTTGTCCTCTAAAATTTCCCCAGTGTACAGAATGTAGTCTGAAACATGCTGCGTTTTTCAAGTAAGTTTTCCCCATCTTCAGGGACATTTTCTCTAAACAGAATACCCTTGAGCAGAGCTTCCTAGCTGGTGAGTCGCAGCACAGTGGGTTGACTGGTATATGATACAGATTTCTCATTCCTTGGGAGAACTGCGGACTTCGACCATTAGCAACTTCATCTAGCTTTCTAAATCCCCTCCAGAGTGTGGGCTATACAAGTATTTTCCACGTGGGCCATGAGTTAAAACGATTTGAAAGCATTGTGCTGGAATACTGGGCTATGGGACTGTGTTCCAGTTTTGTGAGCGGCATGTTACAAACATCCTTCTGTGCAGGCTCTAGATTTTAGTAACTTTCTGACCTCCATTCTCTTTACTATCAAAGAATCTCAGACAGTTATGGCTGCATACTAAGTCCTGTTATTAGCCCAAAAAGTAAGTCTCCCAACTTCCGGAATGATCAACTATTTCCTCATCCTATGTAAAACATCCTCTGTATACTTAGTTTAATCCCAACCACCCTTGTACCTATTTCTAACCAGACAACTGAGGCTTGGTGAGGGGTAATTTAGTTGCCAATGGGTTACACAGTAAGATGACACATCTAGAACTCCAGCTCAGGCCAGGGTGCCAAATTTGTGTTCTCATCCCCAGATTATGTTGCCTCATTGCAAAACTCAGATTATTCCATGGAAAAACAGCATCTCTGGAATTCCCATATAGGAGAGCTTTAGGGAATGATAGCCTCGTTTGCAGGGAAGTGCACTCATGGCTTGAGACCGTGTTCACATATCAAGCTGCATTAACTGAGCAAGAACCGATTACCTTGTCAAAGAAGAGAAAGCAGACTGAGGGCTATCATGGGAGGAAGAGGAGGTGGCTAGAACTCTTCAAGCTACTCCCTGGCATAGTCACACAAGGGAATTTGAGCATGGCATCCCAAGTGTAGCCATCTCTAAGATTTAACCACTTTTGAATCTTTCCCTTATGAAATCTTGGCAACTTCCATTTTCCAACAATTTTAAGATCCTTCTCAAATTTTAGTCCTTCCTAAGCCACAAGAGACTCCAAAAGCTATAGCTCTAATAGTTGACATCGTTTATCCATAACCTACATTCCTCCAAGAGTGAAATAACCTCATTGACAGAATGATCTAAGTGGATGAGCAGATAAGGGGCCATCCACATTCTCCCTCATCTCCAAACCATACCAACAGTCTCCAAAAGCTCCCTAATATCAAGATGGGTATGCAAGTTACAGGTAAGATGGAGTATAAACAAAAGTTAGACTCTTGGAACAATGAAGCTATTAAGTGTTACATCACTTGACATTCAGTGAAGCAGGGATTCTTGATATTGCACATCTGCAAAACCCAACACCTTTTGAAGTAGAACATTTTGAATTTTGCTTTCTATCAAGAGACCCATGCATAAGAAATTCAGATCTGGAACCCATTTATATTGCAGAAAGATAACCATAGCTTTACAGGATAAACCTGTAACTGGCTAGCAATGAAGGATTGAAGGTGAGGCTTTTTTTTTAAATATAGCATTCCTTGATTTATTTTGGCTGTTATCTCCTGAGCCTTCCATGAGCCTTTAGTCTTCTTTCATTCTGATCAACATACTCATGTGAAACTAGTATCCCTATTAGGAAAGTTATTAAAACAAGACACGGTAGTTTAGTTACGTTACCCCTTCTGAGTAACTTTGCTGTCAATCCAACCTAGATTAAGTTAAGAAGCAAACTCACTTGTCACATTAACTGAGCACTTGAAGTACTGATGTAAAATATTCATTCTACATAACATTTAGTGCAATAAATTGTACCACACTTTCACTTACCTATCATTCTGTAATTATTTAAATAAGTGATAAAGAATAAGATACACATTTCTTCCCTTTGTTTTGTGTTTAGCAAGTGTAGTTTTATGTCTATTAAGTCTTACAGAATTTGGTTTTTCTGATAGTTTACTGTGTCTTAAACTGTCGACCCGTGACGGATTAGAAACAAACTGTCCCTGTATCAGACAGTCTGAGATGCACTAGACTGGGCCACCCCAGACATAACTCACTTGATAAATTGCTACCTATAAAGTTATTTTACTCCTGCCATCCCATGAGGGCCAAGTTCTAAACCTTTCACCTAAAAATAGGAAGGTATTAGGTGAAAAGGGGTTTTTCCCCCCAAGACCAATCAGAATCCAGTGTACTTAGCCCCAATCAGCCCCAAGTTTCCAGCTGTACCTATTCTCAAATATCTTGAGTAAATGAGAAAGCAACTAGCCTTGGGTGGGAGGTTTGGAGGGTTGATGTTGATAAATACCAATTCCAACTCTAAAAGCAGCACCCTGGGATAAGAGATCCAGACTACCAAAGGCGCACACACTGAAGACTGTGGCCATAAGCATCTAAGCAGGGGCCACAGGGAAATGACCTGATGGGGTGTAACCTCACGGCCTCGTGTTTGTGGAGCCTTGGCATAGATGCATGGCTTAAACACACAGGATCCTGCTATTGAAGCATTATAGGGCCCAACAACCAATGAGCGCTTTTAACATCCTCCAGTAGGGGGCAGTAGTAACCGCAGAAAAAGGAAAGCTTTGCTAAGTTGTGAAACCATGATTGCTTTCTGCTAACTTTTCTGAAAAACTGGCTGAAATTAGGATACTCCCACTTAAAGAGGTAGTGCTTTACCACAGTGACGTAGATACAGGGAACCACATTTTTAGAGCCGGCTGGAAGGTACTGGTTCTCAATATCATACGCTCCTCCAGAGGACAGGGGAGCCATGGCTATCTGCTGAGGTGGTTAGAAACAGTCACCCAAGCCTCCCTAGGACAAGTCCTTCCACATGATTGTCAAAGTTTGTCATATTCAGAGACCTAATGTCTCTTAAAACGCTTAAGAGTTTCACATTGACTCTTACCACCCAAAGTACTCTCTCCCAGCGTCCTTGCTGCTAGGGACACAGTTCCAGGATGGAGCCTCCAGCAAAGAGACCAGAGACTGATTCAGAAAGACCACAGTCAGTGGTGGAGCCCTTCTTAGAATATGGCAGCTACTTGAGCTGGTGAGTTTAATCAAGAATTGGTGAGAATCAACAAGACCAAAACACAAATTTCAATTCATGTTACATCACTTAGTTAATGCATGTTTTACCAAGTTATTTATTATGTCTGAAGGCAAGGGGTAGTTGTTAGGAAAACAAAGCAAAAGTATTTGGCGGGGGTGCCTAGTCTAATCAAGATTGCCCAATGACCCCGTTTTTCTGGCTTCTCTGCAATGTTTGGCAGTTAGGAGAATCCAAAATTGGTAATGAGTTTGAGTTCAGAGGCAAATATCCACCTAGTCTATTAATTCAGCTAAGCTCTGCTTTTCCAGTACTAGAATAAAGTAGATACTTTGATTCACACAGAGTTGAAGCTTATCAGAAAGGCAAAACAGAGCTCAGAACAAAAAGATTCTCACTTGGGGAAAAAGACTAGTTACCAAGGAAATAAAGACAGCAGCTGGAATATTGAGACAAAGTAAAGGGGTCAACAGACTAAGTCCACGTGAAGACACAGAACAATCTTAATAGAACCGAGGTGGGAGGAGTTGAACTAGCAAGCTGGAGAGGAAGACGAGTCAGCGAGTGAGAACTGAGTTCGGTATTTGGGAGAACAAAGGGCAAGGCGTTAACCACCCACTCATATGGAAGTAGAAGCAACTAACAGTAAGGTGAGTCAGGGGGGAGGGGGGCACTTCCACAACCATCCCCTCACCTGTCCATGCTATAGAACTAGTATCTGGCTTTTGAACCAGATCTTGGGTTCAAATCCCAGGACCTCTCAGAAGGGAGACTGCGCCATTGACCTCTGAGTGTTACCTGTAAAAGCTGATAACTACCTGGGACTGAGTAGTTGACATTCGTCTGGCAGTAGGCCACTACTTAAATGCTTTCTCAGGTAAGTCAGTGCAAGTAGAAACTGACGGTTTAACACCTCAGAGTAAGATTTCTACATCAGTTCTAGTTTGCCAGGTGACAGGTACTGATTGCTTCACTGAATCAGACAGACTGAAGTACATGCATGAGTTAATCATGTATGACAAGCAGCAGCCCTTAACTGGTTTTGTTAAGACAGCCAGGAGAGAGATCAGATGGAGTTAAGCCACAAAAAATAGAAGGAAAAGACAGTAAGATGCGTTCCAAGTTATTATGACAGATTTACTCCACCCTTTGTCTCTATTTGGTCATTTAGTCTGATGCAATTGTGTACATGACTAAGCTCATGACATTTAACCAGTCACCTTGCCACACCAAAAGCTTCCCTTCACATAATGTAGAAGCCCCATGTCACCCACAGTTGACACTTGAGTCAGTGTACACAAGAGCTGAGCAAGCAGATAGGACTTTGTGACACAGGAAATGATTGTTGTTCCCCTAAGACATCTAGCTTCTTGCTGAGCAAGGTGGGAATGACAGCCGCCTGCTTAAAGTAAACCCAAACTCAGATTCAGTTTGATATTTATGATACCTAACCCTTAACCACAATATTAAACATTTGGTCAAACATTTGTTCTCTAGGCATATTATAGCAAGTCATTGTTAAGGGTGATTTAATTTTATACAAACACTTAACATCCTAAAGTGAACAATTTCCTAGGTTGAGAGATTTAGAAAGTGACAACCTCTAGGCCTCAGACTGTTCTCTATAAACGAAACCACCCCATAAGGTAGTTACTGCTAATGAATAAGTGAACCAGTATATGTCAAGCATTCAGAGTAATGGTATAAAGGCTTAGCTACTGTAGCTACTATTCCCTGTCCATATCCACATGTTTTATCAAGTTAGTCATGACCCTGATCTACTGTTCACCAAGAACATGATGGTCCTACATATTAGCAACAAACATGTATATAGACTGAAAATGCCTATGAAAGGAAAAGAGGGAACCAGAACCATCAATATCTACTCAAGTTTAAAGCACAGTGGTAAAAATGGATTAAGGGTATGAAATAGAACTCGAGCATAAGAGTTCAAGAGAGGTGGGGAAAAGTGATATAAAATTAGGCAAGAGTAACCAGTATGAAGGAGAATCGAACCAGGACAATACTGAAGAGAACCCAAACAGAAGGGCTCTGTATCAAGGATCCAGTGTGTTTTAAGAGATCTGCTTTGAATTGGCCACTAAAGCAGGCTAATTTCCAGGTTATATGAAACAGCCTAGTAGAAACAAACTTGGAGAAGCTGCATTCTAATGGGGGGAATTCACTATGAAGGACACCAAATAGAGATAAACCTGGCTTCCTCAAATTGAAGGGGATCTCAAAACATTAACAGTGCAATTGATTGTTTGGAGTGCCCATGGCATCATTTCAGGAGTCCTACTTTCAAGTTCATGTAGGAACTTGTGACATCTGTTGATCTGATAGATTCCTCACCCCTGTAAGAGGTATAGGAACCTTTAAAACATTCTAAAATACACTCAATTTCAACAATTCATGGGGCTAGGTGGAGGACAGAAAGACATTCAACAGCTGGCACTTCAGAAAACTTCCAAACTCTTAGGAATCACTAATAGATGGATCTATTAATTCAAATTGCTAGTAAGTGTCCCCATAGAACTGTAGGGACACGCCAATTACCAAGTTACAAAAATTCAGGCAATACATTTAGTACCTGATCATAAAGAAAAACAAGCCCTGTAAGATGCAATTCTAAGCTTTCACGTTTCTAAGCTTCAAACAAAAGCCCTATGAATCATGCTTGTGGTTTTAAATATTTGAGGAAACTATTGCCAGAGTCGTTACCCATTTACCCAGATCTTGTAGATTCTTAGACAAACATATTTAATGGTTTTCATCTGTTAGTGTCACCTGACTGAGGTGACTAACTGGGTGTCTGACAGCTGGAGTAGAGATTACATTTCTTTCAGCCTGAAGTGTTGAGTCAAACAGATACCAGTAGTTCCCCATGCCTAGGTCCTTTGTCTACTGCCAGGTTTGGGCATTTACCTCCAGAATGGTTCTGTTTCAATAGGCAAGGGCAGTTACCTAAGAGTACATGCGCAAGAATTGCCTTCATCAACAAGTCACATATCTTTGGCCCGTCTCTTGGATTTTCTTTCCCCAGAGTAATCATGTTACATTAACTCAAGACCACAATTGGCATTTGCAGACTCACCTTACACAAATGTTTTTATTGCTGGAGTAGCGGCCAAAGCTTGGCTTGGGAAAAACAGTGGAAGTCTGTCAAGACTGGGATGAGGGGACCACTATTTTTGAGTTGAGCTTTTCCAAATAACTTCTGAAACAGACGAAGCAGGTGCTGCCTGTAAGAACAGTAACTTCTTAGAGGTTAACACAATTCGACAAGGCATCAGGTTGTGGGAACACTTCGTTACCATGAAGATTAGCTGCCTCTTCTGGTGGCCCACAAGCAGCTCCTGCATCACAACTGGCTCCTAGTCAGAAGCTGGCCCAGTCCATTATGCAGCTCAGTGGTTAAGAGCACATTTGGAAAGTGCTTTAAATATTGAACATAATTTAAAAACTGAGCCAAACAAAGCCACAAGCAGTATTCGAGATTCATTACTCTTAGCATCAGTCACACAAGAAACAATCCAGCATCATAGAGTAGCAGAGTGAAGTAGGCATCCAAGTAAAATGGAGTTAACCCTGTGTGACAAGGTAAATGGGATCCCACTTCTCAGATACATAATGGGGTAACAAACACTTCTTACAGGCTGGAGATCTAGTTCTTAACTAAGGATGATATTCAAGTTATTTAGCAGCCAAATCAGTGATGTTGTAGGAGTAGTAGTAATAGGGCCACCAAGTGATGTAGCATAAGTTACTCAATAACACTTTAATAGGTCCAAATCCTTCAATGAGTTTTATAGTGTAGCTACTAGTAGTTCAGTAACGCTCCTACTTAGCTAGGATTTAGGAAAGGACGCTATTACCTGCAGATGACTTCTCCATTGGCCTAATGATCATTAGGCCTCTAAAGATTTGTTGCAGCTGGAGGGTGGCTGGGCATTCAGCACACAAGATGTGACAAGGTACATAGCTGCATGCAATCAACCTGAGGTCACCTGAAAATGCCAGTAGCATGCCCCTGCAATGCTGGGAAGTTCCTGAGAATCAGGCAGATGCTGCGCATGCCCACTCAATGACCCCGAATCTCTCACTCGTGGCCACCTGGACCATCAAACATCTGTACTGACGCAGCTCCTGAGCTCCCATTCTCCAACCTGGGGACTGCTGCTGGCCATCATCACTGGGGGATTTGCCATTTTGACAAGTAGATAGCTTTTACCAATGATTGCCTTAATTAACACAGAGCATACTTACTGCTTCTATAGCTGCTCAAACATCTCACAGCCCACAAACAGCTTTGCATTGTATATTTTATTGTCACACCACCCCAAATGACAGACAGCCAATTTGCTCATGTTTCAGCCTCCTATAAGGGAGAGCATAATAATGTCAGAATCCAGATTGTTACATCTACCACCACCATCCACAATAGCAAGACCTCTCAAAGTACCCTCAGTTATTTCTGGGCCTCAGGCTCATGAAAAGTTGGCTCCAGTTCTGCTTTGGCCTTATTTCTGTCAAGTGCCCAAAAGCCTAAGGGAAGTGCTACTGGTTTAACAGCTTCCAACCTTCCAGACATGCTAAAGGGATCTGCATTTCTCTCCGTGTCACATTTCATTCTCACCATGTGAGAAGCAAACTATGGTTCTTGAACAAATGGGGCTATCGCTTCGCTTCCTTACTACATCAGTCACCTTGGCCTCACAGCAGCCCAGCTTGACCCTGGGGCTCAATCTCATGCCCTTCAGCCTCACCACAGTTCTGATGCAGGTCTGAGGAACAGACACCTTTTTCTTCTCCAGTTCCCAAAAGCTTCCCCTTAGCAGTTAGATGCGTCCAGTGAATACAGACACCTGGGGAAGACCAGCCCAGCTGTTCTAAATTCCAACCCAGGCTGAGTCAGTTTACTAGAAAGAAGAGTTTAGTAAGGAGTGTCGTGAAGAAGATTCCCCCCTACTCTCGAAAGGAAATTTAGTTCAGTTTGATGTGTATTTACACTGGTCCTTATTCAGGCACAATATCATTTCAGGTCCTAATAAACCACCTTTTTGCTGTATACTCCTGTTGGCTTATAAGAAGTCTCCTTAACATGGCACATCACTGAAAAGCACACTGAGCCTAATTTGAGTGTAACTCAGCAGTAAGAGGCAGGGTCCCTCCAACCACGAAGAGACTCTAACGTGTTTTAGAGGAGGGGGTGGGTGGCGAGTGAGGCCTGGATAAGGTAGGTATTAAATGCTTAAGTGCTTGATCTCTTTAAGATACCACTAACTTAAGTTGAAAAATACTCAGAGCTACTTGTATTTTTCCAGTATCCTGTACTTAGAACAGCCATGAGTTACTAAAAACTTTAGAATGTGTGCTCTGGGTACACATAGCATAGAGAATTCCAAGACGAAGTTTGCCAGCAATAATCAAATAAAGCTATTGCTAGGGGTGCGGAAGGTGGTCATAGCACTGACATAGAATCGTGTTAAACATGAGGCAGTCATTCTGACAAAGTTCAAGTAAGTAGTTTCAATGGTTCCAATGTTCTGGTTCCTGGGAATTTCCCTCTTGACAGGTTTGCACACAAGTGACAGCAATACCGAAACTACATCGTATGCAAGTCAGTTTAGACCAACATCTCTAGAACAGACGGCAAGTGAAGTTCAAGAGGAATAGGCCCTGAAGTTACCTCTTCTTTTATCTAGTCCAACACGACAGCCGCTAGCCATTGAACACTTGAGACAGGGCTAGTCTGAATTGAGATGTGCTGCAACTTTAAGATGTATACTAGATTTCAGACTTAGTAGCAAAAATATGTAGGCACGTAAGTTGTTACACTTCGAAATATTTTGTCTATTGGGTTAGTATATTTTTTTAATGAGGCCACTATAACACCTGAAGTTACATATGCAGCTTATACTTGTTTCACATGTGCCTCTTGGACAGCAGCATCCTAGAGCCTCCTGTAAGTTCCCTATAAAGATAGTGTGCAGAGAACCGTGATCTAGAAGTTTCCCACAAATGCTACTTCAGGTAGAAGTTGAGGGTTCTTAGGGATTAGAAAACTTGATTTCAAAGAACTAGACAAGATCATCGACTTGTTTAGTTTATACCACAGCCCATCTCCCCTGGCAGTTCCTAAGACCCAAAGATGAAATGGTATATTAAATATCTTTAGACAACTATCGCTTGTCGTTTAGTTGACCATGCCTGATCTAGCCTCTGAAAATTCACTCAACTGCTTCCAAAACCTCACCAGCACAGAGCAAAACCAACCTGGGCTTTTCCAAGCTTCCTCCTCATTTCAGAGCTTAGCCTTGCTTCCACTGGGCCATCACATTAGGGAAAGACAGACCACATTTTGTGGTCACCTACAGGGCTTTCCTGCTACTGAAAGGAAGCTTCATTCCCCTCACTTCACACTTCCTACTAGGTTCTTATCAAGCCCCTCTCTATCACCTACTCTGAATAAGACTGTGCCGGGGTTAGACACACAAGGTCATTTTGATGAAAAGTCTAGGGCAAAGTCGAAATCCACTCCAGCCTTGTTTCCTAAGTTACTTCAAAGAAAAAAAGCCCAACTTGCAAGTCAGCTCTGATTTCCAGCCAGCATGCCCTCACCCCTTCCTGTGGAGAGTTTCGCGTTGCCCTTATGCCACAGCTGGGTGTTTGTGTTCCTTCTCAAGTTACGCTTTAGGCTCCTGGAGGGCAGGACCCTCACTTCCTTCAGCCACCGGTCTCACGACTATTGCTGTAGTTTGAGAGGCAGGAGAAAGGTGAACTGTTGGACCTGGATAACCTCTGGCCACCACAGCTCTCACCCACAGGGTTCTAAAGGATTGGTTCCCTGGAGGAAAAAATGCCAGCCATCCGAGTTCAACAGAATCAGATGCCTGAAAGAGCTGTTTGTAAGCAAATTGCTTTGCAGATCAAAGGATTCAGGACCACAGTCAAGGCCATGCTCCCTGCAACTCCACCTCTATGCCTCTTAAGACATCAGACTCGGCAGTACTGAAACAAGCCGTAGACCCTGTGTGTGTTCACTTCTACTCAAGCTCAAACCTGCAACATAAGAAACAAGATTAGGCCTAGATCAGGAGTTTCCCTAGAGGCAGCCTCAGAATTTCAAGAGGTTACCGCTGTAACCACAGCTGCAGAGCTTGAGGTGTATCCCTGAACAGAAGCTGGTTTTTAAGAACTGTAATGGGTGAATATCCTTCAATAAGCGGAAGTATGGTATTTAGACCCTTTCAAACTGTGTTCCCCAGTACCTTGGGTATTCTCTGGGCTCCTTGGGACAGGAGATTAGTTGAAGGGTTCTGCACACACTCTCCCCTGCTCCTAGATCAGGTTTCTTACTTTGCTATACATCGAGATTCCACAAAAACGTTCAAAAGCCACTGGCTTGAATTACAACATCTCATGTTGGCTCACCTACAGGTAGATTAACGGGAGGAAGGGCTCTTGATAATCAGTTAGCTACCTTTAACAAATCCTTCTAGAGAAACTAATAGCTTCTCCCAGAGGCACGGGTTTTAGTTCACCTGGTTCCAACTTCTATTATTGAATTTCTTCACCTTTGCCCATTTTCCCACTACCCCCTTTTCATTGCTTAGTACTTGTCTGAGTGGCTTATTACAATTAAGATAAAGTAGTTGTCTTCAACTAAGGACAGTTTGATAGATTTGGTGCTAAGAAATGAGACATGATACAACCAGTTTCCTAGGAAAGCAGCCACTGGACGCTAGTGTTGAGCAACTCAGTCAACACTGGATACTAAGCAAAAACCAAAAGAATGAGTTGATCTCGAAGCGGCCTTGGCACAACTGAGGAATTTCAATTAATGCCACCCTAAGGGCTAGTCAGGGTTTTGGCTACTATGAGCTGAATCTCAGACAAGTTCCAAGAGAAAACATAAGCCGAGGTTTGGGCTAAACTGAGCCCAGTGGCCAGAAAGCAGGCAGAGTGCACATTAGGCCAAAGCTCAGAGAGGCATCCACACAGACGAAACGGCCTAAGGCACAGCCAGGTTCCCATTTGCGGAGGGGAGTCTTCCGCTATTTCATGTCATGTTCTAAACATAAGTTGACATTTGAGCAGCTTGATACTACTCAAATTCCTTCTCCCCACTCTCATGGTTTTAGCTATAAACTTGTCTCCTCCTAACCCATCATACGTTTGATATCTAGAGCCATGTGGCTCTCCAGAAGCCTGTCCAGTAACACCAACTACTTGTAGACAGCAGCTTCATAGGACTCACCTGCAGTTAAGCCCTTAATTGGGTAAACAGATGACAATTGTTTTGCCCTGCATTTCTAAGGGGGGAAAGGCGAAACTTTTGTGCCTCCACTGTCATCTTTTGAGGTGTTTTCTTTGCCTGATAATCCATTGAGGTATTTCGTCGATTTGAAAGTGAAGTTGTAGACAGAGGTTCACTTTTCATTTGTTTTCCTTGGTTTTCATAGTGTTTGATAAAGTTACATAAAACAAAGTGCTAGTAGACAAGCTATACCATGCACTATAATATCTTAGAATTCACACCTAAATTTAACCAAGTTCTTGGTTGACAGAATCAAGTCACTAGTACACCAGCTTTTGGAATTCCTGAAGCAGAAAAATTTTCCTATCAATAAAGATACACAATTACAGGTAAGGAGTCTACAGGATGAGTAATTAGGTAATTGGTTTTCAGTGTTGTTAGGCAGCCATGGAGAAGCAGAGCCACCCATCCCTTTCCCTGGGCTTCATCTTCACCCCCCCCCCCCACCACCTGCTCCACACTCAGTTCTAGTTATAACCATTAACTAACAGTGTTGCTTAGAAAGGCTGGGCCTCTCAAGATCCCAGGTCTTTTCTGTCAAGAAATTCTATGTTAAGCAGATTGCCAGCGCAGAACCACACATCTCTTGAGTTGGGTATCCATGTGATCTTTGCTCTTCTGAGCCCTGCTTCCTTCATAAGTACATTGTAAACAAAGTAACTCCACACTGATGGAGATGAGAGTAGACAAAGGTGCATGTCCTGACTCGTACTTTTTCTCCATTTTTCCAGCTTTTTCTTAAAGTGACCTAGGTGTTTGAGAAGTGTGATTTTTAGAAGAAAGCTTTATATAGTTGACCTAAAGAAACTGCAATACCATCTGCTATGCAGCACCTGTGAAGTCAGTCAAGAGAATGAATACGTCCATCACATAGCATGTTCTTGAGTCTCTCACAGAGATGCCACATCATCCCCTTCCCCTGTAACAGGCACTTTTGTCTCTTGACAAGCTTAAGGAAGCCCCACAATCCTTCTAGTGCTCCGGGTGGCCACCATCTAACTAGATAGTTTCCTCACCCAGCTGCAAAAGCTTCTCCTAATCATTCACCTATCAGGAAAGTGCTTCCAGGTGAGTAAATCTGGCACTGAATGAAGATCACAAGGTGAGATAATACATTTCCCTCCACCTCCACATCCAGGTATAAGGTTTCAGCCCACAGGTTTTATACAAAGTATCTTCAGATCAGACAGCTGCTTTCAAAGGGAATGTAACTAAGACCCCACTCCTTGGTAAGAGGGCTCAAAAGCCACATGATGCTTGAAGTTCACTTTAGCTCACCTCCTTCACTAAACACACCACACAAAGGATCTTTGCTTCCCACAAATAAGTCTAATTCAAAAATTAGACTTTTCCTCCCATGGTTTTCACCCAAGCTGACCCAAACTTTAGTCTCTAAAGCAGGATGGAGAGAAGCTAGTTTTTGTGTCTGCCATTACGCTGGACAGGAGTTTCTCTCCAATAGAGGTTTTAGGATTCCAACCGAAGGCTAGAAATAAAGGCATTTAGAAACTTCTCAAAGAAAACAAGATTACCAGGTTTACTCTAAGCATAGGGGCTCTAAACTGACGTGTTTCTTTACTGCAGTACATTAGCTGGGAGAGAGATTTTGCTAAAGTATCTTTTATGCTAAAGGTTAAACAGTACTCAAAAAGCAGGTGACTTAAGAGATTTGATCATGAGTCTCAAAATTCACGATCCCATCTTAAGCTTCCCCAAGATCTAACTTCCTTTAGAAACCCCAGTGATAAGAAAAGCTTCTCCTCTGTCTCTATTTCAAGCAAGAGAAGAGACGCCTGATAAAACAACTCCAGGAAGTTGCCATAACCTCCTAAGAGGTATTTTCTGTCTGCACACAACTAGTTTCCATTCTTTCAAGTTCCTCAATCTTCTTAGATTCCCTCGCCTACTTACTTCGTTCATTCTTTCCCTTTTAAAGTAAGCTAGCCAAAATTTCCCTTGAGATCTACGAAAGGTTTGGTTCTTTCTACCCACCGCTCCTAGCCAGATAACTTTTTAGCACGCAGCGTGCCTGTAAAACTTTGAACCACGTTCAGACCCCAACCCCAAGCCACACCCAGCAGCACCAGAGCAACCTCCTTCAGACTTCCTGTTTTTTATACTCAAAGCCCCACCTCCTTCTTGGGTGCGGACCAATGACAATGCCTAGGAGCTACTTCAGCTCTACAA
The DNA here is from genome assembly GCF_041296235.1 of Equus asinus. Classification (NCBI taxonomy): domain Eukaryota; kingdom Metazoa; phylum Chordata; class Mammalia; order Perissodactyla; family Equidae; genus Equus; species Equus asinus. The sequence continues at coordinate 101,255,878 of NC_091792.1, forward strand.
TTGGTCTTTGACTTCCGTCAGGTGAAAACAAGCCTCCGGATGCCAGGGAGTGGAGGGCCTTCTCCTTAGGCTTCCTATTTTAAGCAGGCACTGCACCCTCTCCCTGCTTTATTTTACTACGTTGTGAAGGCTGCTGAGTTGTTAAAAACAAATCTTGAGGGAATAGTTTAGAGTCACCTTGGAAAAGTAGCTGATTCAACTTCCCCTCTAGCACCTAGTTTTAATATGGAAGGTTTTTAGTGTGCCCGAAGGAATTTCAAAAGGAGAAATATGAGTGGCTGTTTGGTCAGATACTGGTGTTCTGAGTCAGACATCCTTACCTTTGGACAATGCTAATGACCATCACTCACCGTGCATATCGTTCATTTATTCTTTCAATCACAAGTATTATTAAGGTCTCTGATTCAAAGGAAGCAAAGAAGTGACCTGGGAGCCTGGGTTTTGTCTGTGCTTCTCAAACTGCATTCAGGGAAGTATGAGAGTCCTCAGGATACACGTTTCTGGAAAGTCAGTTCCACTTGTAGATTTAACAGTAAAAATTATTTTATGTCAAGACAATAGCCATCCACGCTAACATAAATAAATGATTTAATTAACAAATAGGAGAGAGGAGACAAATCTTCTTTACAAAGGAATTTCAAATAATACATGTCCATACTCCCTCATCTGGAAGGTGGGGTTTAATTCCCCTCCTTTTGAGTGTGGGCCAGATTTAGTGACTCATTTCCAATGAAGAGAGGAGGGAAAGAGAAAAATAATCATTTTACATTGAAGAAACCTGGCAAACACTACCTTAACCAAGTGATCTAGGTTAATATCACCAGCGATAAGTCATGTTGCAATTACATACCGCCTGATATGATGTGAAGAGAAAAGCACTTCACCCCATGGTATTCCCCCTCAAAACCCATAATCCCAATCTAATTATGAGCAAGACATCAGACAAAACCAAATTGAGGGACCTTCTACAAAATCCTGACCAGTACTCTTCAAAACAGTTAATCTAGGTCATGAAAAATAAGGAAAGACTGAGAAACTGTCACAGATCAGAAGAGACTAAGGAGATATGACAACTAAATGCAGTGTGGTACCCCGGGTGGGATCCTGGAACAGAAAAAGATATTAATGGAAAAATTGATGAAATCCAAATAAAATTTGGAGTTTATAGTAACGTATGTTTATCTCTTAGTTTTGGCAAGTATACCATGGTTATATAAGATGTTAATATTAGGGAAAATTGGGTGAAGGGAATATGGGATTCTTTCTACTACTGCTACAACTTTTCTGTAAATCTAAAATGATTCGCAAGTGAAACATTTATTTAAAAGAAAAAATATCAATAAGAAAAAGTAATACATTGAAAAATTTGCATGATTTTTAAGATAAAATATGAGCCTTCAAAAAAATCTTGTATTCATGGTAGACTGCTTTAAACCCTGCCTCCCCTCTAGAGCTCCCAGAGGCGCTTTTCCGTTAAAGGGGTAATTTAGAGCAAAAGTTTGAGAAGCAGCTTGTTTAGCTAGATGAATCCCATAGCTTCTTGGAGGATGGATGTGAGGGGGATAAGACTGGTGGCTGAGAGGCCAGCAGGGATGTAACCAAATCTAAGGCAATGGGTCAATAGACAAACTGGATACAAATTGACCTACTTATTCCTGTTCTTGCTACCAGTGCTTTCTGGGAATTTACTCATTCCAGCCATCCACTTTCTTCTTGAGTTTTCACATATCTGTAGTCAGGAGAAAGAAGATCCTCTTCTAGGGCAGCCAGATGACATCAACAAAGTTGTCAAATATGCTTGAAAAGAATGTGTTTTAAAAAAAAAAAAAACCCACAAAACACATAGTATCATACTCTGGGAGACAAGGTAAGTAGTGGTTAAGAACATGGACTTTGATGGTAGACAGACGAACCTGGGTTTAATTGTCAACTCTACTGTTTACTAGCTATGTGAACCCACACTAGTCAACCTCTCTAAACTTCATTTCCTCATCTGTGAAATGGGGATAAAAATAGTGCTTACTCATAAGATTGTCGTGAGACCTGATTCATAATACATGTAAAAAGCGTCTGGAATAGTTCATGGCACAAACACATACAGTACTTCCTATTACTAGGTCTATTCTGTATACAATACATATTGACTCATTTAATCCTCACAACAATCCTATTATTGGTCTTTGCGTTCCACAGGAGGAGTCTGAGCCACAGAAGGATGAGTAAATGGCCCAAGGTAACACAGCCTGTAAGTAATAGAGCTCAATTCAAATCCAAGTAGTCTGGCTCTAGAACACTTGCTTTTAGCCAGCACACTGCATTGCCTCTTCTGTTATCAGAAAGGAAGGATGAAGAAAGGGGGCATAGTATGCTGGGAGGTCCAAAAAACGGTACCTTTATAGAAGCGAAATGGTCAGCCCTACTGTGGCATTGCAGATGTATAAATAATGCAGGGACGATTTGGGAACAAGCCCAAATCCATGTCCAAGAGCCAAGTAGAATAGTAGCACTTGCTTCTGCAGGCCCAAAAGTCAGTGAGACTATTCATCTAAAGTCATGCAATAACACTGGAAAAGTAAAGCTTACCAAATTAGAGGAGCTCCCTTCCCACATGCTTATGCCAGTGTTTTCTCAGTTGATTTCCTGGGCAGAAAGCTCAAATAACAGATAGTCCAGTTCAGACTAGACACATGACAATCCTCACTGTAAAGGAGAGAGCCAACATTCCACAACCATCATTCCTCAAGGTGACAGCCAACCCAAGCCTGCGGCAACATTCTTAAAGGCTCCACTGCTCTCCAGCCTATGTAGATGGCAGCCACAAAAGTGGAGGCCCACCTTGGACTCCTAATTTGACCACCCTGTCTCTAATTTACTGTTCAAATATTAAGAGTTACCATCCTTTGAGTCCCGGCTCTGAGCCAGGTAATCTACACACTTTGGCTCACTTAATCCCCGCTTTACCCTCATGAGAAATATTGATGTTTCCATTTACGAATGAGAAAACTTGATTCAGAGGGATTAAGCAACTTTCCCCAAGTTACATGGCTAGCAAGAGGCAGACCAGGATTTAAACCCAGGTTGTTCAAATTCCAAGGCCCTGCTCTTAAGCACTAAGTGCTCCAGTTGGGGTTGTCAGGAAAGTGAGTTTGGAGGGCTCTAATGGGCTGGCAGAGCCAGTAACAACTTGTCATGGCTGTATTATCCTTTTCTCCAATGAGAGATCCCTGAAACCTACAAAGAAGAAAGACAAAATGTCTTTCCTGCCACAGGAGCTATCCCTAGAGATGGAGGCACAAAGAGAAAAGGTGCGGGGAAAGCACTTCAATTTTTATTTCGGCAGCTTTATTTCAATTCTATTACTTTATTTATTTATTTATTTATTGAGGAAGATTAGCCCTGAGCTAACATCTGCCGCCAATCCTCCTCTTTTTGCTGAGGAAGCCCAGCCCTGAGCTCACATCCATGCCCATCTTTCTCTACCTTATATGTGGGACGCCTACCACAGCATGGCTTGACAAGCGGTGTCATGTCTGCACCCAGGATCCGAACCAGCGAACCTCGGGCCAAGGTAGCAGAATGTGTGAACTTAACCACTGAGCTGCTGGGCTAGCACTTCAATCCTATTACTTTTGAGCCTAGGCAAACTGCTTCAGAGTCCTAATCCTACCCCTCCTCTTTCTCTTCTGTCTCGTTTCCCACCCTGGTACTACCCGACCAAAACCTGAGTTGGTAGAGGAGAAAAAAAGACAGAGGATATCGCATTTGGGCAAAGAACAATTCCAGTTTCAGGCTTTTTAACTCATATTCTGAACTGGGCTAATTCCAATAGGTTATTCACCAGAACTAACTGCCTCTCTTGCTGTGTTCTGATGTCCACTTGGATCCTGCACCTGTTCTCTGAAGAACAAAGGCAGCCAGGGAAACAGGTGGTAGAAGGTGGCCACCATCCACACCAGACAGCAGGAAGGACTCTGTTGGTGGTCTGCCCTTTAGAAGCATGGATTTGTTACTCATGATTTGGATGGGGCTGGTGGTGGTACATACGCCGATGTATCCTAGTATTTATTTGATCTTTTACAACATTAATATGATATTGAACTTCAGAATGTGCAAGCCTAATTTAGAAGATAAACAGACCTAGAACTTTCCAATTCCTTGCCATGCCTATATTTTTATATCCCCTGTTTAAAATGAGAAAGCAGCTGTAAGTGCTGTCGTGAAAACCTGCCCACATAGACTCTCTTGAGCCCTTCCACTGTGGCACCCACTCTGATACTACATTAACTTAAGGCCCTGTTTCTCACCTGTTCCTTTGCTCTACCCTCCCAATTGTCTTCACTACCTTCAGAGTCCCACTCTCTAGACCATTCTCCACATGACATCCAGAGAGATCTTTCTAAAAACGCAAAACCCTTCTCTGGCTCCCCATCACATTTGGAACAAAGACAAAATTCCTGCCACGGCAAAAAAAAGAGAGAGAGAGAAAGATCATTTACTGACTGATCCAGTCTGCCACCCCTCACTCAAGTCCCATCTTAGCTCTGGCCCCCTTTAGTTGGTCCCTCCTTCAAGCATTTTTCCAATGCCATTCCCTCTTCTAGAACATCATCCTCTCTTTTTCACCCTCCCCATCTGCCTGGCTAATTCCCACTCATCCTTCAAGGATCAATGCAAGTTTTGTCTTCTTCAGAAAGTATTTCTCTGCTAGACTCCCCAAAGTGAGTTAAGAACCTCCCTCATGTCCTCTCAGAGCAAAAATGCTAACACATGTCTTATGACAACTTCTTCATTGTCACCATCTGTTCACTTGTCTTTTTCCTTCACCAGAATTGAGCTCATGGAAAATACAGTGTCTTCTTATTTGCCTTTGTGTCTTAGTCCCTAAATAGTTCCTGGACAGAAATGGTTACTCAATCATGATTTTTGAAGGAATGAAGGAAGGAATAAATGGCTAGGTTGCTATATCTAGAAAAAAATGGTACACTCAAATGGTGTAGTTGAGAAGAATTTAATAAAGGGACTATTTATAAAGGTGTAAACAGGATAAGGGAAACCCATAAGAAAAGATGAAGCATCCCTGGGGCCAGCTACAGCAGGAGCTGGGACCACCTCTAGGCCTGAAGATGAAGGAGAGAGAGTAAGTCCCAGAACCCAGAGAGTCACTGCAGGGAAAGACCGACTGACAGGAGCTGTGGCCTTCAGTAGAGGATACATCCAACCTGAAGTGTCCTGGCATGATGGAGCTGAGGGAATAAATACCCTGAACTCACTCTCCTCTCATCCGCCAATCTCCTGATACTGCCTCTCACTAGCCAAACCTACCAGAAGCCAGAGGACAAGGGAGCCAATGATGCAATCAACATGAGTCAATCTTCCAGGGTACAGAGCAGGGTGGAGAGGGGTGGGGGAGGAGATCTTGAAGAGCATATGGAAAATATCCAGCACAGTTTCTCTCCAAGAAAAGAATCATTGGCTACATTCTAAAGGTTAAGAGGTTCAAGAATAATAATCAGAGAAAAATTTATCCACAGCTGATAAGAGAATTGGTTCTAAGGAGAAATACTTTGATAAGCCAGTTGTGATAAAGAAGAGAATAGTCTGGCATCCAGGTTTCTTGCAGACGAAGCACCTTCCTCTGGATAATAAGGGAGCAAAAGGGAAGGAAAATGGGGTGGAATGCCTTCTTGAGGCAAATTTAAGAGGAAGAGGAAGACAATGGCTAAAGAGTTTTTCAAGTGAAATTACGGGCACTCTGTGCAATGAGAGATTCTCCTGTGACCACTACAAACCCACAGTAAGAATTAAAAAATCATGATATGCTCAGTGTGAATGGACTTCTTGCGGAAGTTAATGAAGGGATTGAATTTATTTACACCAAGATTGGTACTGGGCTACCAAACATAAGAGTCCAAGAAGAAAGACACATTTCTTAATGAAACACAAAAGAAACTGGGGTTCAGAAAGGTCAAGTGACTGAATGAAGGGCACAACATCAGAGGAGACACAACCGGACTCAAAACCCGGTCTGTCTGACTCCAACTTTTGGCCGTTTTCCTCTGTCCATCCTCCTCCTTCCATCATGTCATGGAAGAGGAGAGGTGGGCATGTGGAGAGGATATGCCTGCCTGAATATAGAAACTATGGCTATAATTCTTATAGTTCACAGATACATACTCATATAAAGGCTAGAATTTATGGAGGACATACTGTGTGCCAAGGGCTTTACGTGGGTTATCTTCTCTAATGAAAGTAACCCAAGAAGCTTCTACTACTATCCCATTTTAGATGAGGAACTATTTAGAAAGACGAAGCAACTTTCCCCAAGCACATAGTTAGAATTCAGACTCACGCAATTTGTGTTTTTAGATCATTTCAACTGCTACCCTTAATACATTTACTCATTTTAAGCATTTATAAACAAAGCCTTGATTCCTTTTTAAGTGAAAATCTACAAATCCAGGTGTTTTTTGAAGCTGAGTTGCTACCAGCTCCAAAATGCTATGAATCTGTCATCACAAGTCTCCCTTGATTTTTTTTTTTTTAAGATTTTATTTTTCCTTTTTCTCCCCAAAGCCCCCCGGTACATAGTTGTGTATTCTTCGTTGTGGGTCCTTCTAGTTGTGGCATGTGGGACGCTGCCTCAGCGTGGTTCGATGAGCAGTGCAATGTCCGCGCCCAGGATTCAAACCAACGAAACACTGGGCCGCCTGCAGCGGAGCACGCGAACTTAACCACTCAGCCACGGGGCCAGCCCCAAGTCTCCCTTGATTTTTAGCCCCAATTCCTACTGTCTTGGACTCACAATACTGCTGCTGTTGTATTTTTCACATTTTCCCTTTGAAATGAGACTAACAGTGGCAGCTTTGGGATCCCACAGAGCTTTCTCAGGACTCCATATGTTAGAAGAGGTTCCCTACAATGAACTCGGCAGCAACTCGTCTCCACACTTGATCCTCTCTGCAGGCTGGCTTCACGTCCAAGAGCTCAGAAACGGGGGCAGGGTTCTTTCAAAAAAGAAAAGGAGGAGGAAGCATAGTTATCATCCATGGTTCATGTCCCTAACAGTGATTTCTCTGGGCATTTCAATTTTGATAGTATTGAATCTCACTGTTACTTCATCCAATTTATCTGGAATATTCTTGATCAGCACAGTGGTCAAAAATGCTGGTTTGACATGTCTTAGACTTTTCCTTAAAAGACTTTATTCATGGATATTAAAGCAGTTTGTTAGCATCATCATTTCATTTTACATCATCTGTGAGTTTTGAGAAGGTATTATTATTTCCATTTATAAAGTAAGAAAATATCACATAGAAAAGTAAGTGCCTTATCTAAGTCATGTCACTGGCAAAACTGGGACCAATACCCAGTGTTCCTGACTCCAGCTGAGATTAATTCATCTAAAAATAGCCTGTGTTTTCTTCTCCATATGTCCAAAGCCACCATTACCTACATAATAAATACCAGTCCTTTAATAAGTACTTCTTTCATGCTACATGTTAAGATAAGCTGGCACCAACCTTTCATTACAACTCTATAGCCCAATGGACGAAGGCATTTGCTTTAGGGTCCAACAGAGCAGAATTTGAATACCAGCTCCATCTTTGAATTTGGGGGTAAGTTCATTCACGTCTATGAGTCTTAGTTTTCTATAAGATGGTAGACATTGCTAATTACCTGCCCAATATTTACTCCCCTTTCCGTCTTCTACCTGACTGGGTTCAGAGTATCAATGTGCCAGGTAGAAACAGTTGCCTCCCCAGACTCCCTCACAGCTAGAGGTGCCCAACACCCATGTGACAGAATTCTGGGTAATGGGTTATAAGCTGAGAGTTTCTGGAAAGCTTTCCTTCCCTCAACAAGTGGCCCCCAACACACACCTCTTCTTGCTGCTTGGTCCCACTTTCCTATTTTTTCAACACTTGAATATTCATTTCCATGTATATATTTCCATTACCTTATTTCTTGGATGAAATAACTAGTTAACTAGTTGAAATGAGAATTCATCTTTGTTCAATACCAGACAAAAGTCCATTTCCAAATAGCCACCTCAGCACCTCCCTGGAAGCCTGCCAAACCCAGGTCTTATGTGTAGGCCTGAAGTTTTTATTTATTTGTGTTTTCAGAATCTCTCAATTTTTAAAAAAATATTTTTAAAGTATGCTATTTTTGGTGAGGAAGATTGGCCCTGAGCTAAGATCTGTTGCCAATCTTCCTCTTTTTTTCTTTTTTTTCTTCCCTAAAGCCCCAGTACATAGTTGTATATCCTAGTTTTAGGGAATTCTAGTTCTTCTATGTGGAATCCCGCCACAGCATGGCTTGATAATTGGTGTGTAGGTCAGTGCCCAGAATCTGAACCAGCAAACCCCTGGCCGCCAAAGCAGAGTGTGTGAACTTATCACTTGGCAATGGGGCCAGCCCCAGAATCTCTCAATTTTTGAGGAACAAGTTACACTATCTGCAATGATCCAGACTCAGTTTCCTTATGACTCTGTTCCTTGTTTTATCCTAAGGATGTTCAGCACCATTTCTGCAAGGGGACAAACAAAGGAAAGGACTGAATATCTTCTCTTTGTCCTTCAGATCCACTCTTGGCTCTTCTCCATTGTGCTTTCTTCTAAAAAACAGGATTGACGGACTTTATCAACAGGGCTCTTATGCTCTCTGGCTTTTGGTTGGACAATGGGGAGCCCTTGAAGAGATCAGAGGGAGGGAGGAGTTCGAGGTCAGGATATTTATCCTCCTGGCTCCCTCCCTCAGGTGAGCTATGTCCCCTCAACTGAGATCACAGGTCTTTTCTCAAGTCATCTTTTCTATACAACTCTCTCCTTTTGGGTTCCAGTGACCATATCCTTCTTTCATCTCTATGGGCCTAATTTGGTGACAGCTTTGGTGTTTCTAGCCCCACCTCACTGCACACTCCCTTGTACTTTCCCTAAACCCTACCTCTACTTCTGAATGTAGTCCTTTTATTAAACCCCTTTTGAATTATTCTACATTGAAATGTCATCTGTTTCCCTGAAAACACTGACTGATACAGATGAGAAAATCAAAACAGTCCATTTTTGCTTCTAACTAGTGCTCCTCAGATTTCTCAGGGATCCAGGGTCCTACGCCGAAGGGGCTGATACCCAGAATTCCCTCCACTCCAGCCCAGCAATACTGTATTCTCCACATCCTCTATTCTCACCCTATACTTTCTTCAACCATGCTTAAGACTTAACTATTCTGTATCCTTTTCCCATGACTCTGTCTTCCAAAGTGACAATTAATGAATTTGCTCACGGGTGTTAGTACCTTAATGGAAGAAGACGACAGAATGTTTAACAGTCTTCTATAAAGAAACTGAATCCATGACTTGTCTTCCTAGACTGTGCCCATTGGCCTTCATAGTCTATCTACCCCACTGTTGTCCCACAGAATATAATAATCAAACCTGAAGATTCACCTAAGAAGTACAGGCTCTGCTTCATTTCTTCACTGCAGAAAAACCAACCAAGTAGGTTACAGATTTCAGGCTTTTAATGTTTTAAAATGTGTTGCTGACTGGGACATATAACCTTACCTGGAGTTTGAATAAATGCAACCCCATGCTAAGATGGTAAATCACGAGCTCAGGAAGGACACTGAATGAATACACATTGTTAGTCCTTTCCAGGTTTAGCCTAATTTTCAGGCCTGAAAACTTTTCTCAATGCACTTAGTGAATATTGATTTCACAAGGACTGGCTCACTCTAACCAAAGTTGTAAGAAATTGATCTGTAAAGCAGAATGCCAACTTACTCATTTATAATAAGGTCTATTATATGGGAACATATATGTATGCTGTAAATTATGGGAACCAGGCAACAAGTGTATCAGTTAGCTACAAGTAACAGAAAAAAAAAACCAATGGGTTAAACCATAAGAACATTATTTATTGTTCATTCAACAAGAAGAGAGAGTAGTCTCATCAATGTCATCAAGGAACCATATCTTTTAGCAAATTTGCTATGGCCTCATGGTTGCAAGATTGCTGCCACCCCAGACATCAATTCTGCATTCAAAATCAGGAAACAACTAGCTGGGGGAGGGAGGGAGGTTTCTTTCCATAAGGCTTTGTCTTTTTACCCAGTTAGTTTCCCAGAAGTCCCATTGGCCAGAACCAGGTCGCATGGTCATTCCAGTTGTCAGGGAAGCAGGGAAAGTGAGCATCCACTCCTCCAGTCACTATTCTACAGTGAGAGCTGGCATGGAATAAGAGATTTGGATATGGCTTTGGATAGCGTGGTGGCTGTGGGGGTGTGCCGCACAGGTCTCCCTTCAAGAGAGTTTGCTGTTCAGCTTCAGGGAAGGCAGCTGGCTGATAGCTTCTAGATGCAGTGCCTTCAGGACATACCACATGTTCCAGCCAAGGCCACGCTCTTCCTAAGCAGCCCCCAGTCAGTACCATAGAAGCTGGGAGGCATCTGGCCATGTCTGTTTGACTCCTCCAGTGAGCAATCTTTGTTCCAAAGCTCCCTGTGGAGTTAGTAGAGACTTGTTCAAATCCACCCCACAGTCTGAGGCTCTTCCTGCCCAATTCTGCTTCCTTTTCCTCTCACAGGTGTCAGATCAGCATTGTAGTCTGAAGACTTTCCCTGCTCACTCCTGTTTCCTTCCCCTTTATCATTCATGGCCATTAACCCACAATAACGCTCTTGAACTCCTAACTCCATCTCAGCATCTGCTTCCTAGAGGAGCTGAACTGATGGCAAAGGGTAACGTCAGCGTATCTTTTCCTTATAAGGAAATCTCCATGGAAATCAAATAATATTTGTGCTAAGGGATCAGAACAAGCCAGGCTACTCTGACTAATCCATCTTCACTGTGAGGATATTCCTAATGTGGATGCTTCTCTCTTATTTCAGAAAGGATATCCATGTCCCCAGCCCACACTGGTGAACACTGGCAAAGTTGCTCTCTGACTCTCTGACTCCTGTTTCTCTGTTTCCATTCAAATCATCCTGTTCTGTTGGGTTATGCATTCCCGGCCATGTTGATTCCAACATGGAATGCTGTAGCCAAGCCCTGTCTTCCCCACCTGCGGGCCCAGAAGACATTCTGTTTTCTTTTCTGTTCATCTGTTTCCCTGTTTTGCTTTAAGGAGAATTCTCCAAATACCTGCTCTCTTCCATTATGTGTTGACTTTACGATTTCAATTCTCAGAGTTCTAAAGAAGTGTCACTGCCACTCCCTTCTTAAACAGTCCTGCTGTAGGCCTTTCACATAGCATCAGTTCTAGAGCATAATTTCCTCTGAGGAACCCTCAAGTAGCTTCGTTTGTTTATTTGTTCATTCAACCTTCATTTATTAAGCAGCTACTCTGTGAAAGGCACCCTTGCAGGTGTTTGGCATACAATAAAGAAGACACAGGTGAGCTCCCAAGAAGCTCATGGAAGCAATGTTAAACAAGGCTAGAAAAAGGTCAGAAGAGGTGAGATTTAAGCCAAAGGAAGAATGAAGAGCTCATCAGAGCTTTTCTGCAACCTAAATATTTTAAGCTTTCTGTCCTCCGTGAGACACAGCTTCAGAGATTTTCACACCAGCATAGCCTCCCTACATGAGCTGGATATTAAATATGAATGTGGCTTATTTTCTGCCAATCTATGCTGCTTGTCACTGTCTGGCACCACCCTCAGATCCCCTCTGCCGATAGCTGTCTGCCTGAGATGGCTTCTCTCTCACCAGGGCTTGAAAAATAATGGGGCCGCCCAAATGGTGACTAGTTCGCACCGAGCACACTTGCAGCATGTTCCCAAGTATGTCTGTGTTAAGGGTTTTATCTTTGGCTTGGTTTCAGACAAGGATATGAATGTGCTCATTCCCATTTATTAACGCTTATCATTCCATTTTCCCACCATAATTATGTATACAGTCATTTATCAGGTCTATCCTTCTAAGTAAAAATTAACAAAGCTCAAGACAGACTTGACTGGATCACAGACTGGATGTAATCTTAACAAAAATTACGAGTAGAAATAATGACAGTCCTCTAGTCTAGGATTTAAGAAACCCTCTTCCAGAAGACAAGAGTTTGAGCTGCATTAGAATTTTCTTCTAAGCTTTGGAGTGAAAATGACAAAGCTACAGTGGACCTCAGGAAGTCACCTCGCCCAATCTCTTCATTTTATAAAGAGGAAAGTTAGCTCCAGAGCAGGGGAGTAACTTGCTTAGGTCAGACAGCTTAGACCGATCTGGGACTAAAACCCAAGATTCCCAGGCCAGGCTTTTCCCAACAGCTGTCCCACGTGGAGTTTGCCTGGTCTCACTGGCTTCCACAGCTAAGCCTTCTCCTTCCATATTTTAATCCCTACTGTACCCCCTTTCTTTCAACTTCTGTCAACTGCAGCTTCCTTTCTTTCCCTCTTGCTTCTCCTTCCACAGGATTTTTTACATTCCTCTCAGTCCTGTGTGTTCCCTCTTCCTGAACCCTTTGTTTTTTCTGTCTTTGCTATCAATAAAGGAAGAAAACCACTGTGCCTGTCTATCTTCGTATCTTCTACATTTAGTACTTAAAAAAAAAAAAGCTTGATGTATATGGAAATTCTGAACTATCTTTAAAATAACAATTCTATGAATATACCATAAAGTCTACTGGAAAAATAATACTGCCAAATTCCAAAGATTTAATGCTAAAGCACTTCTGGAATGCAGAGTAGGTTTTGAAATGGTTGCATAGAGGCCCTCAGGACTTCAAGAAAAGATATAAAAGTTCCTTTAGGGGAATTATAGTCTTCTGTAGTATAATCAGATCAAAATGTAGTGGATGATATTAACTCTCTGCGGCAGCAATGGAAACAACCAAAGAGAGTAAAAAACATACAAACAATGAAAACTAAGTCCCATCACATTAACTGGAGAAAGCTGCTTGGGGGCAAGCTGAGCACCATATTTCACCAGGTCTGGATGGGACGATGCTCAGAACCAAAACCTACTCTTTGTTTTCAGTCCCTGCTCTCCCAGCGTGGAGTCCCTGATTACAATTTCCCATATATTCTGCTAGCAGGAAGGGCCTGTTTTTGATGGCAGGCATTAACATCCTATATCCAACCAAAGGAAATCCTCTAATAGAAATTGACTAGTTGGTACCCCCATTTCCTTCCACTCAAAGACTGTTCCACTCCACGTGTTAGCCTCTAGCTCTGGTCCTGCACAGCTGAGCTTCTGACTTTGAACTCTGGTGGCCCCATGAAAGCGTTATCACCATGAACTCTGCCCTAACGTCCAGCCAGCTTCCTCTGGCATTTTGGGGCCTTCTCTACCTTCTGCAGATTGATGACATAACAAATATCTATTAAGCATAATTGCATGGCTCTGAATAAGGTAGGTTATTTGCCCTTCAAGAGTGGACAATCTCATTGATTTAAACAAACCAGGAGTAGTGCATGTTCACGATCTGAGGAAACGGAGAGCTAGGTGTGCTTCCCTCTGGGCCATTTTTCTCGTGCTCTTCTAACAGCAACAAGAAAGGAAGGGAAAGAAGTCCTGAGAATCTACTGGGGCTGGCCCTTGGTGAGCAAAGAAGCGGTTCTCTCTGCTCCCAGATGAAGGAGAAGCACCTCTTATAACCATTTCACTTGTTGCTTGAGCAGCCCTGTCTGTTCCCAGAGCTGAGTCCTGGAAACTGCATAAAGGAGCTATGTCACTGAAGCTCAGACCGGGCTCCCGCCCTAAGTCCAGGCAACAGCTGTGAAGCAGCTGCACCACCGTGTCCTAAAGCTGCTTAGGGTAAGATGCAGACGGAAAGGGGCCAGCTCTCTGAAGCTATGTGAAAAATACAAACCCCTGTGACAACAGCTGGCAGGTAACAGATATCATGAAGACATTTGTGGCATTAGAATGGATACATAACAGATGAGTTTTAGATTAGTATTTTAAGTTATTTTCCCTAAAAGTTATGCATTCGAATCTTTTCAATTCAAGAAAAATTAATAAGAAAAAAAGAGAGAGAAAGGGAAGAACCCTGGCAGCTGGTACAATGCAGGCACAGGGGCAGGTAAAATGTGACTCTGTGTATATAAGTAGGATCCTACTCCATATACTCTTTTATAATCCACTTTTGGCTCTCCCTTCAAGAAAGAACCTGCCATTCCGCTACAAGAATCCTCACCTCCTTTCCCTGCCCCGATGCCCCACCCGAAAATAGCATGAAAAGCTTCCCTGGAGCAACCAAGATAAATGTCTGCTGCTGGAGCTGGGCCCCAAGTTCAGGCACAGCACCACTTCTGAGAGTTGGCAGCTTGTCTACCCTTTGATTGCCTTTCTTCTCGGGACACGTCAACCTTCCTCCTCTTTAATGTGCAAGATGGGGCAAGAGCTCAGGCCAGGCAGGTATAGCTGCAGGCAGGGCTTTCTCCAATGCTACACAGAAAAGCTTTTGCCTGCTGAGGCCCAAGGGAGCAGCTGCAGGTGCTTGCCTGCCACATCCTATGAAAAGAGTCTTGACCTTATGGTGGCTTAGCATGCGTGTTGCCTGATGGCAGGCGAGCTGGGACCTGGAAGCAAATGGAAGGCAGGCAGAAAGTTACTTTCTGAGCCCAGCTTTCAGGGTCTATGCTTCCCATCATACCCTTTAGTGACACCTTCCTCTGAGCCCTTTAGGAATCGAATGATCCCATTCACTTTTTCTGAGCCCTCCTCCTGGATCCCCATCAAAATACTCTGGTGCAGAAATAAGGAAACTGTCACTGACGTGGATTATTGATGGGGTGTGAATCCATATAACCTTTCAGGAAGAGCAGGTCAACAATAGATAAATTTTAAATGTGTCTTCCCTTAGAATAGAGCCTGGAATTTCATTTCTAGACATGTACGCTGAAGAAGTTACTACATGGGTGAGCAGAAATGTGTGTACAAGAATGTTTATTGTTTCTTTGATTAAAAATACTGAACAATTAGAAACAATGTAAGGATCCATTAGAAGGGGATCTTAAATTATCACGTAAGCATACAGTGAAACACTGCAGCCATTAAAATTAAGGAAGTAGATCTGTATCAACTGACACCGACATATGCCCCCATATATTGTTAAATGAAAAAAGTGGATTATAAAAGAGTATATGGAGTAGGATCCTACTTATGTAAATATATATATATATATGTGTGTGTGTGTGTGTGTGTTTACACTTACATGGAAAGAATGAAAAAATAAATATCATTCTGACACAGTAGTATCTCTGAGGGGGTAACATTGTAGGCATTACCCACTTTCTCTATATGGTTTACATTTTTAGAAAGGAGATATATTAACAGAAAAAATATTTTGATACATTTTTCAAAACCCTCTCTCAGGAAAATATATGCAGTGCCTTCATGCTGACAACCACTCGTATTTGTAAAGAGCTTCACAGTTTACAGAATACTTTATTTTCTCCATTAACTTGTTCAGTCGTCACAGTCCTGGGAGGTGGGAAAGGCAGATCTTGGCATCATCAAGGACAAGCAAAGCCAGACATTAGTTACAGCGGTGAAACCAGACAGCAGGAGGAGAAAGAGCTGAGCTCCATTCCAATTTGGGCAGAAGTGACAGCATTTTAAAGGGAGAATGAGGATGAAGGGAGGGGAAGTGAATGGAGGCTCAATGAAAAATTACAAGGAGCTGGTGAGTGTGAATGTGACCAGGTCAGCTGTGTGTACTATCTGGCAGTTATCAAAGTTAGGATTCTAGCCTCCCATAGAGACTGGGAGACAGAGGTCCTGGCCTTCCAATGATTACATTTCAAAGGAATGGCTTTCAGATCCTTGAGAAAGATGCTCCTGACTTGAAGGAGATACATACACATCTCACAGGGACAGAAAAAGGATTCACAATTGTAAGCCCTTTTCAGTGAATGCTCTAGGAAAGGGAGGTCAGGTGTTGGCTAGAACAAACAGTAAATTCTTTTGCTAGCTCTGAGCTTTTCCAGACAGGAACTCATAAGAGGGCTGGGTTGTCTCAGGAACACAGCCTTAGGCTGCTAGAAGCGGTGTTAAAGTTTGGTCAAGTCTCTTAACGCAGGGGTTTGAAAAGAGTGTGCTTGCCAAGAGTTTTTATAGTTCTCAGTGTCTCTTGTTTTCAGATTGAAAAACTAGTTCTCAGAGAAGTTATGTGGTGTGTCACCTTGGAGGTACACCACAGGGCTCTCCCTTCCAGAAAGAACCTGCCATTCTGCTGCAAGAAGGGCAGTAGCTGACAGCCTCCACCTGCAGCCCCTTCAGGAGCTACCTCAGCATATGAGCTGAAGCCACACTCTTCCTGAACAGTCCTCTGCCAGCAAGTGAGCACCAAGGGTGCTAGGCCTGGCCATTTCCAACCAACATGGGGCTCTTCTAATGGACAACACGTGCTCCCAAGTCCAAGGTTGGCTGAGTCTTGTCGGGTCAGCATCACAGGCCCAGGCTCTCCCTGCCCAACCCTCCTTCCTCTCCCTTTCTTGTTCACAGGTGTCACGCCACAACAAACCTATTGCACTTCCAACTTCAACTCAGTGTATGCTTCCTGGGGTACCGAAAATAACACATGTGGCTTGTCCAAAACTATACTCACAGTGAATAGGCGCTCAAATCCTGACTCAAACCATAGTTTCTGAATCCCATTAAGGTGTAAACCTTGTTGGAGATATTTGCATTTTAACCAGACTCAAAATCTTTAGCTAAACGAAAGACTTTCTAAAAGTGGGAATGACGAAATAAGCTAGAGGGAAACAGATGTGAGGGACACTGGAAAGAGGATGGACAATCATGGCCTCCCAGGAATGACTGAAATCACACCAAATGGTCTTTTAGTTCCATCTAAGAAGAGAATCGTGCAGATGCAAGACCAGGATGCTAACACCATGTCTTGGACATATTTCTATTATCATGCTCCTTACATTGCATGGTAATTGATATGTCTGCCTCTCACTTTAGAGTCTGAGCGCCTCCTTGGTCAGGCCTGTGCTTTGATTCCTTTTTACATCCTCAGTGCCTGGAACAAAACTCAGTACATCATAGTAGCTCGATAATAGTTGAATAAATGATTGAGTCTTATCTCAGCAGGGAAATAACAAGGTAGAGACAAAAGTGAGGCAATAATTATCATAGCCAATATTTACTGAGCATATGAGGCACTGTTTCAAATTATCATGCAGCATCATGTCAGTGAATACACACAGTGAGCCCACGAGGCAGTGTTGCAGGTGGTGGTGTCCAGGAAGCAGACTCTGAGACAAAGTTTAGGGTACAAGACGTTCATTGGAAAGTGCTTGTGAGATCAACACCCATGGCAGGGAGGAGAAGGACGCAAGGCTGGGTGGAGGGAACTGAGCCACAATGCAGGCCTACCAGCAGCTTCCACTAACCCCACAGGAAGCTCCAGGACAAAAATTATCCATCTGGGTTGTCCTGTGTTGGACCAAAATGACCAAGCCTTTATACTTCCTCCCCTCGCAATCAGTCACTAGATGTGGGCCCTCTGGGCGGGGTGTGACCTTGGGTGAGGCTGCTCTCTGGGTGGGCAGCTGTAAAGGGGCTGTCGGCTGAAGGCTGTGTTCCAAAAGCACTCTCAGCAGCTGGGCATCTCGGCAGTGCATTTCTGCGTCTGTCACAGGTAGATAATATTATTGACCCCTTTCTACAGATGAAGAAACTGAGGCACAAACAGTTTAGTTAACAGCAGTCAGGTCAAATAGTGAGTGACTAAACCAGGATCAAACCCTGATGGTCTGTTTAGAGAGCCTGTGTTCCTGATTACTACGTCTCACTCTTGGATAAAATGCACACAACTCTAGCAGTGGGCTACTGACCCCCTGCATTCCCTAGTGATGATTTGGAATCCTAACTTTGGAGAGGGTGAAATCATCCTCTCATGCATGGAAGATCACCTTTACAAAGTATGAATCGCTGCAACCCAGAATGGAAACACACCGTTGGGTGTGATACTTGTAGAAAAACGTTGACACATGTTTTTACCCAGCAGTATGCTAGGCTCTTTGAAGTATATAAAGGAAGCAGGATACATGGTCTCTTCTCAAGACAAGCTTAGATTTAGGCAAAGGGATAAACCACAGACACATGAAATAATTATTGGAAAAATCCCAGAACTGTAAATGGGAGATGATTGCTATGTTGAATAACAGTAAAACAGGCAAAGGGCAAGCAAGCCTGTCATAAAACAGTCCTCTATTGTTTCGTTTCACCCCCGTTAGACCAAATGACTCTGGGCCTTGGAACCCAAGATCACACAAAAGTATAAACTATAACCCAAGTGTAAAAGGAACTAGACACACAGGGGTTGGGAAGGGCCCACAGCCTGAGTACAAAGAAGTTTCCAGGGTAAATTAAAATCCCTCATCTTCTCTACCAGTATACTGCATTGAATTTTTACATTACCCTATGTGGCTCCCGGTTGATTAAAGATATTTTAACTGTAAATCTTAGCCATTTTTCCTTTATCTTGCTGAGAGCACTTAAAAATCGAACAACAGGAGAATACTATGGTTTATTTTACTGGTGTTATGAGTAGGATTTTCTTTATAAAAACGTTTATTATTTCATTCGTTCAACAACTGTGTAATAAGTGCCATCAACATTTGGGTAGCAGTTCAGCACAGTGGCTAAGAGAATAGGGTTTGGCAGACAAGCTTGGTTTGAATTTACAGCCCTGCCACTTACCAGACCTGTGTTAAAGTACTTCTCTAATCCTTAGTTTCTTCACATGAAAAACGAGACTAATAGTAGGACTTGTTGAGTAGCATTGTGGTGAGGATTAAACAATTCATGTAAGGTGCCTCGAACATATTAAGTAATCTAAAGTTATTTTTTACCAGTCACAGCCGGAGTTGGAGGAATTTGGGCCAGATACCATGCTGGGTGCTGGAGATTCAACAATGAGCAAGAAAGACAAAGAGCCCTTGACTTCTCAGATCAAACAGATAAGGTAAGCAAACAAGGGAGAGAGACAAGCAAGGTATTAACTTCTAGGATAAAAAAAAAAAAACAAGAGTTTTATGGAACCATTAGCACTGACAAGGAGAGGAAAGTAAAGGAGTTCCAGAAAGACTTCTTGCAGGGTCTTGTAAGCTATGGTAAGGAGTTTGAACCTGATGATAAGGAGCAATGGGAAGCCATTAAGGATTTTAATCAAAGAAAGGATGTATAATGAGTGTGTGTTTTTTAAAGTTCATTCTTTATTCTGTCAATACACTAATAATTCAAATCCATTTTAAGAAAAAAATAGAAACTATAGGTAAGCTTAATTTTAAAAAGTCACCTGTAATCTCGCCACTCAGAGATAACCACCATTTGACTATAAATAACAAGCAATCTGTCTGTTATCTATTGCTGTGTAACAAACCACCCCAAAACCTAGTGACCTAAGACAATGATTTCTTATTTTTCATGAGTCTGTGGGTTGACTGGGATCAGCTGGGTGGTGCCTCTGCTCTGTGTGGGTTAGCTGAGGATATTCGTGCAACCCGCATTCAGCTGGGAGCTTAGCTGAAGCTGGAACATCCAAGATGGCCTCTCATCCTCAGGAGCCTCTCTCCACATGGGCTCTCATCTGTCAGTAATCCAGCTTGCTTCTTTGCAGCATAGTGGCTGGATTCCAAGAAGGATGAAAGGCAAGCTGCCTGCTGGTCCTCTTGAAACCTTTGCTTGGACATGCACTGAAGTTCTTCCACTGCGCTTTAGTAGGCAAAGCTAGGCACAAGTCAACTGAATTCAAGGGGAATAGACTCCACCTCTTAATAGGAAGACCAGCATGTATGCACAGGGGTGGGAAGACTCATGGGCCATTGGGAAACTATCTACCATGCAGTCTGATTTGCTAATCACAAGGTCAGTAAAGTTGTTGACCATTTCTGGTACAAATAATTAGAAAAACTCAGTTCAAAAGTGACAAACGCAGAGTACATGGTTTTGGGCCATATAAAAACTGGTAAGTGGGTTGCTTAAATAAGCTGACAATTTGCATGTGTGCAGGGGAAGGTGGGAGGCAGGGGTAACATCATATTAGAACCCAGTGTTGAAATCAAAGGAATCAAAGGAAAAAGGCAGATCCGAGATAAAGAAAATGGTTAAAATAGTCACAAGAATTCTACAGCAACCAACATGTCTACAGTTAACCTGAGTATTAACTCTTGAGCGTGACAGGCAATTACAAAGCATTATTTGACCAATCTCACTTTCTGAGGGTCAAATGGGTGGAGACCCAGGGACCAGGGACAGCGATACTTCAGCACGCACACCAGCAGAAGCAGCAAAGTGTGCACACCACATCCTTAGAAAGGACAGAATCAAAACCCGAAAAGCCAAATTTCTTGCCAAATCAAGGAGCAAATATGAGACCAAAACGGTAGCCTTCTCCTAACCTCTGCTCTGAATGAGGCAAGAGGCTTGATACTCAATTTTATTCATCACAATCATGGGAAAGCACCTGGATGAATGGCCCAAGGAGGGCATAACAGACTCCTGGACTTGTCTATGAGTCTACTAATAATGCCTCAAGAGAAGGCATAGGTGCCTCTCAATTCCATCTCTCTTCCTCACCCCACTGCCAGTTGCCTTAATTCAGTCCTTCATCACCTCTTGGATTTCTGCAGGACCCTTGACCGGTCTCTGTTACTCATCTCCACCTGCTCCAGCTCTTTGCCACACAACTGCCAGTTAACTTTCTTAACACACATTTTCTAGCCCTAGGAAATGGCAAGAAAAAATGGCCAGTCAGGTGCAGTGGTCTGATTAGGAAGAGACTTGTATGTCATGTTACAGATTTTATCCTGATTGAGAGGTACCTACCGAACACTTTTTCAGGAGAGAGATAATCTGCCTATTTTAAAACGATATCCAGGCAGCAAGAGAATCATGAGTAAGCCTGGCGACTGAGAGATCACTAAGACACTGCAGTAACCCTGCTCATGAAGAGTGCAGGTCTGACCCAAGCCAGTGGCAGAAACGGGCAGAGAGATACAGTATAAATGATAAACAGTGAGCTCCAGTAACCAGGCACGAGGAAACGAGGATATCACCTGTTTCCAACATGAGTAGATGGAATATCTACCTATTCACCAAAATAGACACATAGGAAGAGCAGGTTTGGGAGTAATCAGAAACTTCCAAGTGGGATGGCTAGTTGTGAATAAACAGGTTGGGAGCTGGATAGAGGTCTAAATATATTGAAAACCAGAAAGGGGAACAGATGAAGCCACCTGTGGACAGATTCACACAGTTATCTAGTAAGAAAAGCAATAAACCCCTAGAGTAACTAAGATGGTTTCAAGATTTGGAAAGCCCAAGTAACTTTTCATCTCAACAAATCAAAACCTGAAGGCAGATTATCTACTATTTACCAAAATTATTTAATGAGAGGGAGGGTCACTGAAACAGATTCTCCACTGAGAGAGTAGAAAACATGCCCTAACTCCAGGGGAGAAGAGGTATTACCTGAAAACCATATTCGGTATATCTGAGTTTCTAAGCAATTAGAGAAAACAACGGTATACAAAATCAAATAGATGAGGAACATCCAAAAGAAAAAAAAAACACGACTTGCAAAGCAAACCTAAGGCTTGGAAAAGAGCCAGAAGCTGGCAGGGTCCAGGCACAGCTAACACCCCTAGTGCTTACTCACCAAGCAACCTTCTGATTAGAATTTGGCTTGTCTGCAGACTACTGATCTGTTAACCTGAGTATTTTGGTCTACCTGATACCTGCTGCTTTGCACTATAAACTAACAGGCATTCAGGTTAATATATCACTCTTCTGTTTAATTATGAGTCCACTCCAGAGAGAGGTCAATTCTCAAGTGACAGATTCACTTTCGATATCTCCAAGGCTAAGGGCCAAACTATGGTGAGGAAGTCATACCTAGAGGACTTCTGGTGACCAGATAGAGGGCTTATCCTGGAGGCACTTCAGCCCCACTTCAAGCCTTCCCGTTGAAACACAACCAGCACTTTTTCTTTTACCAAGAAATTAAAAATGATGTGACTGCAAACAAGGAGTACAAGTCATCAAAATTTTTATTTTGAGTTGTAATCTATTATTACTTCAAAAAGATCCACTTCAGAAAACATCCAATGGATGTTGACTTACCAGTAGAAAAAAGTAAGTCATCAATATATGATTTATAATACAGAATACACAATAAATTATATTTACATGCAATGACTAGACTATCACACACGGTAAAAAAATACAGTATTTTTATGTACACTTTTTAAAGATTTACATTTTCATATACAGTTTATAAAGTTAAAAATTCTCTGCACAAAATCTCATGTGTACAGAGTCTATAAATCTTATTATTATGGCTGTACCACCACACAGATATACTTAAAACTGTAACACTACACTTAGTTTTTTTTTTTTACTCCATATTCAATCTTGGCACTCATATACTAATAACATTATTTTTGAAATGTGAATTACAAAGGAAATAAAACACAGTCATGCAGACTTTTTTTAATATAAGAAAATGAGCTAAAATGTGCTACTAGATCAACATTTATCAACCAATTCCATAGCTACCTAGTTCTGTTCAACTTCCTGCACTGCTTTCAGACAAGGACATGCAAAACTAGCAGAAAATGCATTGATCATTTTAAAAATAAACAACAAAAAGCGTGTTTGACATTTAAGAGTATATTCTCTGTTCTGAGAATGGGGGGAAGGGGGAGATCTAAGATAAACCATTAAAGGGTTATCCATTGTCCCTGCTAAGGAAGCACTTGCACACTCCCAATCTGTTTAAATAGACACCTGAAGGCTTTATAAAAGTTTAAGATAAGCTACACTATTCCTCTTTAAAAATCTTCTTGAAAAGTAATGAATTCAAGGTATCAGCACCTTCCCTCCTCCCCCAAGTAGCTAAAGAGCAACAAGAAAAATAAAGTGCCGATGTCTGAAGTATTGTTAATTGTTTAAGAGGCACTAACCCATTTGATGGCTTAGAATTAAACATGAAAATAGGCCAGATCTGATCTGAATAATAAATAGAAGGTAGGTAATTCCAGTCTATGCAATTCCGGCCTAGCTGGGGGCTGGACCAGACAACTACCCACTCCTCCATTTATTGCTTTGAAACCTGTACACAGTTTAAATTCTCACACAGAACAATGAGATTTCTAAGATGGAAAGCACAGTGTCTGTGCCACTTTGAAGTTGAAAAAGAAAGTGCTCTCCTGGTCACTGAGGGGAGAGCTGCCGAGACTCTCTTCTCCACAACTCATGTCTTCACAAGAGTCCTCACTAAAAGGAAAAAGGGACACAAAGAAGAGGGTTCCATTATGTAGAATACACTTAAATGCTTAACAGGCAAAATAGAACTGCTAAACGAGTATCTCTAGTCTCAGATTTTTACATTTAAAATTTCAGGTTTACAGACACACAACTTAACTTATAAAGACTTCCTAAAATGAAGTCTATTGTAATCTCCTTAAAAAATACAGATGTCCTTAAGAGGTTTAAACAAATAACTCTGTGCCAAACTACTATTCGTATACCTATTAATAACACTATCAGCAACTAATAGTAGAATTCTAAGTATTTTTTAAATCCAATAAATGCAAACTAAGGACAACATATCTCCTATCACATGGTTTTGATGTCTTTCTTACAGCAGTAATTGCATCACTGATATTCTCAAATACCAAACCAAGAAACCAACAAACTATGAAAATGGAACTTCTAGTCCTTTATCTCTATAACATAAAACAATCATATTTAATAAAATTCATTTTACAAACAAAAATAAACTCTGAGTAAGACAATGGCATGTGACAAAACTATAAAAACAGCTACAGAAGTCTGCCACATTAGTGGTGGTGCTTCCCTTTATTTTCTAGTCATTTAACCTGCAGCCCCTTCTCATAGTACCATATTAGCACTTCATACTAACATTAAAAAGCCCGGAATGCTGTTTCTGTTTCTTTTTTTTAACCAAACTGTATTTCAAAGAGCAAGGGAGATGGGAAACAATTGGTTTTTAAAAAAGGAAGAAGTAAAGTCAGTCAGAGAAAGACAAATACTGTATGATCTCACTTATATGTGGAACTTAAAAACTAAAAACAGAACTCAGATTCAGAGAACAGACTGGTGGTTGCCACAAGTGGGGGATAGGGAGGTGGGCGAAATAGCTGAAAGTGGTAAAAAGGTACAAATTTCCAGCTATAAAAGTCCTGGGGATGTAACGTATAGCATGGTGTTTTGGCTTTTTTTCTAAATGAAGGAAAAAATGGGGGGAAGAGGTACATTTCCAAATTATTACCTATTTTAATTATTAACTCCTTCTAGTTAATTTTCTTACCTGAAGAAATGACGCTATTAGAGTAGGGGCTTTCTCTGATGCCTTTTAATATTCCATGGTTCCATTTTGAGTATAAAATCAGTAATATTTAGTCTGAGGAAATCTAATTAGTCAAGGAACTTGCTTACCTTTCACTTTCATCAAAACAAGTCCCTTCTGGTATTGTTGGCAGCTCAGGAACACTATAGTAGCTGTTGTGGAGGTTCTGGGCTGTGCGCCTTGAAACAATCCAAACTAACTTCTTAAGATCTGGTTTGCAACATTCAGGAGAAGAATATTCGGCTAGGCATTTAGAAACTAACTCCCTCCAGTAAATGAACTCAGCGTCGTTAACCTGAAAAAAATATTTTAATGAAGAGGTTACAACAGTGGTTCCCAAACCTTGCTGTACCTTGGAATCACCCTGCTGTCTTTAAAAAATACTGACACCTGGCTACCACTCCCAGGTATTTTTATTTAATTGATATGTGTGACCTGGCCATCAAGACTTTTTAAAGCTCTCCAGGTGATGCTAACATGTAGTCAGAATTTGGTCCCATAACCTCTGGTTTAGGGGAGGAGCACCAGAGGTAGAAATAATTTACATAGGATTCAATACATAGAAAGCTTCGCTTGTTTTAAGAAAACACACTGACCTAAAAACACTAGGTCTGTTAATAAATCAATTATCAAATACATTCTTTAATAGTCTCACTGCAAAATAATTTAGTATAATTTAGGTTTCTGTAACGTAGCACTCTTTTGATTGCTACAAATATGCACTAAAACTGTCTGGACTGCTAAAAATATGCATTCAGACATCAGACATGTAATAATGGAGAAGTTAGCAATATGAGAGAAGAGGAATTTCCCCAAAAGGGCATAGTTCCTCCACTACTGCGGAATGCCCCAATTTATTTCAAGGAATCAATTTTCACTGAAGACGTTTCCAGATAAAATTAACATAAAAGGCTTAGATTAAAACTAATAAACGCATGATTAAAACAAAAGCCAGAAGAAATCTGTTAAAAAACCATGCTTCACAGTGCATGTACCTCCACCACAAACAGAAAATTTTCTATCATCTCGGCCTCCATTTCCACCTAATCCAGCTGCATCTTAATCCCCTTGCACTCTTGGCTTCTACCACACCCTTCTCATTCTACTCTCACCTCCTAGGTATCCAATGACCTCCTCCAATTCTCATCACACTGGGCCTCTGATCAAAATTCAATCCTCTTGGCCACAGCCTTCTTGAAAACCTCCTCCCAAACTGACAGCGCTCTTACTTGTCCAGAACACCTTCCTTCACTTGGCTCCTAATGGGGCCAGACCAATGCTGAAAACCCAGAATTTTAACTGACCCCTAAAGCAAAGGGCTCCACAAGCTTCTTATGGTTTCAACTATTAACTCCTCACGAGAAATTTCAAACCCCAATCTCCACCTATGTTTCATCTTCTGAGTTTTTATTCCAGACTGCCAAATATCTACTACCTACCTAGATGGTATACAAGTACCTAAAATCATGCTTCTTTGATCACAAATTAACTTCTCTCGAATTTCCCTCAATGTTTCCAATATTCTCTCCAGCATTAGGTCCAAATCTTGGTCATTTATGACTCCTTGCCTCATTTCCATGCTTTGCTTCCAAAACCACTATTTGAGTTGGCTATCCTTAATCCTGCTTGTGACTATCACCTAGACATTCTATCTACAAACCTACCCTAAAATGATTCCAAAAGCCTTCTTGTCCACCACTTCCTGGACACAAGCCTTTGCTGCCCAAACTTTCAATAAGATTCTTTTGGAACAACCCCAGTCTCCCAGTTATAGTACCTCTCATGGTCTGCCCTCCTTCTCTGCTACTCAAACCCTGAAAGTACTCCGTGTTCAGTATTATCTGGCACTGAGACACAGAATAATAAATGACAGAACACACTGCCTCATGTTAAGTTCCATATTTCTCCAACTAGACTATTAGTTGAAGAAAAAGGACTGTGCTTTTATTTGTTTCACACCTCTTTATGACTGCAAGAAATTATTGGGCTGGCCTGACTAACGGGTTTAAAAAGAAAAACATAGCTGACGTTATTTTGGAAATACTACTAATGGGATGATGATTCAGCCCTACAGATATAATGGGATGCCATCAGTGTATTTACTAAGTCTACTTCTTAGTGTGCATTTTAGAACAATGTGCATGTGGCAATGTAAAGTGCTCTATTACCAACTGGCAAGAATACTACAGAGGTCCGTCTGAATGCAGAAAGAAGACAGGCTAAGGGAATAGGTTCCCTTCCAGCTTAACACTGTTTGGGTCAAAGCTGCATTTTGAGAACTTTACCCCTTCAGATAAAAAAAAAATTAGTAAAAGTTAAGAGACTTATAAACCATTACTTAATGTGTAAGTCACCACATTAAAAAACTGAAACACTACGAAGGAAACTTGCTTTAAAGACTAAGAACTGAAGATATTACCTTGGAATGTTTTTTAACAAGCAGGAGAATTTCCAATAATTCAAGAGACTTCAAAGTTTCTACTTCCAAATTGAGAAGGCACAAAGCTAATACAGATGGCTACAAGAAAAAAAAGAAAAATAAATATCTTTTTTAAAATTCAAACTAGAAACTATAAGACATGTATAAGCAAGAAATCGACTTACTCTTGCTTTTGAAAAGGTAAGTCGGCAGTTGCAAGCTTTCAGCTGAGCTTCTAGTTTATCAAGGCTCAGTATTTCTTTCCTATACAAGGAAAAGAAAGGACAAAATGTTTATTAAACCTCCAAAGATTTAAATGATTTTAAGGACTTGCCATTAAAAGTCCAAGTTGAAAGTTTGGAGGGGGTAAAAATATAAATTTCACTGGCATTCTAATTCTTTACTGTTAGCTATAGCAATGCTAAAGTACAAAATTTTTATTTTAAATACCACTGACCTTTCTGAAGTATGACAAAGTACAATAGTATGGTATAAGTGCAAAAAGTTTAAGGCAGTAGTAGCTTCCAATTCATAGTGCAATTTTTCTGAAATGATTTTTTCCATTCGTTTTATGTCAGAAGCTGTACATTTACATTGACTAATCCGGATTACATCATGAGTGGATGGAATATTGCATTCTTCTTCAACTATTCTAGCAGCCAGCAAAAAACAACAGACTCCAATGCAGGACAAATGTTTAGGTTTCACCTGAAAAACAAACAGAAGGCTTCTTCTAACTATTGTCACTTTGATTTAGCAAAGCAGACACGACAGAACGATGCCCCGACTCTTAAGACCACACAGTCAAGCTGCTTCCCTGTACTTATACTTACCCACAATTATACTTCATCATTTTAAACTATCTTAATCTCCCTTCAAAAAAAAAGCCATTTTGAGCATTTAAATTATTTAATTTAAATGCAGGCAAAAGATTTAAATGCAAGTTGAAAGGCTAGGTTTCTAACACTGAGTTATACTTTGTATTTCAAACATACGAAATTCATAATAGTATAAGCTCTCCCAAAATAAATTAAGTCTTTCAAAACTAAGAAAGCACACTACTTCTTTGGATATAAAAATAATACATTCTGCTTATCTTTTTTTCTTCTTATCTATTTATCTTTAAAAATCACCCCATACTTCAATGCAAATCTGCCCAAGAGAAATACTGCATTACTTGCGCAGAGTGGGGCATATGTAAAGCTGCCGTGGACAGATGGCTGCCCTTTTCAGTGCCCTGAAAACTGACCCAGCAGCTGACAGCAATCCTACTGGCAGAAAAATCGCCACATTTTTCTAACAGTTGTTGGTAATTGTTAATAAGACTGTGGCTCCCCGCTTTGAAAAGACTCCTATGCAAGGTAGAAGGTTACCTTTTAACATACCATTATACTTCCATTTGTCATGTTTCAGCATTAGAAACACCAAGGCTCCAACAGAAACATGATGGAAGACGAAAATACGAAAACCTTTTTTTGAGGACTGTGCACGTACTGTACACATATATGGAGAATACCGTAGGCTTCATTTTGTCACCTCTTCATAGACACGGTATGTAGGAGGTACAGCAAAACCTAACTTAACACACAACGATACACTTAATTTTGTAGTCAATCTGGCACTAAAGATCACAATTCTGGGATTATTAAAAATGCTTACGTATAGTGACATAACTACATTCATTTGCCAAATATTTATTGAACCTTCGTATACTAGGCATTGTGCTAAGCACTGGGGATAGAAAAATAAGGATGTATTTATAAAAATGATTAAATACCTTCATAAGAGCCAAAAATCTGTCCAAAATATTGACAGCCAGAACAAAAGTTTCAGTGCAAGATCCAAAAAAGTTGGTTAAACTTCTTAAATCTTCTACTTTGGCATTTCTCAATCTTGGACACAAAGTGTTATCATTCTGCAATAAAAATCAGGGGCCAAAGCGTATGATTTCTTAGAACTAGATGGATAATACACACAGATACAAATAAGGCAATTATTTCTTCTTAATCTTCAAGAACCTGGTGGAAAGAGTGGTATCATTTAACTAAAGCACTACAATTTTTCATACACAAAATGCATATTATCATTGATTTTTTAAAATATACATCATAAAAGAACTTCAGCAATTCAATATAAAATGAACTGCTGCCACAGAGGGTTCCAGAGAGTCACAGCAAATATAATTCAACTCCCTTGTCACAGAGTTCCTTACTTTTCTAACAAAATCATTTAAGATCCTACTATAAATATTTCATACTTATACTGTAAGTATTTCAGGCAGAGGGTACTTCCACAAATGAACTGCTCAAATCCCAGGAAGTGTTCCACCCAGAAAACCTAGCTGGGGGTGCCAGATTTGAGGAAATACTTCTCTAGAGTTGGTACCACTCTCGTTCCTGCTAAGAAACGAAAGCACGGCCTGGATTGAGATTTATCTTAATCCTCCAGAAGACCAACTGAATCTTAAGAAACTTCGCAGCCTCTGGTCTTGATTCAACAAAGAAAAAGGTATTCAAACCCTATCAGCTGCTCGAGCAAGTTATCTTTCCTGAGAACTTACCTCCGGGGTAGCCTCGATCAAGCTCAGCCCTTTTTCTCGAGGTTGGAATCTCTGTTCCTGTTCGAGGTATAGGCTCAACAATCCGAAGAGCTGGACCCCTTCACGACCTGCCAAGTACTCTGCCCCCAAATCCTTCATCTGCAGCAAAGACACGGCACACAGTTAAAGACTGTAGCCTGGGGGTGGCGAGGGCAGGGGGAGAGGGCAGAAAAGAGCTGGTGCCAATACCTCCAGCGAGGGCGCCCCAGCGCTCCCCGGCGAGGAGCGGGCGAGGGGATCCGTCACGTCCTCCAGAACCCCGGCGCAACCCTCTCCCACCGCCAGGGAGGTGTGGCAGGGGGAGGGGCCGTGCGCACATCCGCCGGCCTGCGCCGGGTCAGACCGGCCAGCCCGGGCCTCCCGGCCGTTTCACAAACAGGAAACTGTCCCCGGGCGCCGGTGTCTGGACGGTGTGCCCCACCTGAAGCCGTGGGGGGAGGGCCTCCGGCCCGCGGGATGCACCGGGGACAGCCGCCGCAGCCGGTTTTGCGGGCCGGGGCTTTGCACAATAGGGGGGAGGGAAGAGAAAGTCTCGCGACCGAACAAAGAAGCGGAGGGAGGAGACTCCCGAGCCCCGCCCCTCCCGGGGACCCGGCTCCAGAAGCCCCTCTCGCTGGAGTCCAGCCCCCAAGCCTTTCCCACCCGCGGAGGCAGTGCCTACTCCGGATATAGCCGAGTGGCAGAGACCCCAGTCCGAGAGCGGGGAGGTGGCGCGGCCCACCGGTCGGGGGGCAGAAGGCCAGCCCGCCCCGTGCCCAGACAGCCCCCCTCCGTCTACTGATGCCCCAGGGCCGTCAATCCCACCGCACCACCCTGGCGAGCCGCCGTGACAAAAAGAGCGCAGGGCGGGGGGAGCACCAGAGAATTGTCTTCAGCCTCCTCGCCTCTCCATCCAGCCCACCAGCGTCTCTCCGTCTCCTGGCGCCCACTCCCGAGGCTGAGCTGAGAGCTGGACCCGAGTCGCACGCCGGGACGAGGGGTGGGCATTCTGATCCCCCGCCCCGTGCGCGCGCCAATCCCGACCACGAACAAAGAAACCCCCGCGATCCCGGCTGGGCCCACTCACCGTGCCGGAGACGCGCCTCCACCGGCCCGCGGCGTCGCGTCCGGAGGGGACTGGGCGCGCCGGGGGCGTCCGGAACTGTCTCCGAGGTCGGGGCCCCGCGCCTCAGCGGTGCCCCCGGACCGGCATCCGACCCTTCCCCCCTGCCACCGCCGCCTCGGCCTCACAGCCCCGGCTTCATCCTGCTCACGGCGTGCCCACCCTCCGGCTGGGGCGCAGCGCCGGCCCCTCAAGCTCTGGCCCTCTCCGGGGCGCCCCAGCCGCCGCCGTCGCCGCCACAGCGGAGGCCCAAGCAAAACCCTTGTTTTTGTTTTGAGTTTTCGACGCCCCCAAAGGGGCGGGGCACGTGATTCCCCGCGGAGGGATCCGCCGCTGTCGCAAGAGACTTTGAAAAAGAGTCCCTTCTAAGCCGCTGTCCCCGCCGGTTTTGTGGCCTTTCCAGCTCGTGTTTGCTTCGCCGAGCCACTCCTCCCTCTCGGTTCCAAGGCGGAGGGTGGAATCTGGGCGTCGGCTTTATTCTGCGATTGATCCAAGGGGGAAGGAATGGGAACGATAGGGTTGAGGAGCGGAAGGAGACAGTTTCTGGTCGCTTTGCACCTTTTAAAGGTCCCCGATTTGTTTTGTTTTCGCTGTTTTGAAAAGTCCGCCCAAATGACCCGGCTCTCGGATTGGCTACTGGTGAGGCGACCAGAATGCGGGGGCTGTGATTCACTCTCGAACCCGGATTGGCTAACGGGTTAGTCTTGGAGCCCTCTGACTGGCTTTCGCCGTATCCTGCGCCTCTGTCTTCCTTGGGGCCTTAGCAACTCTGGGGCCTGGATTGCGCATGCCTGGGGGGCCGCCTCAAGGAATGCGCTGCTCTGGCGTTGGGGTCTCTTCCATCCTGCGTCCTCCGCGCGTCCCCGAGCTGCGCCGCTGTGGCTCTCCCCGCGCAAGACCCGGAACAGCTAGATAACATTTGTGACCCCTTTCACCACCGGAGAGTTTTCTGCGTTCCTTTTTTATTTTGTCCTGCGGGTCCATTTTGCAATAACCAATTAAGTTATTATAAAATTTTCAGTGTGCTTGCTAAAATATTTACGAGTAAATGCTATCATCTTTGGTATTTGCTTTAAAGTTTTTCCGACCAAAAGGAAAAAATGGAGAGGATGGGTGAAACAAGATTGGCAAAAAAAAAAGTTGAGTTGTTGAATCTGGGTAATGGGTACAAGAGGGTTCGCTATAGTATTCTTCCTGCTTTTGTGTACCTTGAAATTTTTGCGTAATAAAAGCAAATAAGTGTTCAATGAAGGGACTTAAAAAAAAAAAGAAAAACTTCCCTGTGCGCATTGACAAGGGCACATAAATATCTAATAATTATAATAGCGTTCCTCCAGAGGTTGCAATTGTGCTGTTGTTTTAATGAAGATTCCGAGAGACTCAATCACCCATAAATTATCATTTATTGTCCATTATAATTAGCATGTTGTTAAAAGGAGAGACCTCTCCTGAGTTGGGGCAAAAAGCAAAGCAAGGTTTGCCTTAGGCCAGAGGAACTTCAACAGGGAATATCGTTGGGGGATGTAGCAGCTCCCCCCCCCCCACATTTATAGTTACGACATTTATAGTTACTTCCTTTACTTTCTCCTTCAGTTCCCTGCCCCTGTTGGCCAAACACGCAAATCAGTAAATAGCACATTATTGGGTTCTAATCTAAATAATCAGAGAGCCCCTAGGAACAGATTTCTCTTTTCTGCTCTTCTGCATGATTTTTATTTTTCAGGAAGATTAGCCCTGAGCTAACTACTGCCAATCTTCCTCTTTTTGCTGAGAAAGACTGACCCTGAGCTGACATCTATGCCCATCTTCCTCTACTTTATAGAAGGGCCACCTACCACAGCATGGCTTTTTGCCAAGCGCCGCCATGTCCACATGCGGGATCCGAACCTGAGAACCCCAGGCCAGCCAGAAGCAGAACCAGTGAACTTGACTGCTGCGCCACCAGGCCCGCCCCTCGTCTGCATGTTTTCGGTGAATTGTTTGTTAACTGTAAATATGAGAAGGCACACAACCTAGCTTTAGCAGCAGCTTTTTCTTCTTCCCAAAGCAGCTAAGGAATGTTAGAAACAGATCCCTTTGCATAGTAGCTGGGACTAGAAACATGCGTCTGGATCCCACAGCAGCTGGGGGGAAAGGAGCTCAGAGAGCAAATCCTCTACTTCAGGAGGTGTGGCCTTGTGCAGGGTTTTGGGAAAATAAAATTACATTAACAGGGTACTTTTAAATGATTTACAGGTTGCATAATTTTGTTCAATGCTTGTTTAATCTTTTAAACGTTATTAAAACTATTACTTTTATTTGAGACGAACTTCTTGCTGGAAATCTATGATGAAAAACATAAATGAGGGGATGCAACTAACATGGAAAATAGAGCTAAGATTAGAATTACACAGATGACAGCTCATTGCACAGTGAATAAAGAGGCTCAGTGGACAGAGTCCAGAGAGAGACAGAAAGCAGCTGCACAGAAAATGTACATCATTAGAGAAAGGAGAGTTTGTGGTCAAAACATGAAGGAGATTGGGGCCTTTTTTCAAGTAGGAGGGCAAAGGTACAAAAGGAATGTAAGATATAGAGCAAGTGATGTGAAAGAGGAAATGTAAAATTATGTGGTAGAAGATTTTTTAAATGAAGTATAAGATAAAAAGAAAGACGTGGAGACATTGTCCTCTGCTTAGATCATTAACTGTTACAAAGTTATACAAAATGTATACTAGATAATATTTCATAACTGGTCGTTTATATATCTTTTAACAGGCAGCCCCATGAACGATGAGCAGTTCTCGAAGAGTAAGAAAAGAAAGCTTTGTAAATGTTGGATTTCCTGCTCTTGGCAGGCCCTGTTCAGTACAGGAGAAAAGTGATCAAGTTGCCCAATATGCAGCTCTTTATCCACTTTAGTCCACTTATCTTTTTAAGATAAAGGAAAGCAATCAAAAAATGTTGGTCATGTAGTTACATCACTCTTTTTGTTCAGAACACCCTCTTTTAATAATGATGATATTCTGGGGGAGAAAATGACGCAAGTTTTCTTTTTAGTCTGCTGGGGTTTTTTTTGGTTGGTTGTTAATGTATCCTTTATTTTTATTTTTTATTTTTTATTTTTGTTAACAACAGCATTTCCCCAGGCTCTCTTTGTCTGTCCTTATCACTTTGGCTTACTTTGCTGCAGCTGTAGGTCTTATTTATTAGAAAGACATTCTCCCCTCGGCTAATCAGCCTCTACTTTTCAGTCTTCCCTAAGCTTTCTTGAGGGCGCTTTTCCGGCATCATGCACACACACAGAATGAGGAATCAGAAGTCTGGCAGTCCCCAAGACTTCGAGGGGATTTACTTCATTATATATGCTTGGTCTTCTACAGCACCGTGACAGGGGTGCAGTGGAGTTGGGTGACACCGTGAAGGCCTGATGGGGAACCTTTTTCCTCAGTGACGTCTGAGACTGAAAGTGGAAGGTGGGCACAGAGAGGAAATAAGCAGCGGCCCGCCCACAAGGAAACCATGCATTTGTTCCCCGAATACTTGACTTACTCTCCACCCATGTTTGCAGCAGAAGCAGCAGCAGCAGCGGCTCCTCCTGCCCGTGGGTCCTGTCCCCACGCAGCAGCTCTGACTGCCCATGGGTCCTGTCCCCATGCTATTCCACACTATTCTCTAAATAAAAGAGCACTACCGCCAGATCTTGAGAGTCCAAGAAATCTTTCTTTAGACTCCTTGGCTCACTGACCCCGCATCATTTCTGGTGGCCCATATGGGGAACTTGCTTCATAGGCTTGTGAGCTCAAGTTCTGGTAAGTGCCCTTTTTTCCTTGTGCCTTTCTCTTTTTTGTGGATGGATCTAAATTCACTTCTCCATCGGGAACTTTCTTGGACGGCTGTATGAATCCACGTTTGCTGCCCATGGCTACTCTATGGGGCAAATCATGGCATTCAGCTTGAAGAGAATCAGTACCTTAAGCCTCAGGGTGATGGAGAATGAATTAATCCATTCCTTCCTGACTCTATCTCTAATATATAAATTTTACATGGGCACGGGTTGACCGCTTAAGTCATTAGGATGGTTGCCAATCTCCAAGACTCCCATGGAAGGTTTCTTTTCCTAAGGCTGGATTGGTATCCCTCCTTCTGGCACCTGACCACACTCCGAACTGCGGGAAAGTCCCAATTGGGACTCCAGTTCAAGGAAAGTACCAAACTCTAAACTTTGGTTGAGTATGGGAACCCCTTCTTGGGAGAATGGCTCCAGGATGCAATTGGGTAGAATGTCCCCCAGACTGGTGGAAAATTGCTTACTGTTTTTCTCTATCCTTTATCCTGGGGGCCATTCACCAGGTACCTATTACTGCCAAGCAGAATAGGGAAGATGTTCAAGGGATGCACCCATCATCCTTTGCTGCAGGAACCCCAATGGGGGGATTTTCAAGGTAATGGCTCCTTTTCTTTCATCTCTCTTAAAGTTCTCCTTTTCTCTTGGGGACTTTTCACCAGGCACCTGTTACTGCCAGGCATAACAGGGAAGGTATACAAGGGATGCAATGCTGGGGGACGCCCCCATCACCCCTTGCTATAGGAACCCCACACTAGGAACGAGGGGTAGGACGCTGCCCTAGGTTCAGGGGGGATTTTCAAGATAATGGACCCATTTCTTTCATCTCTCTTACAGTTACAGTGGCCATTTTCGTCTCCTTTTGAGCTTTGCAACTGGGAAACAAAGAAATCTTTAAAGAGTAAAAGGCTCCACACCTGGGAGCCACCCCCAACTCTGGTTTCCGGGCCTGATCACCTGGCGACCCCAAGTGGGGTGCCCTCTTTTGACGGTTGACTCATTGAGTATTTCAGTCATCTACTGAGTCGGTTATGAGGGTAGAAGACCTGTGATTTATTCTGTGAACTGTCGTGCTAGGGTAGTGTGCCCAGGCATGGGAACTGTTGTGTGACTCTTATCTTGATAACCATCTGGAAGAGGCCATGAGGGCGAGGTCTGATCTCTTCTTTTCCTTTCTTTGTCTGTGTTGTTCATCACCTCCTTTGTTGTCACCAAGTTGAGGTTAAGTTCAGGCTGGACCTGAGCAGAACCTTGACCTTCTGTAAAATTGAAAAAATAAGCTTTTTGCCAGGGACTTAACTCTCAACCCTGGCGCTGGGAGCCCCAGCCTCCAGCCAGTTCCAGGCCTTTGCCTCCTGCTTCCCTGCCTCAACTGTGCTGGCTCAGAGACAAAGTGCCCAGGCTAAGCGAGACTTGACTAAATCTTATAACTATGTCAACACCCGCAATCGGCCTCTGCGCCCTTTCTCCAGGTGCTGTCAGTCAGACACTGGCTTTACTGCCATGGGGAATGCCCTAAGCATCCCCAGAGACTAAGCGCTTGGTGCATTCTAACTAATTGGAAACACTTGCAATTGGATGGGTTATGCCCCAGAAACTCCAGCCAGGAAAAAACTTGAGGGGTTTCTCCGTGTCTTTGTGATGCAGTTGGACAGGTAGATCAACCTACAATGTCATTGAGTTACAACCCAGTTTCTGAGAAATCAAGAGCTCTGTTTAATTGGCTTAAAGTGAGTGCTTACAAAAATTCAAAATGTAGGAGAAATTAACCCAGTGTCCTTCAAGTTAATGTGATGTGAATTAATCTTTGGTAAGTGAAAGCTTGTTTAAGTTTGTTTGTTTGATTGAAATAGTCGTGTTGTCAGAGTTGTTGGTATTTGCATATGACGCAGGGATGCAGCTTGGGTTTACTAGTCAAATAAGTTCATGTTGTCTGTTAGAAATTTGTCAGCAAAATAATAGCTTTAAATGATGATCAGTTTTGTCTAAAGTCTCATGAGGTTTTCATGGGTAATCTGAACATACTTGTTGGAAACAAATGATTTAAATAGATAAAAGTGGGTACAATAACTGTTTTATGGTCTGTATACTTGGGGAAAAAAACAGCTTTGAAATTCTTTTTGGTAACAATCTTGAGTTTTGGCAAGTTCAATTAAATGATAAAAATCTGAGTATCTGGGTCATTTTTGGATTGGATGGAACACTGAAACATTATTGTTAAAAGTATGTAAGTTATCTACTTTTGGCTTCTTATTGTAAAGAGGCTAAAAGCGTTTGGGTCTATTAAAGAGCATGCCTTGTGTTTTATTGTGAAGTGGCATGTTTTTAGAAATTATGAGAAGTGTTTAGAATGCTGATATAAAAGATAATTCATAATTGCTTACCTTTTAGTGTTTACTCTGGTCTGTTAAGGGTTAAAAGTTCTTATTAACCTATATGATTAAAGCTACTGGAAATTAATAAGGAAAACAGCTCTGTATTCAAGGAAAGTAAAATGTATGTTTTCAGTAAAGAGGGTATAAAGAATGGAAGTATTTTTGTTTGATGGGTTAAGAAAGATAAATTTGTCCTAATGTACTAGAAAGGAAAAAAAGAAAGACTTTGGGACAAATTCTGAAGGCAAAAAGAAAGTGTAGAAGGTTTGTGAAGGAGAAATTCTGAAAGGAGTTTTATGCCTGGTCAAGTAGACTAAAGTAAATCCAATTAAGTGAATGAGTTTTAATGTTAAAAATAAGCTGGCGCAGAAATTAAAATTTGGTCTTCTCTCAAAGGATAATTTTCTTGAACTTTTGGTCTGCTCTTGATAAAGAGGTTATAAAAGGTGTTCCTTTGAATAAGTCTACCTAAAAGACAAATCTGTTTTGTTGAAATAATGACTGAAGTCACTCTTAACATTGTTTCTGTTCTCACTTTGAATGGATACCTAAGCATTGTGTGACAGTGAGCGTTGTTTGAACAAGTGTTTTAAAATCTTTTGGTATTTTTGACAAGCTTTTCGTCAAAAATATTCAAGTCCTGAATAGAAGGGGTTTTTTTTTGACAATACTAAACTAATTAGGCTTATTTGATCTATTAAACTACATGGGAAGCATTGTCAAATAAGCAATGATAAACTTTCTTAGGTGGTATTATGTGGGTAAATATTATTAATATAGATGTCTTAGAATTATATAGCATTCCTAAAATTCTGATCTGTCCTGGTTATCAGTCATAATTCCAGTTATTATCTTAAAGTGTTATATGTCACAGAAGTAACCAAGTTTCTTTGTCAATTGCCCTTTGAGTCTTTTGTCTATTTGCAGATAGTTGCTGTTTTACTCTGATGCCTTTTGCTTTTGCAAATATGTTTCGTCTTCAGAGAAATTCCTGGAAAGGATTCTGACACAAGATTCTAAACTACAGGTTTCTGATAAACTTTCAGATTGTAAAACTGAACAGGGTAAGAAATTACAGAATTCTAACAGAAACTGAGCTCATAAATCTGCTAACAGAAGATTAAGCTCAAGAATCAATTATACAGGACTGTGTGAACTGATGAGGATGATTATAATTTTTTGTGACTTCTGTTTGAAATATTGTTGATTTTTGAGGTGTTGTTTTGTTTTCTCATATTTAAAGAAATCTTTTTCTCTTTTCTCTTATGCTAACTATGCCTTATAGCAATTTAGTGAAATCATAAGTTTATGAGCAGAACTAAAACATTTATCTTTTTCTCCCTATCTGACCCCTCCAGAATTTGGAAACTCTTTGTGAGTGAATATGGTTATTTCATGGCAATATTTGCATAAGTTCAATAAGAATCTGTTCTCCTTATAACAGGACACATTGGTTATATTACCAAGGCTTTGACTGGAATGTCATATTTGAGAGAGACATATAGGTGCAGACATAACAAGATAGCTTTTCAGGAACAAAGATTGGACTTTCTGGAAATAAAGCCACTTGGAAATATGGGACTGGTACCTTGTTTACAGAGATTCTGGCAATCTTACCTGGTAAGTAAGGAAGCTTGCTTATCTGGCAGGTGCAAAGAACCTCAGAATATTTTGGGGGACCTCAAGAAGAGAGAAATCCACCCAAATCTGTAGGTACTGCAGGCAAAATCTGACAGCAAGTCCTTGGCTTGGCTTTTCTGGCCTCAAGAGGCCTTTACAGTTCAATCTGAGATTCCTCATAAGAAAATTCCAGCCAAGCAGATTTTTAAAAAAGCCTATATAATCAATTGCTATTCTTGCTGCACTTATGTAAATAATTGAACCAAGTTTTATTAAAACTACACTTATTTTGCAATCCGATTAATCTTAATTTGGCTATCTTGTAAAAATGAGGGTGATTTTAGAGAGAAAAATTATGTTTCAGTAGAAGCTATAGTATGTACACATTCATGGGTATTATATTCTAGTTCTTTTCCTCTACAAGATTCATCTATTACTAATCATAATGTCTCCTTGTGGCCATCCATCTCTGATGGGGAGTTCCCTGGCCACAATCAAGCCTTTTCCTTCAACATTACTGCCCAAATACTAACTAGATTTGCCTTGTCACAAGTGGATCATAAACAACAAGTTCCAAAGGTAAAGTCCCCAACTTACTGATACACACAGGATGGACTATATCAAATTTGGGACGAATATATTTGGCTCACTCCTAGTAGTGGTCAACTCAGCCAAAAGGCCACTCTATGTTGAGAACAAACCAATCACACCTGTGATATGTGGCCTAATAGTACCTGACCTATGGGAAAAATTCCCCATTGTATGTGTTCTTATATCATAGCCTTAAGAAATACTGATTGGTTTGGGACTGACTGGGATAGACGGCCCAGCGTACGTTGGTTAGCCACTAATGGCACTCAGTGGTTATGTGGGTCCAACTTATGGCCTTGGCTGCCACCTGGATAGATTGGACGATGCACCCTAGGTTTCGTCTGGATGCAAGGTAGAACTACATTTACTATATCTCCTCCTGCTAACCTACCCAACCTGCAACAGCACTGGACGCGCTCTGTCTTCCACTGGTATGACCACCTTGCCTCAGTTTTCCTTCCCCAATTAAGAATCGAAAGTGTCATCTGGCACATGGAAGCTCTAAACAAATTTACTATGAAAGCATTAAATGATACACAACATAGCCTTTTGCTGCTTGATTTAGAAGTATCCCAAATGCATAAGGCAGCACTCCAAAACCGAGCCATTGTAAAAACTTGTGCCATTATAAAAACTGAATGTTGTGTTTATATTCCTGACTACCATCAAAATATCTCTGGCTTCCTATCTGATATGAACCACCAAATTAAGGCCATGTCTGACCCTACCCTATCTCTAAATGATTGGTTGAACTCTTGGTCAGGACCAGGTTTCTGGACTACTATCAAAACCCTATTCATTGCGTTAATCATATTGCTTGTATTTCTTATTATAATTTGTTTATTTCATTGTTGGTCTTCCGCATGTCAACAAAGTTTCACCTCCTGGACCACCTCTCATCAAATTATTGTCTCATCTCTAGAGGAACTGTATACCTTTTCAGCCTTGGACTCCACGGGCGCAGCCTTCCAGTCTGCTGAACCTCCTACCTGTACCTATGGCCCCATTTAGGGACAGCTCTACGACCTTGTACAGCCGGAAGTTGTTACAGAAGACTGACCATCGTCCATATCCCCAAAAGATTTCGGGGCCAGATGGGTTCAGACGGGGTTTATGATGAGGATTTTAGGCTGGCTAATTTTACAACTGCAGATGAGAAGCAGGCTCCGAGGACTGGAGTTTGCTTGCCCTCTGTTGGGAAACATTTACATTTGTAAGGGAAACCTCCATCTGTAAAGATGCTTCCCTCTCTGTGCCAGGAAGAAGGGAGATGGCCTTATCTCTAGAAACTCTTAATTACTGCCAGAGGCAAGAACTGAAGTTGTTTACTGTCTGGCAACCTCATGTAACTGCCGCACCCCCCCCCCCCAAATCCTCCTTTGTCTTTGGCTGAGGATAATATTTAAGCAGTGGCTTCTGCCATTTACTCAATCCAGTTTGATTCTTATCTAAAAGTTGTGGGACCGCTACCGGTACTGATACCATTTTAACTTTTTTACGTATTCTTTCCTTTGTCTTGTAAAGAGATAACTCACATACCTATGCCTTAAATTTAGCCTTACTCTCCACCCATGTTTGCAGCAGAAACGGCAGCAGCAGCAGCTCCTCCTGCCCGTGGGTCCTATCCCCACGCAGCAGCTCTGACTGCCCATAGGTCCTGTCCCCATGCTATTCCACACTATTCTCTAAGTAAAAGAGCACTACCGCCAGATCTTGAGAGTCCAAGAAATCTTTCTTTAGACTCCTCAGCTCACCGACCCCGCATCAACGTCGTTACATCATCCTTTTTGTTCAAAACACCCTCTTTTAATAATGATGATATTCTGGGGGAGAAAATGACGCAAGTTTTCTTTTTAGTCTGCTGGGGTTTTTTTTGGTTGGTTGTTAATGTATCCTTTATTTTTATTTTTTATTTTTTATTTTTGTTAACAACAGCATTTCCCCAGGCTCTCTTTGTCCGTCCTTATCACTTTGGCTTACTTTGCTGCAGCTGTAGGTCTTATTTATTAGAAAGACATTCTCCCCTCGGCTAATCAGCCTCTACTTTTCAGTCTTCCCTAAGCTTTCTTGAGGGCGCTTTTCCAGCATCATGCACACACACAGAATGAGGAATCAGAAGTCTGGCAGTCCCCAAGACTTTGAAGAGATTTACTTCATTATATATGCTTGGTCTTCTACAGCACAGTGACAGGGGTGCAGTGGAGTTGGGTGACACCATGAAGGCCTGATGGGGAACCTTTTTCCTCAGTGACGTCTGAGACTGAAAGTGGAAGGTGGGCACAGAGAGGAAATAAGCAGCGGCCCGCCTACAAGGAAACCATGCGTTCATTCCGCGAATCCTTGACTCCTGAGGAGTGTCCTTCAAACCTACTCTCACTTAAGCTTGAAAAGAAAATAGAACGTTCCCCAGCTGCTGCCGTCCATCCTTAAATGCTGTATCCTGCACTTCCCTGAACTTGGTCAGGCACCAAAATTCCCTCACAACTTTCCAGATATCATCTTTCTCCTCCCAAATGATAGTTTTAGACAATGAATCCTAACTTTTTATTTGACAGATATTTAATGATAACACACTAGATGCCAGGCACGATCCTAGTACTCGGGGATACAAAAATAGATAAATAAAACAGTCCCAGAATCTGCCGCGGTACACGTGAGGTGTAGATGTCTCAGAGATGTAGGGCGAAAGCTCCAGCCAAGGTCGGGATGCCTGACTTGGAGTCCCAGCTTTCCTACTCACTAGAGAGAGGATCTTGAACACCTTGAATAATTTGAATTGAAAGCCTCAGCTTTCTAATGTGAGAAAGCAAACAAACAAATTGGGGGGCGAGGAGGGACCCCAGGGAGCAGTGGTTTCTTCTTCCTATGTAAGATTAAATACAAACATTTGTAAGAGCACTTTTACCGTATACACCTAGGCTGTTAGGGCTTCACGTGGCTATAACTTCAAGAAGGGAAGAGAAGGATGATCCCTCGCCTCAGCAAAGTAATCTGGTGGAAAGCAGGCCTGAGAAGAAAGCACCTCAGGATCAGGACCTGTAAGACTGCCCTGAGGCCACACTTCCCCTTCTGCTCTGCTCACTATTTCAGGCTCCGGCTGTTTTCTGTCATTAAGGGTGGTTTGCAGCCCCAAACTTCCTGCTTAAATTACCCTTGCTAGCAGAACCTGCAAAGGAGACAAGAGTACTTGTTGGAGGGAGAGGAACAGGAAAGGCATAACCTAACCTGGGGTGCCATCTTCAATCAATTCAGATTTTTCAACCAAGAACTCATTTTTTAATCTGAACTTAAAAGAATGAGACAATTTATATGCAGACTATTAAATCTCTTTCTTCAAGCAATCAGCAGAATAAATCAGTGAACATCTCCTATATTCTCTTTTCTGACTCCCAAGGACAAGACTTCAAATCTGAAATTAGCAAGTCCAACATTTTACAACCTATTTGCCTTATAGATATTTTGTAGCTGTTGTTGTTAATGACAGAAGAAAGTATCTTTCTGAGGGAGGGTTTATCTATGCAAGGGTCATATTCATAACACAGTTAATTCCCACATATTGATGTGCTCATCTTTGAAATTGTGGGAATTATGTACACTGTTGAGACCATCTGACTGACCACAGCAGTTTTCCCAGCCAGCCACGTTAACCTCTTCCAGTCCTACTAGCCTGCAAGCAAGGTAGCCTTCTGCAAACTTTCTCTGAAA
Organism: Equus asinus; assembly: GCF_041296235.1. Taxonomy (NCBI): domain Eukaryota; kingdom Metazoa; phylum Chordata; class Mammalia; order Perissodactyla; family Equidae; genus Equus; species Equus asinus. The sequence goes on from NC_091792.1 coordinate 101,298,441, forward strand.
CCCAAGAATCCAATGCTCATTTGCCTCTTTGGCCCAGCTCATTACTTTAGTATCCAGAGCTCTTTCTGTTATGCTAAAAGTCAACTGATAGAAGTGGAGTAGCTTTGACATGGCCTGAAAAGACAGGCAAAGGAGAGAGCAACTGAGAATATGGCAATTCCTGAAAGCAGAGCTAATTATCTCAAAAAGATGGATCTGTCCCAAATAAAATATATTTTACGTGGTCCAGACTGCCTTCTGGGACATTGTACATTATCATTTATTTAATACATTTTTCTTTTACAATTTTTTCCAAGAACCATAATCTAAGTCAGATATTTCCTGTTTTTTCTTGACATCATGGTTGACACTGTCCGCAAAGAATCACTTAGGAGACATCTGTTGAATATATCATCTTATTGCTAAAGGAAGTTTTTATTTTCTGTGAAAGCAAATATCTCTTATTTTGATCCCAAATAAAAAGGCAATTGACATTTAAGATGGTATGAATAAGTAATATAAGTTTACATTTTGCTTCTCGTAACATTTTAAAGTGTCTTCAAAAGGAGAGGTTTTTTTAACTTGTGAAAAGAAAGATTGCTTTATTTCAAAGATCCTCAGATCTGTTTAATTACATATATTATTATGTTTTTCAACCACATTCTGAACAAGATATTGTGGCTACACGCAGGAACAGAACCAGATTTTTTTTAGGGGGCACTGGAGGGGCTCTCTCTAGGAGAAAGAGTAGAATTTACAAATACAAAATTAGATATGAAAGTGAATATTTATTTTAAATGAGACAAATCAAGAAAAACTATAGATTTTTAAAAGTTGACATATATTCACTGTTCCAGTTATCTATTGCATAGTGAATCATCCCAAAATGTAGTGGCTTATAACAACAGTAATCATTTTATCATCACACACGGTTCTGGGGTTGGCTGAGCTCAGCTAGGCATCCTTGCTCAGGAGCTCTCATGAAGTTGCATTCAGGTTGTGGCGCAGGCTGGAGTCAGCCTGTGGCTCCCTCACTCACATGTCTGGACTTGGTGCTTCCTGTGGGCTGGAACCTCAGATGAGGCTGCTGCGCAGAACACCTGCATATGTGGCTTCTCCATGTGGTCTTTCCACTTCCTCATGGCACTGTGACAAGGCTTGAAGAAAACCGATTGAACACTGTGTCTCCTTTTATGACCTAGCCTTGGCAGTCATGTAGCTTCTATCCTCGTTTCATATGCTACTACAACAAATTATCACAAATTTAGTGGCTTAAAACAACACAGATTTACTGTCTTATAGTTCTGGAGATCAGAAGTTTGACATGGGTCTCACTGGGCTACAATCAAGGTGTTGGCAGGACTGCCTTCCTCCTGAAAGCTCTACGGAAGATACATTTTCTTGCCTTTTCCAGCTTCTAGAGACCATTACATTCCTTGGCTCATGGCTCCTTCCTTCCTTTTCAGAGCCAGCATTATAGCGTCTTCAAATCTTTCTCAACTCTGACCCTTCCACCTTCATTTTCCACTTATAAAGATCCTTGTGATTACATTGGGCTCACCTGGATAATCCAGGATTATCTCTCTATTGCATGGTCAGTTGATTAGCAAACTTAATTCTATCTGCAACCTTAATTGCCCCTTGCCATGTGACATGATATAGTCACAGCCTCTGGGGCTTAGGACAGGGACATCTTTGGGTGGCTGTTATTCTGCCTTATTCAGTATTCCTTCAGCCACAGTCATATGTCTGTTCAGGTTCAAGTTTCAAGGGGAGGGAACATAGACTCCACTTGTGGATGAGAGGAGTGTTAATCACCTTGTAAGAAGAGCACATGGGTTGGGAGATATTGTGGGGATCATCTATGGTAAATAAAATCTTTCACACTCACAAATATAAAAAATCTTGGAAATGCCATGATAACTTTTATCAATAAACTGCCTAACATAGTCTATAAAACTTTTTGCAAATATTTTTGGCTGCAAACTCCCTAATCACCTCTTCATAAGGTAACAATATTGCAAGGTAATTTTTTTTTTTAATTTTGTCTTTCCTCTAGCATGGCTGATCAACCTTTTAAAATTGTTGCTATTTAAAAATATTTTTTTCAGTTTTTCAACTCATTATTAATGTATCATATTTTAGAATTGGTATCTGATTTGAGAAAAACTTTATCAAATTTTTTTCATGTATGAGCTGTAAAAAGTCAGGGCATCAGGAAGAACTAGGAAAATCATTAATTAGCTTGTTGTCTGTTTCCTTATTGCAGAAGCGTATTTTGAGTTTTATGTTATCCTGGTCAATGTCAACATTTTGTATCAAATCAACAAGAAGTTTCAATTTTTTTCAAAATGATATTACAATTCCTTCCTCTTCATTAATGAAAGTATCAAACAATCCAAGAGCCTGTCTATTACTGCTACTAAAAATTTCTCTCTTCCTTTTTAGGGAAATACTGCTTTTGGAATGATCTGGAAAAAAATTCTGTTCCATGGATTTCATCACGTGATTTTATCACTTTTACTTCACTTCTCATTAACTTTTTATCAGAATTTTCTTAGTTCTTTAATAAAACCACTTATAGATAAGAAAAAAGGGCACCTTTCTTTTACATCCAAATTAAGAGTTTGTAATTTCTCAATTGTTTTATTGAAGCATCCCAAAATGTGTTTCTAATTTCAGTTAAAATAGTCTGTCTCAAACTCCTCCTTAGCCAGCTCCCCAGACTACTGGTGGGCCCTCAGCACCTCCAAACACGAGAGAAATGGTGCAGTAGAAGTTGACATGGAGAGAGACAGCAGCCTTAACATGACTAAAATGTCTTACTTTTGCAAAACTCAGAAAAACATGTATGTGAACACTCTGCTAGGGCCTATCCTGAGACCTCAGAAAGAGCCTGTGCAAAGGAGGGGCCCTGAAGCTCAATTTCATTAGCTTCACAATAAATCCACACTTAGTCATCAATAATTAACTGTCAAGCACTGTACTAAGAGATTTATATGTACTGACGTAATTTTAATGCCCATAAGAGACAGCAATGCAGAAATAGAGGCCCAGAGATTTTAAGTAACTTGATCCCACAGCCTGACAGTGGTGGAATCACTATTCAATAGCAGACAATCTGACTCTAGGACCCATTCTCTTAATTACTATTTCACATAGTGGCTCTAGTATTCAGGAAGAAGGAGAATAAAGCTTCAAACTGAACATAAGCTCGATCATTTGGCTATACTTTCTATTAAATTCATGCAAAATGGTTGCATCAGTAGTTTAGGTTAGCCTAAACGAAGGCAATTTGGATTTGGATGTTTTATTAGGAAATTTAATCAATAAATGATTCAGCTGCATACTTTTGTAGGTGTGTTTTCCTTTTGTTTTTTCTTCAATATCAAGTGAATATACTTTCTGAGAAATCTGATTTCTCTACCAAAGTAATCTGGAAAGAAATCATCCAGAGAGAGACCAGGCATACTGAGATTAACTGCCTTCACCCTGGAGTTTTGGATTTACATGTTTCTAAAAAAGCAGGCCAATTGTTTGAGCACAGTCCTACCGCTCAAATCCCAAGAAAGCCAGTAGAAGAATTAAGAAGAGGCTCTTTCCGGTGGCCCTGTTGCCGAGTAGTTGAAAGTTCCATGCTCCATTTTGGTGGCCTGGGTTTGGGGTTTCGGATCCTGGGTGCAGACATACTCCACTCGTCAGCCATGCTGTGGAGGGATCCTGCATACAAAGTAAAGGAGGATTGGCACAGATGTTAGCTCAGGGCTAATCTTCCTCAAGTAAAAAAGAGGAAGCTTGGCAATGGACGTTAGCTCAGGGCAAGTCTTCTTCACAAAAAAAAAAAAAGAGGCTCTTTCTTTTCTCCCTTTAGATATCACAAGGAGATATCACTTTTGAAACATCATGTGGGTATGTCATATCACCAGTTTGCAAATGTTTAGATGCCAGGTCCTATTGGTCTTATTGGTCTTGATAGGGACTATTTTGCAGACATTTGAGCTGTTTTCCATCTTAAGACACAGAAGCTTTTTATAAATCTTTATAACAGAAGATTGTAATCAGCAAGTACGTTCTCTGATTGCCCTACCATGGCTGGTTCTTCTCTCATGTTCTCAAAACCTGCACACTATCATTCTAAGTGCAAGTCAAGGCCGGCTGATCACTCACTGCTAAAAATAGCAGGTTGAGCTTTACAGCCTGTGCTGGACAGAAGGAGGGTGGAGATGGGGCGGGGTGGCACAAATACAATATGTGGAATATACTTCTCTTGACAGGTACCCAGAGTTTACCAACTTATTGTGCTTATTGTGTTGTGCGATGTTTGTAAGTTTTTATGATGGACATGGTAATATTATCTCTAGATCTTTTATTTAAACATTATAGAAACTTATTGACTCATTCTACATGAAGATTAGCTTCCTAGAATATTCAGGTTTCCATAGTCAAGTGTTTTTTAAATGTAGCCCACACTGCATTTTAAAATCTTTGCTGCTTTTTGTGTTCAGCTTAACAAACATTATCTGGACAGCTACTGTATTCAAGGCACAGTGGTGGAAAGGAGAGATACAAAGTGACTGTGGTTAACCCTCCTGCAGGGAGCTCGGAGCCTAGTCGGGGAGAGCCCGGTGGACAAAGAACAATGTTACTCTGTGATCTGTGCAACCACAGGAATGTGTATAAAGTATAGTAGCAAGATGGAGAGAGAATAGTTATCTCGGGAGGAGAGATTAGGTAACTCTGTACAGAAGATGTGATTCTTAGCTGCTTCTAAAAGAGTTGCTTCTGCTATGGAACTGTGTCTTCTTTCAACTCGGAATGTTACATTCATTTTTAACAGTGAGCAGCTTCTGCCCTAAGAACAGATTAGCAGCATCTGAGCTACTCAAGAGTACATGTTCATAGAACTTCCACCTTCAGGGTGTTCTTTTAACACCCATGTTTCTCAAATATTTGTGAAATTCATTATCCTAACTCAAACTACTTCAAGTTATATTTTGTGACTTATTTAGACTAAGAATATTGCTGTTTCCCTATAAATGGATTACTTTAATATATTTTAATTATGAAAATAATAAAAGCACCTTACAGAAAATGTGGAAAAAGAAATAGTCTGTAACCAATCTAACACAACTAATGTTATCGTGGAGTTGTAAAATCGTCCAGTCTCTTTTCTGATAGATGTCTTTTATTATATTGTAAAATATGCATACAAGAGGGTATATTTAGTATGTGTACAATTTAAAGGTCATTGATAAAACAAATGATTGTATATCCACTACCCAAGCTAATAAATAGAATATAAGCTTGCCTTTGAAACCTCTGGATGCCTTCCTCAGGTCAATCATTCCCTTTCTTTTTAAAATAGATTACTTTATATGTATTTCAGGATAATATATTGTTTAATGTTTGAACTTTATGTAAGTGGAATTACAATGGATATATTTTTCTGTGACTTTTTTTTCTCAACATTATGGGGTTCCCCCCCACCCGCTTTTTTGGGAGAGCACCTGAATGGGAGCCCACCTGAAAATACCAGATGCTGTCAGCTTGTGCTGCCCTCCCCTGCTCAACATTATGTTTGAACTTCATCCATGTTTGCCTGTAGCCATAGAAGTTTTTGTTGCTATATAATGTTCCATGGTATGAAAATACCACACTCGATCCATTTTACTGTGGATGGACTTTGGAAATCTTTGCAGTTTATCACTATTACAAAAACTACTGCAATTCATGTTTTTTCCTCATCTCTTTGTGCACACATCCAAGAGTTTTTCTATAAAAGATACCTAGAAATGGGATTTCCGGATCTCAGGGCATGAGCATCTTCTACTGGACTGAGTAGCATCAGTCAGCTTCCAGAGCAATTGGACCAAGTTCCACTCCTGTCGGCCTCTGTGAGAGTTCCTGCTGTAGCACATCCTCGCCGACGTGTTACCTCTTTTCATGATGCCTGAAAACAATGGCCAGACTTACACGTCTGTAGCCTCCTCTTGATATAAAGCTAAATGCAGAGCAGATGCTCAGTAAAAATTCTCTGGTTGCTTGATTTGAAAGAATATATTCTATAAAGTTAAAGACTACTGTACTTAATGGGGCTGGCCCGTGGCCGAGTGGTTAAGCTTGCGCACTCTGCTTCAGTGGCCCAGGGTTTCGACGGTGCAGACCTAGCACCACTCATCAGGCCATGCTGAGGCGGTGTCCCACTTAGCACAACCAGAGGCACTCACAACTAGAATATACAACTATGTACTTGGGGGCTTTGGGGAGAAGAAGAAAAAGAAAAAGAAGATTGGCAACAGATGTTAGCTCAGGTGCCAATCTTTAAAAAAAATAAAGACTACTGTACTTAAATATACAATTATTCTTTTTATATATAGGAGGAAGCTTTGCTTTTATTTTTAAATTGATTAATAATACATACATAAACATACATTCAGACATGCGCACACTCAGAAACACATAAATACATAATGCTTGTTTATTAACGCAAAATATGGGAGCTAGGAAATAGTATTTCTTCAGTTAAAAAGATATATGCTGAAATTTTTCTACCTTTTCACACGTGTGTGTGTGCATGTGTGTGCATGTGTGCGCTTCCTTAGAAATTTGCATCTGTGAATAAAAAGGGCTTTAAAACACTGTCATTTGAACAGAGTAATCCACCTCATAAGCTCTCATTTGGAACCACTGATTAGAGGGTTCTCAACTGACAATTTGTGTAGAAATCAAATTAAAAATACATAGTTTAAAGTTAGCTTAAATATGCACCTGTCTAAGCAGAAACAGGGCTGCAGTGAATACATTGAAACTCTAAATTTACTTTTTCTCTATTTATAACAGAGTTTCATCCTCCTACCATCCATACCAATTTAAAACCAGCTTTGTTTTAAAATATAAACCTTTTATTAATCTGTCAAGGCAATCAATTTCAAGACAAACTTTAGGAATTTTAAAGGTAAAAATAGTGTATTTGTGCAATTTCAATATATTTCAAAATCAGCAAAATATAAAAATTTAAATTATAGTTCTAAAAAAGAAAAGAAGTCATTTCTTACTGGTCAAATATATTCTTTTTATCTAAAATGTAAATGGTTGCTAAATGGTAATACATTAAAAAGAGTAAGACAAATGTATTTGTTATCTAATAATTCTGAGAATTATTGGAAAAACAATTCTCTTTAGATACTTCAATTCAGAGAAGCTGTGTTCCCCTAGTTAGGAAACATAATAAATAGCAGAGAACATACACTTTCTAGTATCATGCCTGGGGTACTGTATTGGATCTAATATTTATAATATTGTATTTGCTTATTTTCACAGATAACACTTCCTTCATGTTTTTAATTCACTAAGCAAAAACGAAGCTGTTCTCTGTAGGGCCTGAATAATCTGGGTAATTGTGATAGCTACATTTCATTTTGTGCTGTACAGACTTTAACTTCACAATAAATATACATACGCCTGACCTTAGCTGTCTAATAGCTGAAAGAGCCTGAAACCTGGAACAAGCACGCTTAGCTTTGAATACTGTCCCTGACACCTACTAGGTGAGTGAACTCTCAAAGCCTTCATTCCCACATTTGTAAAACTAGGATAGAGGCAGTTACCTAACTATCTCACAAGACTGCCTGGGAAGATTAAGTGAAAGGAAGTATGCAAATACCATTAGTAAACCATAAAATGCAAAACAAATGTAAATTAGTAGTAGTAATAGTAATATTTTGGGTTCCAATTCCAGCTTTATTGTTTAATATCTGTATGACTTATAGAGCAAGCTACTTAACTATTTAAAGCCTATTTCCTTACCTTAAAATGGCAGTTTGATGAGGACTAAATGAGACAATATAGAGAGAGAGCTTAAGCACAGAGTAGACAGTAAAGGCTTAGCAAGCATAACTATTATTTTATTGTTACTTATTACCCATATCAGGAGAAAAATTGCTTTGAGTCATTCTTCCAAGAATCATAATAGGCTATGTTAACCATCCCTGTGATCACTGACCTGTGCTTGGGAGAGACCTGAATTGGACAGCACACAAGCTACAGCGAAGGAACAGATCTTTTCTCTGTAAAGAGCTAAGTGGCCAACATGAAAGGTGACCCTTGTCCTTCTTCAGTAATTGGGTGAACCAACGTGGACATGAACTATATAAACAAATTTCACGTGCTAAGAATATTGTTGCAAAGCCCAAGGATCAGCATCAGTATAATTTGACTAATATTACACTCATAAAATGTTGGATAAGAATTAGTATTGCTTGTTTATTTCATACAAGGACACTTCAACCATGACCTACTTCTTTCTCTTTGCTTTTGTTTTTATATCGCCCTGTCCTTGCAAATCTGTACTATGTTATTTCTTTTCACCCATTTCTACAACCAAATGGCTTTGGCTGTCTCCACCCAGCTGTCTTTTTTCCATGTTTTTCTGAGAGGTGGACAAAGTAGGTCACCATGGAGAAAAGCCCTGTGCTACTTCTTACAGACTGAATTCACTTTCCCCTACAGCCCTTGAGGTCAGACGTCTCCAAGAAGTTTATGACCCAAATTCAGGTCAGCAATGTGCCAGGGAAACCAGACAGCAAAATGGAACAATTCTGGCTCCAAATGATGCGACCATTTATATGATTCCGTTAAAAAAAATTAAAGTGACACACAATTGAAAAGCATAACATTTTTAGTGTATTGTAGCATGTGGCATATAGAACAACAGTAATGTAAACCAAATAGTTGCTATTTTATTTTTCCATAAGTATATAGCACTGTGCTACCAGAAGCCACTGAATCATGGTAACTTTTGATCTTATCCCAACAAGTTGCACCAGTACTGGGAATCAAACACTTGTTTATTTGTTAATGCAACCGAGGGAACTCAATCATTGGGTTTCAGTGACACTAAAATATACACACACATTCTATTTCAGACCAAGCAACGTATTTCCTTTCATATACAGGTTTGTTGTGATAATCAACTTCCTTTTTGAAAAAACCAGTCTGATTCATATACTTTGCCTCACTGTTAATAAGTCATTGTATTTGTTCTCAAGAAACAATCTAAATTCTGTATGAATATTATCCACGAATTTTTAAGTTTTAGGAATTGTATATGGTGTCAGTAGATGATTTAGCATTCTTTTGGGGTGTGAGACAATCAATTAAACGCATTTCCTTCACATCATATCCTTATGTATGAATGTTATATGTGCATACACACTAAAAATTAATTATAGACTCTGACCATTCCAATTTTCCCTTGGGAGGTTTTCCCCACTGCCCAAAGAGAGTTTGACTGGGATTTGCTAGGCACGGTGTCAGTATCCAAAATGCAGTTGATATTCTTCTGGTTATATGTCAGCTGTCGCTGAACCACTTCTGGAAGAGTTTTCTAAAACAGCACAAAAACACCAATGAAAAAAACATTCACTTTGGCTCAGTGAACACTTAATGAGGAACTCCTGTGTGCTAGGTACCACAATGAGCACTAGAAAAAAAAAAGACACAGCCCTTTACAGTTTGGTCAAAAGGCAGACACATAAATAGGTCATTCAAATAAAACATAGTAAATGCCATGATGGAGGTGAGCACAGGGCCATGGGAGTATGGAGGAGGAACTAGAATCTTCTTTCCTGAATTTCAGACTTATTAATCCAACAGTCTACTGGATATCATTAACTTCTCAACATGCGAAAAACAGAACTCGGAAACTGTCCTATCCAAATAACTTTGTAGCAGATGCTGCAGGCGCCCTGTTTGTTTCCTCTGGCCTCCAGTCTGCTTTGCTTGTAAGTGAGAACAGCCCTCAACCAATGCCTGAGTGGGTGGAGACATAACCCAGCTCTCTCCTAACTCAGGTGGGATAATTCAGAGGTAGGCTAATTCTTCTATGTGCTCTACAACGGTCCCATTGAACCTCTGCCCATTGAGGTCATTATGGTAAAAAGAGGTCCAGTGGAAGGCCCTGGAAATTCCTGTCCTTATTAGGATTATAAACCCAAAGCACACACCCAATGATATGACACTTGGAATGTCTGTGAGAAATATGAGGCTGCATGAAATCTCTGGCAAGCAACAATCAGAGAATCAAGTGTGGGACTCAGAGTTCTGAAGTAAATCTATGCTCCTTCTGCAGACAACAATTCTCCTTTTCAGAAACAGCTTCTAGCTTGACACTAGTACTGAATGCCTTACATGTAAACCATCTTTCCCATTATAATCTGGGTGACCTTCCCAGCTGTAAGGTTAGGTGTGCACAGAAGCAATCTATTATCAAGTGGAAATGGTATTGAGCTCAAGCAGGTCCCGAAGGCTCAGCTAAGTTATCTAAGCAGGTGGCTTATAATACACCCCAGGGTAAATTTCAAGCAAAGACATTGGGTTGTCCACTTTTTCTGAACTGAGAGGTGACCAGAAGTAGGGACTTGCCCTGATTCATGGGCGGTTACTAACAGTTTGGCTGGATGTTCACGGACTTGGTAAAAACAAGTATGGAACATTGGTGAGAAGGGGTCTGGGGAAAAGTTATGTAGATGGATCTCTCATAATGGGCACAGAGTGTGAAGATATTTGTGAATACCCTCCAAAGAGCATCCATTACAGAAGAGGCTTTCAATAATCAGGTAAGTAGGAGAAAACAACATATTCTGTGTATGTCAATCAGCTTATTTCACCAGCCATTGGAGGTCTTGCTCAATGGACTCATATGTGTAAAGTGGTCACTGTGGCAAGAATGCAGGCTATTCATGGGCTTAATAACATGGACTGACCTAGCTACTGTTACTGACGGCCAGCATCATACTGTTACTATCGACTAATTGGCCAACAGCTGAGACCAACACTGAGTCTCCAATATAGCACCATTCCCCAGGGCACCAGCCAGCTACCAGGTACAGACTCATTACAGTGGATCCCTACATTAGAGAGGAAGCAGAGATTTGTCCTAACTGAAACAGACATGTATTTTGGATGTGTATTTACCTTCCTTGTTTGTAATGCTTTTGCAAGTATCTCCATTTATGGACTTTCAGGTTTTATTCACCCTCATGTCATTCCGCACAACATTGCTCCTGGTCAAAGAATTCATTTCACAGCCAAAGAATTGAAGCAGTGGGCTCATGCCCCTGGAATTTTCTGGTCTTATTACACACAGACCATTGCCTAGAAGCTGTTGGCTTAAAAGAATGGTAGAATAGCTCCTGAACTCACTTACAATGCCACTTGGAGGAGGGGTTACAGCATACAAGAGGAAAACACTCTTTGACTCAGCAATCAGTAAATGGTGCTGTCTCTTCTATAACCAAAATAGATGGGTTCGGGAATCAACAGGAAAGCGGGAAAGGATACCCTCAATATCACACAATGACCACTCACAGAAGTTTTGCCTCCCTACTTGCAATTTTCAGTTCTGTTGATTTGGAGATCTTGGTTTCCAAGGACAGAATATTTTTGCCAGGAGATACAACAATGGCTCCATTGAATTGGAAGTTAAGCCTGATACCTGGCCCTTTGCGACTCTTTATACTACTGGCTGTATACTTTATACTTCTGGAATGATTGATCCAGAATACTGAGGAAAAGTTTAGTCACTGCTACACAATGGGGTCAGGGAGGACTACATCTGGAACCCGGGGGGTTCTCTGAGGAGCCTCTCAGTATTTCCATGTACAATAATGAAATTGAATGGAAAACTACAGCCATGAAAAAGTCAGGACAACTGAACCTTCAGATCCTTCAGTATTGAAAGTTTAGATCACACTACCAGGCAAAGAACCTCTGTCAGCTGAGGTCCTACCTGAGGACAAAGGAAAAGTAGAAAGGAAGAGAGAAGTTGTAAATATCAATTACGGTCTATGATGAGTTATAGAAATAAAGACTGTAGTGGCTTCATATATTTTCTTCCTTGCTTATTATGTATGTGTGTTTGTGTGTATATACAGACAGACAGATAGAGAGAGAGAAATTATTTTATTCTCTCTTCTTCTTCCCCTTATTTTACACAAGTTTTGCTGGAGGTTACCTTTACAATTTAGTCTTTAGTAGAAGAATATTCAGGCAAGACTATGGATGAAGTTGAGGAGTAATTGACATGGTCCAGAGATGGGTGGTACAACTGACTCCCAGAAATTCGTTTAATGATTATTAGCACTTTGTGTCTCCTCATTTTGACGAGAGAGTAAAAATGTATTCATTTATACAAAGGATGGTTGAATCTTGTTGGGTGGAAACATAGAGTTCTTTTTGTTGTTGGTTAAAAGCTTGAATACATGTGGTAGGGAAAGTATGGATGCTGAGTAGCCATAGTGTGGACTGTGTCAGTTACCAAACTATTATCTCGCAGCTGCAAATGCACCCTTCTTTGCTCTGCTTGATGATGCTGGTACAGGAAATCCCAAACCACATTTCTGCTTTGCCAGCTGGCTTCCTGTTAAATACTGCTATTAGGGTGCCCTAGAAGGATACTGCAAAGCTGGAGGAGGACAAAGGGACTTGCTACACATTGTCCTTCTGTCTGTCTTTTGTGCCCATGAGCATTCCTCTAGCATCGTTTCTTTGCTGTAGCAGCATCATTTTTTCCTCCCATAGCAGTAGCTTAACTAGGTTTGCATTTTTTCCTATACTTGGAGACCATCCTCATTTTGCCCCACTCTGGAGTCAATGGCACCAGTCAGTGGGCCCCCCTTCCTCAGAGATCTGGCTCCCAGCCTAAAGAGCTCCTCTTCCAAACTCAGAGTCAACAGCACCAACTGAGCAAATACCTCAGGCTCTGATACCTGAATTTCAGCTCCAAGGGACCCCACCCAAGTTTCTAAGTTTTTTTTTTCCTCCGTTTTTTTTTTTTTTTTCCGGGAAAGATTCACCGTGAGCTAACATCTGTTGCCAATCTTCCTCTCTTTTTTGTTTTTCCTCCTCAAAGTCCCAGTACATAGTTGTATATTCTAGTTGTAATTCCTAGTTCTTCTATGTGAACGACTGCCACAGCATGGCTACTGACAGATGAGTGGTGGGCTCCGCACCCAGGAACAAAACCCAGGTTGCTAGAGCAGAACACACTGAAATTTAACCATTAGACTATCAGGGCTGGCTCCCAAGTTTCTAAGGTTTTTTTCTTTTTTGGGGGGTGGGGAAGATTGTCCCTGAGCTAACATGTGTGCCAGTCTTCCTCTCTTTTATATGTGGAATGCCACCACAGCGTGGCTTGATGAGCAGTATGTGGGTCTGTGCCTAGGATCCAAACCTGCAAACCCTGGGCTGCTGAAGTGGAGCATGCGAATTTAACTACTAAGCCACCAAGGCAGTCCCCAAGTTTCAAACTTTAATAATTCCAACCTCTTCTCTTTATTCCTCCAGGCTTGGCGTGGTAGCTGCTTCCTGCAATTGGTACTTCCCTAATAATTTAGTGTTTTCCTTTTGTCCTTTCTGTTACCTATTTAACAACTTTGTACCCAGTTAACAATTCCTTTTGTTAAATGTTGGTGTGGTTCTATCTCCTGACAGGATGCTGACTGATACAGACACCTTCCTAGGATTCCCTCACCTGCTCCCATTCCCCACTCTAGGTTGGAAACATCTCTCCTGTTGTCCTACTATTAACAACACCCTAGCACAAAAATTATCACATAATTTTGTGATTGTCTGTTTTCTTATATTTCCTCTAAATGGGGAGCTCCATATTTCTAAATTATTCATCTCGGCATCTCCATTTCCTAGCATAGTGCCTAGAAAATGGAGACATTCAGCGAATATTTACTGAACAAATGAAAGAATAATTCAGAAAGATTCCCCATGGGAACATGACAGAGGAAAGAGATAGAGGTTGCAACTAGACCAGTGACTCACCAATATTTTGATCTTGAGATTCCTTTACAGATTGATGCATTGGTAAATGTTTAATAAAGAGCTTTAAAAAATAAAAGCTCTGATTTGTAGCATTTGCTGATTTTTGTCTGGTGAACACTTCCTCCACAGCTGATTTCAAGCCATCAACATGGTGTCATTGAACACAGAGCTGGAAAGAGATCCAGTTGGCTCTCATGAGCCAGTGCCAGCCAGCTCCAACACACCACTGCCTTTTACTCTTACATATTATTGAGAACCTTAAAGAACTTTGGTTTACATGGATTATATCTATAAAATTTATAGCATTAGAAATTAGAACTGAGAAATTCTTAATTTTTATTTATTAGTTCTATTAAGGATAACAGTAATAATCCCACTACTTATTGACATAAGTAACATTTTTATAAAACATAACTATGGGGCTGGCCTGGTGGAGTAGTGGTTAATTTCATGTACTCCACTTCAGTGGCCCATGGTTCACGGGTTTGGACCCCAGGCGAGGATCCATACACCGCTCATCAAGCCGTGCTGTGGTGGCATCCCACATACAAAAAATAGAGGAAGATGGGCACAGATGTTAGCTTAGGGACAATCTTCTTCAAGCAAAAAGAGGAAGATTGGCAACAGATGTTAGCTCAGGGCTGACCTTCCTCACCAAAAACAAACAAACAAAAAACCACATACCTGTATTTTCCAAAACAAAAAAACAATTAATGAGGAGATCGTTTTACATTTTGGCAAATCTCTTGATGTCTGGATTACTAGAAGACAACTGGATTCTTGTATCTCCTACATTCTTTCTGTTGTGATATGTTGTCTTGATTAAAGTATATGAAGAAAATCTGGCCCCACACAGATATGTTATTAGAAAAGGGAGGAGCGCGTATTTTAATAGTCACTGTGGATTGCTATTAAATAATTGTGACTTTTTTTTTGACACTACACTGAAACTCAAAAAGTGGTGGTGTCTTTTATTTATTTATTTATTTTTAATTGCGGTTCATAATAGTTTACTTCATTGTGAAATTTCACTTGTACGTTATTTCTTGTCTGTCACCACATGGGTGGTCCCTTTCAAGCCCTGTGTCCACCCTCCACCCCTCTTCCCCTGGTAACCACTGAACTATTTTCTTTGTCCATGTGTTTGTTTATATTTTGCATATAAGTGAAATCATATGGTGTTCACCTTTCTCAGTCTGGCTTATTTCACTTAGCATAATACCCTCCAGGTCCATCCATGTTGTTGCAAATGGGATGATTTTGTCTTTTTTTATAGCTGAGTAGTATTCTACTGTGTATATATATATATACCACATCTTCTTTATCCAGTCATCCATCGATGGGCACTTGGATTGTTTCCATGTCTTGGCTATTCTGAATAGTGCTGCAATGAACATAGGGGTACATATCTTACTTTGGATTATTGATTTCAAGTTGTTTGGGTAGATACCCAGTAGTGGGACAGCTGGGTCATATAGCATCTGTATTATGAGTTTTTTGAGGAATCTCTATACAGTTTTCCGCAGTGGCCGCACCAGTTTGCATTCCCACCAGCACTGTATGAGCATTCCCTTGTCTCCACACCCTCTCCAACATTTGCTGGTTTTGGTCTTGGTAATTACAACCATCTGACAGGTGTGAGGTGATATCTCATTGTAGTTTTGATTTGCATTTCCCTAATGATTAGTGATGTTGAGCATCTTTTCATGTGCCTGTTGGCCACCTGTATATCTTCCTTTGAAAAATGTCTGTTCATATCCTCTGAAAAAGTGGCAGTGTTTTAAAGATCAGTTATAACATGGAATCTGAAACCATATAATGAACTTTTAAACTCTATTACAATAAAGTCCATTGGTTTATCTTGCATTTTGAGTAGATCTCTTACCTAGCATGATTTTGTAACATAAAACATTGGTCATTTGCAAAGTATTGCTTCACTGACATAGGCAGATCTTCCAAATGTTGACATATTTCATTATACAATATCAGAAATTATATTCACTGATATCACCACCAATCCCATCAGTAAAGTATTGGGAAACTATCAAGCTCATAGTGGTGAATACAAGTTTCCCCAAATTCTAATTTTCACTCCAATTTTTCTCATTGACAATAAATACTGTCATTGTTTCCTTGAAGTGACAGCTTTGCTTTATGCATTTTTATTAAAATGTCTGCAAATGCCCAAGTCTGAATAACCATAGTTTTCTGTCAGCCACTTTTCCCAAGTGAAAATGATGTTCCAGGAGAAAAGCAGTGAGTTCAGCTTGTATCTCAAACAATCATACACGTGCTTTTTCTCCAGATTTCTGTAGGCAGCAGAAGTGCTTTATGCATATTTCCCATTTTTTACATAGAATATTAAAAACTGTATAACCAAGTGTCAAGATTTAATAAAATTAATAATTTTACCACTTCATCAAGGACATTCTTAAGAGATACTGGCTTTCTTTTTGTGTGTATGTGTGTGGTTTGGTTTTTACTGCAAGTGCATGACAGTGAGAAAAACGATGACTCCTAGTACAATTTGGTGCCACTGCCTTGAGTCACACTGAGATGCCAGCAATTTTAATGACCATTGCTTTACATAATTAGTGCAAATGTCAACACAGAGAAATAGTATTATAAGATTGTACCATCTTAGTCTTATAGTAAAACTAATTTTTACCTCACAGACTCCACAGAGGATCTCCCCAGGAGTCCATTGACCACACTTTGAGAAGTGCTGCACAAGCCAACTGAAAAAATACATAGCCACAGGTTGTCTTCTGGAAAGTTTGCGGATATATAAGGATCATTCAAATGTGAAAGATTGAACCTTTCCAGAAAGATGTTTCCTCAGGTCACTATGCTGGAAAGAAAGAAAGAAAAGACTTACTGAGAGCTATATTAAATAAGTTAATCATGTCCCTCCTGAGGGGGCAGCTCCAGGCTGCCGTGATCTACCATGAGACCATACGGCTCTTTTGTAACACCCATCATCCCTATTACCATCCAGCTACGACTTTGGACTGAGGACATCAAATATACAGGCTCATAGAAACCAGGATATTATTAGGACATTAATGCAAGAGCTCCTTTGAAACAGAGAGTACCTAGAGAAATCGTACTCCTTCTTCCCAAAATTTAAAAAGAGAAAAAAAAAAAGAACCTGCCAGGTGTAGGTGGTACAGAAGCTGGGAGGGAAAAAAACACTCAGATAAGAAATGGTAGTCAGGCCTGTGATAGGTCAGGAGCATTCAAAAGTTATGATAAGCTGAAGCTACAAGAAAGAAGACACAGCGCGTGAGAAAAACCAGTGAAATAGAGAAAGGGGCTGAAGAGACAGGGAGCAAGTAGGTCAGTAGAGGTAGAGAAAGCAGAGACAAAAGAGGAACCAAGTCACCATAACGGGGTAGGGTTCACAAATTTCTGCTACTCAAGGGTTAACTGGAAAATCCAGTTCTTAGACTTGCCTTGCCAAGCCTCAGCTTGGAGCTGAGATTCCTTTTGTCTACGTAAATGCTTCCAAAAACCCTCTGCTTTTTAAAAAATAACTTGATCCAATGGAGCCTAATAAACTCCTAACTACTGGGGAATCTAGGTGCATCATGCTAGGTGCTTCCACATTGTTATCTCAATTTTAAACGATATTTCTCGATTTAAGCATAGGTACCAATAATGTTCCCGCACGTCAGGTGTGATGGGAACTGTGACAAAGTTGACATGATTTTCATGTTCCATAAGCCATAAAACACATAAAATACGAGGGCCGCAAGCCAGGGAGAACTGCGTAGTTGAAGAATTTGTTGCTTTTTCCTCCTGGTTCAAAAAGAGAAAAACAATTGAACTACATAGCATTGGGGTGACAAGAGAAAATGGTGTATCCAGTTGGGATTCTTTTAGTTACAAAAAATAAATCCAGTGGAATTAAATTAAGAAAACAAGGAGAATTAATTGTAAGACTACAGGGCTACCTCACAGAAGCATAAAGGGATGCTGGGCCTCAGAAAAAACCACACGTGGATTTTCCTCTGTGTCTCTATGTTTCTCTCTGTGTAACCACTGCATTCTTCTGTCCATGCACCCTAGCTTTCTCTGTTTCCCTGTCTGGTAGAATAAAGCTACGCACAAGTCCTGAGTTTGCAGGTCACCAGTCTACCTCACAGGGAAACGGCATCAATCTCCTCCTTCCCTCCCTTCTTCCTTCCCTCTACTTCTTATCCACGTCAATCCAAAATTCATAGAGAGAGTGCTCTGATTGGTCCAGCTTGGGTCAAGTAGTCATTGTTGGTACAATGAACTGCAGCTAGAGGCAGAGTCTAGCAACCACCTTATAGGAAATGGAAATGATGACGGAGTAATGGAGGGGTTAGGGAGTGGTAATTCTTTTCACCATAGATCACTAGATTGGGGCAGTTAGGTGTGGGGGGAGGGTGTCTATTTTTCGTTGGTTGACTCCAAAAGATATTCACTGCAAAGGATGAAGCTTTGTGTCTCTACCTCATTAAGCAAAACAACTCATAAGTGATCCCAAATGGATGAGGCTCCATCTCATGACCTTGATCCACCTCGATTTCAGAACCGTCATCCTCCAAAAATAAAAAAGTTTGCTGGCCTCCAGCAATAACGTCAAAACGTGTTTTGAGAAATCTCTCCCTTTGCAAATTTCCCCCTACCATGTGCCTTATGCTTCAGAGCTCACTTTGTCACTTGACCTGGGCTAGCCATTCCCCATGCAATAGCCCACATTCCAGACCTATTCTTTTCCTTTCCTTTCACTCAAGCAAAATCTATCTGTTCTATATTACAGTCTCTTGCTAAATGATAACACCTAGAAAAGTAACCTGTGATAGGGTTTTAATAGTCTGATACTGTTAGCCATTCCAAATAGGAGAAATGTTTATTAGAGTGAATTTCTTATTTTAGAGGAGTAGTTCTGATGATAGCAACAACATTGGGCCAATTTGAATTTAAAAAAAGATACATTAAGAAAGGAGGTCCATCACTGTACTGCTTACAATGCAACCCATTTCCCCCAAAAATGTGGGACTTGACCTTTCCTTCTGTTTCCATTCCAAACTGGCAATCTTGTTTTCCAGACCTACTTTGTAACTGCTATCTCTGTGTTTACATGTTGAAGCCATTATACCATGTTCTTTGCATAATAAATAATATTATAAGCCAGAGGCACTAATTGCAAAATCCTGAGGAATCTGCATTTGTGCAATACCTTCTAACACCCTAAAGAAAAAACAAACTCGGTTTTTAATGAGCCCTAAGAGAGTTTTCAAAGATGTGAGTTTTCTAAAATTTGCATTTCTGTCCTCTTAAAATGCAAATATACAAACGTCCAGTGAGTACTATTTTTTTAAAAGGAAACATTGGTATCTACATATATTTTTAAAAGTATCGCCCATAGTTTCAGCTCCCTTTTCATTTAAGCGGCTGCAAATCATCTTAGAAACTGACTTAGTTAATCTAAAATTCTGTCTGTAACTATGGTACAGTAACCAGCAAGATGAGATTGTAAATTATTCTGTCAAACCTTCCAGCTCCCTCTGTCAGCTATAAAATCTATACCCAGATCCAGGCTTTAATTCTCCTTACCTCCACACAAAAAGGCAGTATGTCTTACTGGTTAGACAATAAATTCAGTAACCAACTTCCTGGGTTTAAGTCCTTCAGACAATAGTTGGAAGACTCGGGGAAAGTTGCATGAGCTCTCTGTGCCTCAGTTTCCTCACCTGTAAAATGAAGATAATAATATTATCTACTCACATGATTATTGTGAAGATTAAACAAATTAATATTGCAAAGCTTTTAGAACAGCAACAGGCCATACTAAGGGTTAATCATTATTGCACTAACTTTGTAATCTCCATTGACTCTTGGTTACTGATGACAAAGACACTCTTTTTGACCTAATTTTAACCAGATTCCTGTGAGCCCTCTGCTAGACCAGGCCAGATCTTGGGCTTCCCTCTCTGCCCTTATAGAATCTATTTGAGCAAGAATCCTGCTAAATTAGTTTATCAACAATCCCCCACCCTGGCCTGCCTTCAGCAAGAATTCTGAGTCTTCTAGTAAGAACCCTGATGTTTCCTCTTAGTAATTTTCCATCCACTGACCCCTACTCTTCTTCTTGGCTATAAATCCCCACTTGTCCTTGTTAGAGTCAAAGCTGAGTCGTATCTCTCTCCCCTAATACAAAACCCTGTTGAGGTGGCCCCCCCTTGAATAAAGTCTGCCTTACTGTCTCTAACAAGGTCATGAATAATTTTTTCTTTAACAATGCCCTGTCTATGTCTTTAAATAATCAATCATCTCTTGTGCAGAATGGGAGGAGAGGCACATTTTGGAGCAAGCTCGAATATTTTAATCTTATCTCTAATAATTGAGCCTAATATATTAATATTTGAGATGTTGGTGGTTTACTGTCTATGCCTTAGCTACACAGGAGAGTCAAAAAGGACAATGTGATTGCTTAGAGGGACCAGCCTGTGAGGGTTGGGAGAATGGACAGCAGGAGCTACTGCCACTATAAAAACTGGTATTATAATAAATATAAATTTAATTTTAATGCAGTTTGCATTGATATTATTCATCATGCAGCCACGAGCTCATTTGTTGAGATACAAGAATAAGGAACACAGTAGCTCAATGTCCCAACACCTTAGCAACATCTGTACCACCTTGTTAGAGGTTTGCTAAGGTTGATTGTCTCGACCACCAGTTTCCCCCAGATAGTTTTTATTCTATTATTCTGTAAGAAGTGTGGGAAAACATTTTTTTGACAGAAATGGTTTTTAATAATAAAAAAATTGTGAGAAAGTGCTAAAACACCTATCATTCATGTAGATACATACATATTTACTGATTTGTTATCTTATTCCATTCCCCAAAGAATATCTCTTAAGTGCCAAAAATACTAACTGAAAGGTCACATTGAAAAACTATATTGTATGGGGGATCAGAATTGGCCACCCCAAAATGTGTCTCTTTGGCTATTTTTAAGAAGAAAAGACTGAAATTTGGAGCTGGCCCAGTGGCATAGTGGTTAAATTCGCATGCTCCACTTTGATGGCCAGGGTTCACAGGTTTGGACTCCAGGCACTGACTACACACTGCTCATCAAGCCATGCTTTGGTGGCGTCCCACATACAAAATAGAGGAAGACTGGCACAGATGTTAGCTCAGGGCCAATCTTCCTCACATAGACACGCACACACACAAAGACTCTGAAAGAAACTTTGACCTTCCCTCTAACACACAAAGACTCTGAAAGAAACTTTGACCTTCCCTCTAACTGCGTAAGGAAGATTTAAGATAGAATGCCTATCCCTAGCACAGGCCATCACCATAGATAACTCTGTGTATTGGTAAACCTGAGAGGAGCCTTGCTAAGCCCATTTTTATCAAAGTTCTGTCTCTAGGTCCCATTGTCTATAGATAGTCCAGCAAACACTTGTTTAACAAACATTTGCATTTCCATCTCCATGTAAATTGCCTTCCTCCCCTTTAAAGTCCCACACCACTACCCCCAACATCCTCCTTTGTCTTTAGCTGAAGATGGTATTTAAGGTGGCAGCTTTGGCCGTCCTGGCAAGTTACTTAGTTTTTCTGGGTTTCTGCCATATATACATGCCATTAAACTTCGTTTTATTTTCTCTTGTTATTCTGTCTCATGTCAACTTAATTCTTAGACCAACCAGAAGGACCCAGAGGGTAGAGGAATTGTCTTCCTCCCCTACAATTGTTTAATCTTTAGAAGAAAAATAGAGGTGATGTGGGGTAGCATTTTAAATATCCTATAGACAGTAGAAAATGCTGGGGTCTATTAAGACTTTTACAGACCTAAGCCAGCCCTGATGATCTAGCTGTTAAAGTTTGGTGCTCTCACTGCTTTGGCAGCCTGGGTTCCTTTGCCGGTCTTGGAACTACACCACCCGTCTATCAGTTGCCATGCTGTGGCGACAGCTCATATAGGAGACCTAGAAGGACTTACAACTAGGATATACAACTATGCTCTGGGGGGTGGGGGGTGGGGGTTGGGGATAAAAAAAAGAGGAAGGTTGGCAACAGATATTAGCTTAGGGCAAATCCTTTCCTACAAGAAAAAAAAACAAAACTTTTACAGACCCACATAATGTTACCAATCCTACCCTAGACAATGCATCTAGGAAACTACTCAGTAACCTAAAGAAACAGCTGTTATCTCAGGTTGGGTTTTGTATAAGCAGAGCCTGAGAAAGGGGTTCTGGTGTGTGTACTTTATTGAGTGAGTGCTCTTTAGAAACAGCTGTAAGGAGGAGAAGAAGCGGGATAGGAAAAAGGTGAATGAGGATATCGTCCAGGTGAAGTCTGGGAAGGAATATGGAAGGGTGGAAATGAGTCAGGCCTTGGTTGCCCTTGGAGAGGGGAGGGGTATACCCTCTCAAGTGTCTCCAGTGAAGTGGCTCCCACTTAGCTAAGGTCAAGTCTCTGGAGAAAGTCACAGGCACAAGCTGTTAGCCAAGGTGCTGGCAGCAGTTGTAGGATGGCTGCCTCAGCCTACAAAGGAGATCTGGCCTGGGCGACATATGTCTACCACACGGCTCTTCATTGTTCTTCAGTGCTGATTTTTAACACATGATGATAGGAACTTCATTTTGTGCATTCTTTGTGTCCCTGGGACTTACCACAGTGCCTAACATATGGTAGGTTTTTAATAAGTTGTTTCATTCATTCAAATTACCTATTGAATTTACAAAGCAATTTCTTTAAAAACCCGTCTAAATTCAGATTTTATTTTGTACTCTTGTTAAGTGACATTGTGCTGTTTTCTTCGTGCTCTTGTCACCACCCCAGCTGCTTACATTTTACAGTCTTCTCTGCCTGTCAATAGGAGAGGAAGGAAGTGTGGTCTTGTGGTTTTAGACGAGTCGCTTAAGAACGCAGACCTGCTAGCCTTAGCTGTCTCTTGTTGGATGCCCAGTGAAGTCACTGAACCTCTCAATGCCTCCAGTTCTGGGAAAGGAGAATACTAAATCCTTAAAATGGTCTGTTTTACTTCAGCTTAGCGACATCTGTCTTACTTCTCTTTTTATGTTAAACCTTTTTACATTATCCATGGTGAATGAGAACTATCTAAAGCCCCTTCCTGTTGGAGATAGAAGTCTGGAAGCTCTGATGCTTAGAGAACACATTCCTGGAGTCTTAGAATCCTGAGACGCTGGGCTTGCACACTCTGCTGTGGAGAGAGAAGAGCTAAAGTGAGCTGGTCTTTGCTCATGCACCTGAATGCACGTGGGCAAACTGACCTCATTCTGCACGTTTACGCATAGAGGTAGGCAGAGAGGGATCTGAGGGGTGGAATCTGATGAGGTTTCCAACAAAGGAACATTTCTCCCTCAACAGAGAGGCCCCTGGGCCTCTCTGAATGCCCCTTTAACTCTCCTTTAGGTTTCATCCAACCTTCTCCTAGACTAGAGAAACTGTCTGATAGCTACTTTCTCCCTGTCTACAAGCATCTAACCATGCATGCCTACAGAGTGGGGAGCTGGATCATGGTCACGATCATGACCAAGAAAGCCCTAATTTTTTGAAGAGATGGAGACAGACTGCCAAAAATTCTGGTATTGAAACTACATAACTGAAGGCATTAAATCATAGAAAATTGGGGAACAAGGCCGAATGAGGAAAGTACAAAGATCTTATTGCAGTGGATACATAAACTCAAACACTCTAATGGAGTTAATAGCCTAATTGAAATGTTACTCGTAAATTACATCTCGATTAAATTATGAATTAATAAGGCTTTTATAACCACAAATTATACCAGGTATTTACCTCATGAATAATCATCTGGCTCCACCAGAGATGAGGAAGGTTGGACTTGGCGGAAAATAAGAGGGACTTTGGAAACTGATTTAGGGAGAGAATTTCTGAGGTTGACTCTGCGTGCGTGCGTGTGTGTGTGTGTGTGTGTGTGTGTTTTCACTGTGAGCGTAGATAACTAAATGTGTGATGTGGGAGGGAAAGTTGGGGTCGGGAGGCAGGGATAAAGAGGCATAGGGTACTTTGGAAGCAAGTAAACAGAAAGTTCATAGACCTTTAAGGATAAATCTTAAGTATTTTTAAAAATTTCCTACAATTGTTTTCTATTCTCCTCTCAAAGAGTAGGTAAAAATCACATTCTCCTGTCTAAAAATTGACGCTTATGAGAAAGAATTGCACAACCCCATCTGTATACAGTGGCAGCATCAGATGGAGAACTCTGCTACCCTGTCTATCATACCATGGTAGGGCAGGGTGGTAAAAAGTTTTGGGGAGAGGAAAGTTGGTTTCTGCTGGCTTGCCCTTTCTCAAGCATGGGAATCTTACCGACTGTGAAATTTAGTTCCCTTGCATGTATCAGACCTACTATCCAAACTCTCTCCTTTCTTGGCCTCTAACCTGCCTCAGAGAGCTTACTGCTAGGGACAGTCCTCAGGAATGGGTATCAAGATACCTACAAACAAGGTGAGGATATTTGGGGTCATCACTGCTGAGCGCATGGGCACTGGGGTACAAGAAACATTAGGGGGAGAGGGAATATGGTAGAAACTTAGTAGTGTTTATCATAGATTGTTTTTCCTCTCATTCCTGGGCACACAGGAACACATTCCAGCCTCCCTTGAAGTTAAGTTGGGGCCATGCATGAGCTCTGGCCAATGAACTCGGAATGGAAGTGATATGTGTCACTTCTATTCTATGGTGGTTGAGAACACGCATGAGTTCTCTCTCCTCCCCTGCTTCAGTATTGCAGGAAGTCTTGCGTTGTAGGTGGACTAGCTGTAAGGTGAAAGCAACCTGGATTCCTAAGTCATCACTTGGAAAGGAGGCACCCTGAAAAGCTGCTGGACATACAGTAGACTTTGCATGAGTGAGCTGAGTGAGGTTTAGGGTTTGTTTATTGCTGCAACATAGCAGAGCCTCTCCTGACTAATACAGAGAAGGATGCAGAAAGAGACATGAGGAGGTGCCTGGAGACAGCCCTGCTTTCATCACCACTTTCCAGAGCCACAGAGAAAGGGCCTCTCTTCTAGAAAAGGAGGCATCAAAAAAATCTTCAGTGAAGGTAGACTTTAATATCTGTATGCTTCTGTATTGTCTTTTACAACAAGAATGTGCTTTTAATGTAATTTAAAAAAATAAAAGTTGGGAAAAAACACTTTGGGCGACTTCGAGAAGAAGCCTTCACAATGAGGAATTTGGAAGACCTCCACATCCCTCAAAAATGTTTCCATCCCTCCATTTACAGAAAGGTTTGTTTGGGTTACCAAGCACCCATTTAAAAAATGACTCAGTGAGGCAGCATAAACAAAGTGAATTCCTGGATGGGTATGATTTCACTCACAAATGCTGGTTGCTGCTGGCTGAAGACACTTGGCCTGGGTCAGCTTCATTTGGCAGGTTGATGGTATAGAACTCCAATTCGCTTCAGTTGGTCGACCCTGACTTTTTACTCCCTCACAGTGATGAGCAACAAACCCAAAACTCCTTAAGCAACTTGGGATAGTTGATGTTGATAAAGTTTATTTCCTGCAAGCAGCCTGAAATGCTTTGTGGAAGGAAGCAGAATATACAATAAGACAGTATCTAATAAGTAAGTGCTGCTGACTTAAAAAAAAAAAAGTGAGACAATCATTCCTTTGAATAAACCACAAGAAATTACAGAAGTTAGTTTGCATGTGTTCCATAAGATATCAGTTCACTGGACACTATGAAAATGACCTTCTTTATTAATGCTGTTGGTGGCTCCAGCAACTGAATAAGACAGTGACAAAATCAGCTTCATAAGTTCTGCTTCACAGCCTTGGTAGCACCATGGGACCTAGAGGCAATGCTCCCATCAAGTCTCCTACATAAAAACACCCTCACAGAGACTTGTATTTGTCACCCACTGTTGAAGAGAAAGAGACCCAGGTGGACAAGAGAACCCGAGCTCTCCTCTCTTCGGCTCTCCCTACTCCTCAACTCCTGCTGCCTCTACTCTCTCTTCCCCAAACTATGAAAACCTCTCTTCTCAGTAATTTATTCTCCTCAGTTGATTAACTGTTGACACTTGGGTGGGAATGGGTTTCTCTGGTGAATTAGCACAAGCAGGAATTTTCCCTGTAAACCTTTTCTCTCTAATTGTGGAGCCATGGGCTGTTGGTCCGGTTAAAGGGATTTTACACATCAACACTAAGACGGAATGTTTTGGGGATAAAGAGCCTATGAAATCACACAAGGATCATTACTGGGTTGGCCCAGAAATGGAAGTTAATCAAGATCATTTCACGCTGCTGGAGTGAAGGTCAAAAAATCACGGCTCTGCCAGTCTCTCTTCAAAAGGCACCCTGCTCTCCTAAATAAGATCTGAAAGTCTTCTGGGAGGCCTGTCCCCCCAAGTCCTCAGTGGTGGCCAAGTTTTCTCCCTGCCCTGGACCCTGCCTTGCTCTTGCATGGATCTCTCTAGAACACCTGGGCCTCCCCTCTCTTAGCTGGCTGGGCAGGAGATTGGGCTCCCCTCCCTACTTCCAGATTTTAACATTTCCCCTTCCCATACTCTTAAGAACTGAGATGTGTATGTTACTTTCTCTAAGAAACTTGATTTTATTTTCATTATAGAAATATACTGTTACATCACCTCTTTTCTGAAATTTTGGAATGCTCAGATTTAATAAGGAAATGCCCCAGGTTACTCAGAATATAAGCAATTGAGGTGGTCATTTCTTTTTTAAAGCCTCGTTTTAGCATCCATTCATTATTAGAGGTCCCCAGAATCCCCAAATTCCCCAATCAAATGCATAGATGTGTTGTCACA
Organism: Equus asinus; assembly: GCF_041296235.1. Lineage (NCBI taxonomy): Eukaryota > Metazoa > Chordata > Mammalia > Perissodactyla > Equidae > Equus > Equus asinus. Next base: position 101,325,064 of record NC_091792.1, read on the forward strand.
CCTTTCTCACATTAAATTGGTTCTCATACCAATTCCAGTGTCGGGGGAGGGGGTTCCTCCACACACCAACAAGCAATTCTCAGGCACCAGCAGAGTGTCTGAGAATTCAACTCAATTCTGACGCTATCTACCCAGAGATAGCATCAGATTCCACAGGTTAAGGGTTCAGTCCTACAAGACCGGTCCCCCCACCCCGCAATTTCCCCCACACACACGCTTCAGACATCAGTGGGAAGCCCAAGTTGTTGCCCCAGCTTTTGACATCTGGCTACGGATTGGAGGTTCCCACAACCCCCTCCTCAGGTTTGATTTATTTGCTACAGCAACTCACAGAACTCAGAGAAACATTTTTCATACTACATCACCGGTGTATTACAAAAGGATAAAACTCGAGAACAGCTGGATGGAAGAGATGCATAGGGCAAGGTATGGGGAAAGGGCTTGGAATGTCCATGCCCTCTCAGAACAAGCCATTCTCCCCAAATCTCCACTTGTTCACCAACCCTGAAACCCAGGGGCCAACTTGCTTGACTATACTCAGTTAGTTGCCTGTTTGCAAAAGTAGTTAGATAATGCATTACTAAAACTCACCTTATAGATAACATCTCTGAAGCCTGGATCACCATGGTAAAGGGTGCTTGAGTTTTTCAAGAACTGAGAGTCAACTCCCTGTCTAGTTCAGGCTGGTTAAGACCACCGATTCATCAACCGGGCCTGTGCAGATGACCAATATGTGACCCTTTGACATGAAGGAGCTGAAAACTCCACCCTTGGATCATGGTAACACTGCCATTTTGTGAACATGTGTCCTATGAAGAACTGTGAAGCTTGACTACGCTTGTGCAGGTCATCCATTACCTCACTTCTCCTTACCTCCAATCATTTATTCCCACTTCAGACCACCTTGATCCTTTATCCTGTAAATATCTCTAATCCCCATATTTTGGGGAGGCAGATTTGAGATTGGTTCTCCCGTCTTCTCATTTGGCTGCCTTGTGATTAAACCCTTTGTCTTCGCAAACTTGTCATCTCTGTGATTGGCATAATCATGCAGTGGGCAAACCAGGTTATTTGGTAGCAACCTGGACCCCATCTTTTTGAGTTTTTATGAAAGTTTCATTGTATAGGCATAATTGATTAAATCATTGGCCATTGACAATGGATTCAACTTCCAGCCCCTCTCCCCTCTTCATGGTCAGGGGGTAGTAGTGAAAGTTCCCACCCTGTGATCACATGGTTGGCACTATTGGCAACCAGCCCTCATCCTTAGGTGCTTTCCAAAAGTCACCTCATTAACATAACAAAAGGCACCTTTATCACTCTCAACATTTAGGAAATTTCAAGGGTTTTGGAAGCTATGAGCTGGGAACTGTGGATGAAGACCAAAGATATATAAGAAATATATTTTGATTATCTGAATGACCAAATATATATTTCTAATAACTCACAATATTACACACATGTTTCATTAAGCCTGAGTAATTATAATGCAATTAAATTGGTCTGAAAGAACGGAAACTGACTCACTCAGCACTTAACCCAATTCCAACTTACTTTGATAAAACAAGGATCTGTTTTTGATTCTCCATCTGTTTCTATGTTACGTTTTATTATCACCAAAAATAATTTGAAATTTTTAGAAAAGATTCACAAGATGTCCATTGAGGAAAATTGATTCATTGCCTATGCTGTAAATTTTGAACTTATTCAAGTAGCAAATAATGATTCTTTCAAGGTTTCTAAGTATTTATTTTTGGAACTAAAATTCCAAAAATTGGATAAACTAATGGGTGTTTTTTTAATGTAAAATATCTCCATAATATAACTACTGAATATAACCACACTGATGGTTTCCCTGTTGCAACTTTAAGTTGCTATGTTATTTGAGTAGCTTAAAACCTTGATGAATCTTGGACAACATGCAATATATGGTAGATGTTAAAAACAAAACAAGACCCAAATGGAGTCACTTATGCTAAGCCCCATGTCACCAGAGACTTCACTTAATTACAGTTTCAGCTTTCCTAGAAATGGAATCTTAAACCAGTTGATCAGGAATGGCCTAATGGGCACTAGTTAGATAATTTGCCTGACAGCCCCCTGCTATCCCCTAAAGGGAAGTTACCTTGTAATAACCAGTCCGTTTTTGTCTTGTCCCCACACCCTTCTGCCTATAAAAGTCTTTCATTTGGGGGCCAGCCCCATGGTGTCGTGGTTAAGTCCAGCATGCTCCACTTTGGTGGCCAGGTTTGGACCCCTGACGCAGACCTACACTACTCATCAAGTCATGCTGTGGTGGCGACCCACATACAAAATAGAAGAAAATTGGCACAGATGTTGGCTCAGGGCAAATCTTCCTCACCAGAAAAAAAAAAGTCTTTCATTTTGTACAGCAACTCGGAGCTCCTTTCTGTCTGCTAGCTTAGATGCTGTCTGATTCATGAATCATTGAATAAAGCCAATATCTTCAAACTTTACTCAATTGAATTTTTCTAACATAGATTATACATTGATCATGTAATATCATTTTTAACCAATACAACAAGAGGCTGTATTATGAAAATGTTTAGAGTCACATGGAACAATACGTGGAGTTATGCACTCAACTTAGCCTAAACTTTCCTCCCCTCCAACATCACACTAATAAGGTGAGATGTTAATTAGTAGGTACAACAGAAGATTTAGGGTTTTATTGCCTCTGTTTTCCTCTCTCATGTTGTTTGTGACTGTTGAAGAACAATGAAATAGTCAAAAGGGAGACAGCAGGAGAGAAGTCAGAAGAAACATACAAGTTGCAAAAAACACAAATTGAATAGCCAGTCCCTTAATAAATTAGTGTTAATGGTGCTCTCAACTATCGATTAACCAAACAAATGAATGGGGAGGGAGTTCCTGCATTAGTTTGCTAGGGCTGCCACAACAAAGTACCACAGACCGGGTGGCTTAAACAACAAAAATTTATTTGCTCACAGTTCTGGAGGCTAGAAGTTTGAGATCAAAATGTTGGCACGGTTGGTTTCTCCTGAGGCCTCTCTCCTTGCCTTGTAGGTGGCTGTCTTCTCCCTGTGTCTTCACATCATCTTCCCTCGGTATGTGTCTGTGTCCTAACTTCCTCTTCTTAAAACAACACTAGTCATATTAGATTAGAGCCCACTCTAATGACTCATTTTAACTTAATCACCTACTTAAAGACCTTGTCTTCAAAAACAGTCACATTTTGAGGTACTTGGAGCTAGGACTTCAACATATAAATTTTAGGGGTAGACACACTTCAGCCCATAACAGGGTCCTGACCAAACCACCTGCTGAAAACCACTAAAAGTTTCATTTATAATATGCAAAGCATCTTTTTAAATGCATCAAAGAGCTGAGAGGAAAAAATATATACACGCAGGCCGAAAATTAAGTTAAAGTGGGAACCTCAGTAAATAAAGAGAGCAGTGAAACTAGTTTCACTTTGAGGCACTTGCCAAAACCTGGTGACTTAGGCATTGGTTTTTTGTTTTTGTTTTTTCTTTAATTTGCAGAGAGCAGAGAATTGGAGGTGAAACCTAAGACTTACCCAAAGTGAGGAATCTAATAAAGGCTCCCCCAAAGCAAAGGGATAAACAGCCAGTGTAAGGGTGAGCTAGAAATAAACCTGTCCCCTTACTCATACCGCCAAACCATGGAAAACAGCCACTTTTGAACCATGGCATTGGGTGGAGAGAAAAATTTTTTTCTAATAATTCAGTTATAAACCAGCCTCAAGCAGGTTTGTAGCCTGAATTTATACTACTTTCGTTGCTCAAAAAGACTCTAAGGCCTAGAATTTAACTTAAAGTGGTCTTAAGTTGATCTCGTCCCCAGGTATCTGGCACAAGCATTCTGGTTATTGATTGCTGAGTAAGAATCCACACTCCCCCAAACTCACTATCATAAAACAACAGGAATATTCTTCTTCTCATGGATTCCATGGGTCAAGAATTTGGAAAGAGTACAACAAGGACAACTTGTCTTTGCTCCATGGCGTCTGGTGCCTATCTGAGAAGACTTGAAGACCAGGAGGTGACTCAGGGTCTGGAAGCTGGAATTTTCTGTAAGCCAGCTTACCCGCACATCTAGTGGTTGATGCAGGCTGTTGTCTAGGACTTCAGCTGAGGCATTGGCCAGAGTACCTACATACGGCCTTCCCATGCGCCTGCATGGGCTTTCCTACAGCATGGTGGCTGGTTCCAAGTGCAAAGCATCCAAGGGAACCAGGGGGAAACTGTATTGCCTGTTATCTCCCAGCCTTGGAAGCCACGTAGAATCACTTCCACTCTAGTCACAAGCCCTCTCAGATTCAAGGAGAAGGAACATAGATGTTACTTCTCAATGGGAAGAGTATCAAAGTCACATTGTAAGAAGAGCACGTAGGAAGGGAGATATTATTGTCGCCATCTTTGGAACATAGAATCCGCCATCCAGAAGCATATGCAAATTCTTTCTGGAACAGCATTTTTTCAGCTCAGGCCTCAAAGTATTTCTCCAGATAAAGTTCCAAAGAGTAGTAGCACAAGAATCACAAAATACATAAAATTCACATAGAAAGAAGGCATTTCATGCAAGAGCCAGCAGAAACAACCAACAGAAGAATTAGACCCACAAACCTTCAGATATTGGAATTAGTAGACAGAAAATAAAATAACTATGCTTAATATGTCCAAAGAAATGAAAGAAAAATTTAAAAATATGAATATGGAAGAAAAGACTATAAAAATGAAGGAGATTTGAAAGAGAACCAACTAGAATTTCTAAAGTTGACAAATATAAGAACTAAAATTTAAAACTCAATGGACAAGCAGCAGAGTAGCCACAGTTAAAGAAAAAAATCATGAATTAGAAGATAGATCTGAGGAAATTATGTAGAGTGCAGCACAAAGAGTCAAGGGGATGGAAAATATGAAAGAGAGATTAAACAACATGGAGGATAGAGGGAAATGTCTAATATTTAGCTATTCAGAGTTCAAAAAGGATAGGAGCGAGAATGAAGAAGAAGCAATATTTGAAGAGATAAGATCTGATAATTTTTAGGAACCAATGAAAGATACCAGTCAACAATTTTAGAAATATCCACGAATCCCAGGCAGGATATATGAGAGGAAATCCACACCTAGACATATCATAGCAACACTGCAGCAATCCAAAAACAAAGAAAATATTTAAAAATTTGTCCTTCCAAGGAGTAACAATTATACTGACAACAGATTTCTCAACAAATATATGAAAGCCCTAAGGCAGTAGAATAATATCTTCAAAAATGTCAACCTAAAATTATATACCCAGTAAAAATATCATTCAATAATGAGGGTGAAATAAAGACATTTTTTGAAACAAGAAAATGCAGAAAGAGTTTATCACCAATAGATCTTAACAGAGGATGTTCCAAAAGATTCAAAGAGGGAAAGCTATTTGAGATGAAAAGTCTAAGATGCAAGGATGAATGGTGAGCAAAGAATATAAATCTAAATAAATATGGACTACACATTATAAATATATATTTGTTATATCTAAATATATTATATTTAGATATAAAACAACACCAATAACATTGTGTTAGGTTAAAAATACCCAACAATATTTGCATATGTCAGGAGAAGGGGATTCAGAGCAAAAGTGTTCCAAAGATCCTCCTATTGTTTAGGAGGAAGTTAAGGATATTACATGATAAATTTCTAAAATAACTGCTAAAGTAATAGAGAAGAAATGGAATGAGAGCAATTGCTCAAATAATCAAAAAGCAGTCATGACAGGAGAAAAAAACATAGATAATGTGGGACATAATACCTTAGAAACAACTTACGCTAGTAATCTCAATAAACGTAGGTAAATGAGCTAAATGCTCCATTAAAAAAAAAGAAAGCTATCAGACTGGATAACAACAACAAAATCCAGCTCTGAGCGGTTTACATGTGTTCTGGCTCTTCTCCACTCTTCTCTGCCTGGCTTTCAGCCCAGCTCCATGCTCTGCATCCCCTGAGAGCCTTTCGCCTCCAACTTCTGGTTGGGTTTGGCCAATAGCAGATAGCAGCAGCAGATCACAGGGCAGGAGGAGTGAAAGGTGGGGATATCAATTCCCCCAGTTTCTCCCCCTCCTGAGCCAGAGTTTTTCAACGGTTGTGTTGTGTCTACTTAAGACCACAGATCCTGAAGGTGCCCCCTCTCCCAGCAACAGCTTATACTGTGTTCCAGTAACACTGCTCTCTCTGGGACCCTTCCGGGTTAGGGTAGAAACAGTTTTCCCTGTTTCCAGTGCCTGAGTATTTCACCATCTTTTGTTGGTTCCCCTAATGCTGTCCACACCTCTCTAAACACTTTCTTCTTTAAACTCTCCTCAATTAACATTTTGAGAGTACCACCTGTTTACTTCCTTCCAGGATCCTGACTCACAACAGAAGACACGCTTAAAACATAAAAATACTCAAAGGTTGAAAATAAAAGATTGAAAATGTTATAGCATGCAAATATCAAAAAAAAAAAAAGCTGATTTCACTATACCAAAGCAGACTTTAGGATTAAAAATCAATTTAGAGATAAAAGACATACATGATAAAAAAATTCACTTCACTAGTAATATGACATTACTACCATAGCCTCAAATTATAAAAAGAGAAAAAAATTGAGGGAATTAGATAAATCTATCAAGCTAATGGAGAGTAAAAATGATAAGAATGATCTACAAATAGCAGGTTTTTTTAAAAAGTACACCACATGTTTGAATGGCTTTCTAACAGGTCATTTATTTTCCTAATTTTATGTTTTCTTAAAGTAATAATGCCTTTTGTTTGCATTTACCTGAGAAGATATTGATTGGCAGCAGAGAAAGGCAAGCACAAATGTAGACAGTAGCCAGAGGAAGTTATGTTTTAGAAACTAATGGGTTAAAAACTAATTTTTCTTGCAATAAATATGACTAAGTGGTTAATATCATTAATATATCAACTTAAGAAAAATACTAAAATTCCAAAATGTAAACAGACACAAAAATAGATAATTTATGAAGAGAAGCTAAAAATGGTTAAACAAATAGAAAATGTTCAACCTCACTAGCAAAGAAATAGAAAATTAAAAAATAAATTATTTTCATCTATAAAATTAACAAAAAATTCTTTCAGAATTAGATATAATACCCAAAGCTGTTTGGGATAAAGTAGACACTGTCTTGCACTGCTGGCAGGAATAAAAATTAAGACAAGTTATTTGGCTTATAACATTGACCCTGTAATTCTATTTCTGGGACTCTATTCTGGAAAATAATCTGAATTAATGATAAAGCTTCAAGTACAATATGAAAATGTGATTGATAATATATTTTTTAAAAATTAGAAGTGCTCTTCTCCTTTTCTTTCCCTTTCCTTCTCTTGCTCCCTTACATTCAATTGTTCACTTTTTGAGCAATTTAATCTAAAACCCATTAGATGAGAGCTCAGCAAGGTAGATGTCCCCACAGGTGAGCACTGGAAGAGTTATGGTTGCCCACATGGGATGGCAGAGTACCACTGAAGTGAGAAAGGGATCTCTGCAGGGGAGTGACTCAGCTCATGATGCAGGAAGCCTGGCAGAGAGAGGAGAGCATTTGTGGGAGGGTAGAGGGATAGCCTAGAGCAGGGTGTCAAGGCCCAGTTAAGGTGAGGAGGACATTTGCAGGGGTGGGAGGGTAGTGGCAATTAGGGGAACTGGTTACTTACAGGAGATTGATCAGATAAGTAAATACATTAAAGATAAGGGAGCCAGGTTTCTCACTACCAGAGAAACAAGTTTCAATTACAGGAAGGGAGAAAATGAAAATGAGATATTGGCTTAGAACTGGGGATATTGGTGTGAACTCATAGCTTTCAATAGAGATATATAGAAAATAAAACTAAACATAGATATAAATGCGTGTATGTATATGTATATATGTCCATTCTGAGGATCTGGGAGTAGTATCACCCCGATAGCAATGAGCCCACTAGTGCCCAGATGTTGGTTTCTAAACACTCTTCTCCACTAAAAGGAACCAGGGCTCTTTGGAGAAATAGCTGATTCCAGTGCTGGGGCAGGGAATGTACAACGAGCTAGAGCGTCTTGTGTCAGAAAGTAAGGATAGGTTCAGAGAATAATGGGAACACCTCAAAAGATTACATAAGTCATTGACTAAAATAGAATAACATACATCCATACTCATCCACATGATATAAACAAATGGATCAATTGATCATTTGAAAAGGAATGACTATTTACATAGTCTCCAAATATCTCCCCATAAAATATTTATTAATTATAAGGGAGGAAGAGGAGTAATTGCACAGTGAAAAAGCCTGGCAGAAACCACCTTAACAAAGTGATCAAAGTTAACATGACCGGTGATGGAACAAATTGAAATCATGTGTCATCTAATAAGATACAATAAGGAGAACACAGCATTGCTTCCGGAATATACCTACCAAAGACGCATGACTCCAATCCAATCATGAAGAAACATCCAATAAACTCACAAAATAACTGACTTGCAATCTTCAAAAGGATCAAGGAAATGAAAGTCAAGGGAAGGATGAGGAACTGTTCCACATTTAAGACTAAATAGACACAAGAACTAAGCACAATGCTTTATTCTACACTGGATTGTTTTACTATACAAAACATTATTGGAACAACAATGGAACTTGAATAAGGTATGAGGATTAGATGGTAATAATGGATCGACATTGTTGTCTTAATTTGGGTGATTGTATTATGATTATGTAGGAAAATGTCATTATGGGTAATACACACTACCTTACACGTGTGGTTCACTTTAGCTAGACCATACTATGTCATGTTGAGGGATTGGGATAGCATAGAAAAAAGATTAAGAGCACAACTTCTCGTTTCATGTGGAGTTTGCATCCTAGAATCATCAGTAGCTGGGTGATCCTAGGAGTTTCCTAAATGTTCTAAAATTCGGTCTTGCAAATGTCACTGCCCAGGGCCATCTGCGCAGCCCACCCCACTGTGTTCTTTGACATCGCTGCTGAGGGCAAAGATAGCAGAAAACTTTCATGCTCTGAGCACTGCGGAGAAAGGATTTGGTTATAAAGGTTCCTGCTTTCACGGAATTTTTCCAGGATTTATGTGCCAGGGTGGTGACTTAACATGCCATAATGGCACTGGCAACAAGTCCATCTATGGGGAGAAATTTGATGGAGAATTTCATCCTTAGTCCTGGCATCTTGTCCATGGCAAATGCTGGACCCAGCACAAATGGTTCCCAGTTCTTCATCTGCACTGCCAAGACTGAGTGGTTGGACGGCAAGCATGTGGTCTTCGGTAAAGTGAAAAAGGGCATCAATATTGGGGAAGCCATGGAGCTCTTTGGGCCCAGGAATGGCAAGACCAGCAAGAAGCTCACCATTGCTGACTATGGACAAATCTAATAAATTTGACTTGTAGAGAAAAAATTAAAAAATAAAATTCTTCCAACGGTTCAATTGTATATCTCTAGGATTCTTCTGAGAATTAAAATAATTAATCCATGTAAAAAGAACTTAGTAAAGCAGCCAGCACATAGCAAGTACTCAATGAATGAAGTAGTACCCCCTTATCCTCTGTCAGATGGACCTCCCTCTGACGTATGGTCGGAAGGTCAATAGTAGCTTAAGGCTAAGTCACAATGCCTGCGTCATTCACCTCACTTCATCTCATCAGCTAGGCATTTTATCATCTCACATCATCACAAGAAAAAGAAGAGTGAGTACAGTATGAACAATAAGATATTTTGAGAGACCACATTCACATAATTTTTATTACAGTATATTATTAAAATTGTTCTATTTTACCATTAGTTATTGTTGTTAACCTCTTACTGTGCCTAATTTATAAATTAAACTTTATCTTAAGTATGTACGTATAGAAAAAAACATAGTATATGTAGAGTTTGGTATTATCCCTGGTTTCAGGCATCTACTGGGGCATCCACTGTGTGTCTTGGGACAAATCCCCCATGGATAAGGGGAGACCACTGTGTTAGTTGTTGATGTTGTAATTATTATTAATTGGAGTCACATTCTAAAACTATGTGATATTAGCAATGCTCTAGATATATTAATCCTTATGTAGGAATGGGGGAACCTGGAATTTGAAGACAAGTAAGGTGGCTGTTGAAATAATCTTAGCCTATAGTAAAAAAGACATTGATTATAACAGTGAGAATGAAAAGAAAGAACTCTGAGAAATGAGTTTTGGAAAAAAATTATAGAATTCAGGAAATAATTGCAGTTGAGGGGTACAGAAAATGGAGGCATTAAAAAATAACTTCACTGTTTTAAACTCTTGAGCCCAAAAGAATATAGACATCACTGGAAAAAATACAGACAATGGGAGAAAATCTACTTGAGAGGGAGGTGAGAGAAAGGATGAAATGATATTGGATCTGAGGAGAAAAGTGGAAATCTACGTAAACTATTTAGAGTCTGATTGGAAAGAGGAAGGACTGGATTTAGTTAAATGGGACAGCAAGTCGATATTTGAAAAACTATCTGAATAAAAGTAATAAATTAGTAAAAACTGATAAATTTTCTTCTTTAAAAAAATTTGTCATAGGGTTAAACAAAGGTTTGAGACAATCATCTAAGGTTCTTTGGATAAAAGCAACAGAAACCAAATCAGATTAAATTAAGGATTAATTAGTTAAATATGTATTGACAGCCTACAATGTATAAGGAATTTCATAGCATTAAAAAAAACAGATTCAGGCCGGCCTCATGGCCTATTAAGTTCTGCACGATCTGCTTTGGCAGCCCAGGTTTGGTTCCCGGGCATGGACCTATGCCACTTGTTGGCAGCCATGCTGTGGCAGCGAACTACATACAAAATAGAGGGAGATTGACATAGATGTTAGTTCAGTGCAAATCTTCCTCAGGAAAAAAAAAAGATTAAATTTGTGATATCATGGAATTTTCATTCCAGTGGAGAGAGACACACAATAAGCAAATTAAAAAAACACATAGGGAGCCGGCCAGGTGTCGCAGCAGTTAAGTTCGCACATTCCACTTCAGCAACCCAGGGTTCTCTGGTTCAGATCCCAGGTGCAGACATGGCACTGCTTGGCAAGCCTAGCTGTGGTAGGCATCCCACATATACTGTAGAGGAAGATGGGCACGGATGTTAGCTCAGGGCCAATCTTCCTCAGCAAAAAGAGAGGATTGGCAGCAGATGTGAGCTCAGGGCTAATCTTCCTAAAAAAAAATTCATATATAACTTTTTAGGGGGTCATAAGTGCTGTAAAAAAATAAAGGTGGGTAAAGGGATAGAAGGGGGAGGCTAATGCAGTTGTCCAGCTGAGAAATAGTAGCTTGGACTGGGAGATAATGCGGGAGGTAGTAAGTGAGAGTTGGATTCCAGATATATTTTGAGATAGAGCTGACAGATTTGCTAATGAGGGTGTACAGGGAGTCTCTGACTGCCCCTTCAGATCCACTCTCCAATCCTTCCCATAGCCTGGAAGTCTGCCCTCCAAAGACCACACACCTGGAGTCTCCTGTCTCCCTTTGGTTGAGTTCAGACAATAAAATGAACAAGAAGGAGACTGCAGGGCAGGAGGAGGACAAGACGAGGATGTTTATTCTCCTGGCTCCTCTGCCAGGCTATAGTTTGGCGATGGCTGCCCTTCTCTGCCAAAGGCTGCAACTCCTGTCAGGTAGCCACCTACTATGGTTACTGCCCAAGGGGGGTCATCTGCCTGCCACAAGACAAGCCAATAGTCAAGAGGCAAGGAGGTAGGAGAGAAAGGGATTTTTTCTTACAGCTTGCTAGCAAGAGGGAACATGGCCGACTATTGTCCAAAAGAACCAGCTTCAGGGGGGCACAGAATCTTGAAGCAGTTATATAGGCCAGTGGGTTATAGAGAAGAGGGTTAGTAAATGTTGAACACTCTGGTGTTGCAGACTGGGAGTTGCCACATCAGATCCTTCAGTTGTCAGGGATATCAGCACAGAATCTCTGTCCAGAGGCCATCACATTCCTAGAGAACTCAAAAGAATAAAGTTCTCATCTTATGGCAGCTGGGAGGGGCCATAAAATCTACAGAGCCTGCAAATACCCTGGAGACAGATCCTTACTTATCTAGGCAAACTAAAGCAAAGATTCAAAGGGGCTGCTGAGTCAGGGTTATTCATAGTTCCAACACGGCTTTCTTCTATAAGATGGCTTCTCTTTTGACTGTGCCTGTATCAGTTAACGCAGCGGTGCTAACACTATAGCTACAGCCCTGGCTGGTTCAGGTAAACCCTCCCCACCTTTGGCTCCTTGCCGCCAAGGAGTAGTAATGGCTTCCCATGGTGACTACCTCCTGGGTGCTTCACCATTTCTGATTAGTTTCCCTTAACCTGACCCCACAATTGGAAATAATTTATCGAATTTTCCTCAGATACCCCTTTAGTGTGCTATCTGTATCTTGCCAGGACCCTGAGTGACACAGCATATGAGAAAAAAAGAGGAGTCAAAGATGACTCCAAAGTTGCTGGTCTGAGCAACTGGAAGAATGGCGTTGCTATTTACTGAATTGGGGGAAAAAATCAATAGCGTGAAATGAACTCATTAGAAGGATATGGGGTAGCTCACAGAATACAATAAATAAAAAACAGAAACGTAAAGGAGTGGGTTGAAGCTCTTGGCCTGCTGATTAGATCCTGGCAATGATTAGATCAGAGCTCCAAGCCTTCCGTTTAAGGGAAGGGGCCGGACATCTTAATGCTTGAAGGTGGAAATAAAACAAAACAAAACTGTTGTTGACGCTGCCTGGGCTACAGCATTCAGCAAGCTCCAGGCCTGGAGGAAACCAGACACTGCTAAACACACTTCCAGGCACAAGTCAATTCTTTCAACAAAGAATTATTCAGCCCAAAACATGAACAGTGCTGAGGCCAAGACGCTCTGCTCTACATGAAGGCTACCACACACTTCAGTTTCTATGTCTCAGAAGGCAAATCAGATTACTCTAGATCCAGCACCTCAAACTCTATTGGAAACCAATTTTAAAAGTGATAGTGGCAAATATATAGGTACCATCCAAAAGAGGCTGTGCAGGAATAGGCACCACATTTGGAAATTTTTGTTTGAGAGCTTAGAATTTAACTTTACTCCACTATGGTCAAGTACAACTGCACAAATGAACACAACCCCACTCAGTGTAGCACAGGTTTACTCCTGGTTTAAAGAGCATTCTGTACGTGATCAAGTTTGCAACTAAAGTTAATAAGGTTGTAAATCATGTTACAGCTTTAAAACTCACACAGGACCCTTTCCAGGAAGCAGAGAGCTATGATATTGTTTAATGACACGTTCTGAGGCAGGCCTGCAACAGGGCTGCATTCACTGGGCACAACATGCTTTCTGTGTCCCAAGGATTCTCTTGGGACATGCTGACCTAACTGGAGGAGGTAGACGAACTCACTGGAGGAGGCAGCCTACACTCCAGATGTGCCTTTGTCCTTAGCACGTGGGAGAACGGAGAACCTGGGCCTGGCGCAGGGCCAGGGAGGCACTGACAGCAGACGAAGAAGGGGAACTTTGCAAATGAGCCACAGAGCCTCAGGCTTTGCACGACTCAGTTGTTTCCTGACATTCTGGCAGAGGGAGACGTTTTTAATAAAGAACAATTTTTTTTTTCCATTTGGAGCTAGAAAGTTTTAAGTCCAAGATAAACATGCTTCGTGTCCCAAGAAAGCTCTGTTCCAGAGAACTCTGTATCCTTGGCTGACTTATGCCTCCCCAACCCCTTAGGATCTGATTTCTGATTCCCAAATCTGAGGTGATACTTCTGTCCTTTATTTTCTAGGTCCAGGGGGATCTGGACCCTCAGGAGGAACCAGCCTTCAAGGCAGAAATTCCATGGCTATGTCCCAAGAATTTGAGCTCCAGTTAGCCGGAAAAATATGATAATTCTATGGCTTTCCCCTCCTCATTTTGCTACCTCTGGAAGTCCCCTAAATTTACTTAACAATATTTCCCTGAAGCTATAAAGTCAGGCTTTTTTTTTTTTTCTTAACTCAGGAATGTTTTAATTGTAAATTTGAATTCCACAGAGCTTTTGCTTAAGTACTACAGTTTAGGCTGTCAAATTAGTTTTGTAATTTCATTCAGTAAACTCTATTACTGATTTTTTTTCTATCACAAATAAATATGTAGGTCATCTCTTCAGATATGTATTTTTTGGATATTAGCAATCAGTTAATGTGATAAGACCATTAATTCACTTAAAAAAGTATTCTTATAAGATTAACCAAAGTTTATTTATTCTATTATTAAATTTTTGTGTATGTATGAGTATGTATTATACATGTATCATAAACACTTTGTGAAACAAATACAGAATATGTTATAAAACACAACCATCGTCTTATTTGGAATAATTTTTTAAAATTAATCTTATTTTTTAAAAAGTTATATTTAGTATTCATGTGTTTACTTCTTATTTTATGACATGGAAAAATGACATCCACGGGGCGTTTTCTCCCCCAAACAATGTAAATATCCTGTGAAATATTATGATATTCATTATTATTATTTGAAGCTTCAGATTTGCCTTCTCTTCACTGGTTTATCCTTTCTTGTTATAAAGCAGCTAAATAAAAATATAAGTTTATGACAAATTCCCCTTAAAGATTGGATACAAAATTGTATTTTCTTTCATACAGTGATAATAATTAGAATCCCTGGTAAATGTATAAAAAAGGAAAATGTATCATTAAATTCTTATTAATTCACTACAGTGGTCGCTTAGTTTATCTCAAAACATGGTCTTCAGACTACCTGAGGATGCAGGTGGTGACATGCAGATTCAGGACCTAACCTCAGAAATTCTTATTCAGTAGGCTGGGAGTGGACCTAGGAATCTGGTGTTTTTTTGTTTTTGTTTTTGTTTTTTTGCTTCAATGTGGCAAGCAAGTAGCACTCTTACAAACATCTTTTTCACATGTATGGGTTTTTTCAGCTTTACTGAGGTATAATTGACAAATAAAATTGTAACATATTTAAAGTATATAATGTGATTTGATATATGTGTACATTGTGAAAAGATTCCCACACTCAAGTTAATTAACACATCCATCACCTCACATATGTACCGTTTTTTTTTAAAGATCGAGTTTTTTTTTTCCTGGGAAAGATTTGCCCCAAGTAACATCTATTGCCAATCTTCCTCGCTATTTTTCTCCCCCTCCCCAAAGCCCCAGTACATAGTTGCATGTTCTAGTTGTAAGTCTTTCTAGTTCTTCTATGTGAGCCACTGCCACAGCATGGCTACTGATAGACAAATGGTGTGGTTCAGCACCCGGGAACCAAACTTGGGCCACCAAAGTGGATCCCACCAAACATTTAACCACTAGGCCATCAGTGCTGGCTCTGTACCTCTTTTTTTTTTTGTGGTGAGAACAACAGTTCTACTCTCAGCAAATTTGAATATACAATATAGTGTGATCAACTATAGTCACCATGTTATACATTAGATCCTCAGACCTTATTCTTCTTATCACTGAAAGTTTGTACCCTTTTACCAACCTCTCCTCATTTCCCCCAACCCCGACCCATGGCAACCACCATTCTACTCTCTGCTTCTATTTTTACTTTTTTTTTAGAATCTACATATAAGTGTTATCATGTAGTATTTGCTTTCTCTGGTTGGCTTATTTCACTTCCTATAATGCCCTCCAGGTTTACCCATGTTGTTGCAAATGTCAGGATTTCCTTTTTTCCAACGCTGAATAATATTTTATTGTATGTGTATACCACGTTTTCTTTATGTATCATCTGTTGATGGACACTTAGGTTGTTTCCATACCTTAGCTATTGTGAATAATGCTGCAATGAACATGGGAGTTCACATATATCTCTTTGAGATAACGATTTCATTTTCTTTGGATAAACACCAGAAGTGGGATTGCTGGATCATGGGGCAGTTGTATTTTTAATTTCTTTTTTTTTTTAGAGATTTTTTTTCATTTTTTTCCCCAAAGCCCCCTGGTACATGGTTGTGTATTTCTAGTTGTGGGTCCTTCTAGTTGTGGCATCTGGGATGCTGCCTCAGCATGGCTTTATGAGTGGTGCCATGTCCGTGCCCAGGATCCAAACCAGTGAAACCCTGGGCCACCAAAGCAGAGCACGTGAACTTAACCACTCAGCCACGGGGCCGGCCCCTTTAATTTCTTGAGTAACCCATTCTGTTTTCCATAGTGGCTGTACCAATTTACATTCCACCAACAGCATATAAGGGTTCCCTTTCCTCCACATCTCACCAACATTTGCTGTCTCATCTTTTTGATAACAGATATCCTAACAGGTATGAGGTGGTATCTCATTGTGGTTTTGATTTGCATTTCCCTGAAGATTAGTGATGTTGAGCACCTTTTCACGTATTTGTTGGCCATTTGTACATCTTCTTGGGAAAGATGTCTATTTGGGTCTGTTGCCCACTTTTTAATTGGGTTATTTGTTTTTTCCTATTGAGTTGAATTCCTCTTATATTTTGGATATTAACCCTGTATTGGACCAGGTGTTTTGCAAATACTTTCTCCCATTTCATAGGTTGCCTTTTCATTTTGTTGATGGTTTCTTTTGCTGTTCAGAAGCTTTTAGTTTAATGTAGTCTCACTTGTTTATTTTTGCTTTTGTCGCCTTTTCTTTTGGTGTCAAATTAAAAAAATCATTGCCAAGGGGCCGGCCCAGTGGCACAGCAGTTGAGTTTGCACGTGCCACTTTGGCAGCCCAGGGTTCACCAGTTCAGATCCCAGGTGTGGACCTATGCACCATTTGTCAAGCCATGCTGTGGCAGGCATCCCACATATAGAGTAGGTGAGGATGGGCATGGATGGTAGCTCAGGACCAGTCTTCCTCAGCAAAAAAAAAGAGGAGGATTGGCAGCAGATATTAGCTCAGGGCTAATCTTCCTCCAAAGACATTTTTTTAAAAAATCATTACCAAGACCAATGTCAAGGAGCTTTCCTCCTATGTTTTCGTCTAGGAGTTTTATAGTTTCAGGTCTCACATTCAGGTCTTTAGTCCATTTTGAGTTGGTTTTTGTGCATAGTATAAGATAGGGGTCCAATTCCATTCTTTTGCATGTGGCTGTCCAGTTTTCCCAGCACCATTTATTGAAGAGACTATCCTTTCCCTATTGTATATTCTTGGTGCCTTTGTCAAAACTTAATTAACCATATAAGCATGGGTTTATTTCTGGGCTCTATTCTGTTCCATTGATCTAAGTATCTATTTCTATGCCAATATAATGCTGTTTTGATTACTATGACTTTGTAATATAGTTTGAAATCAGGAAGTGTGATGCCTCTAGCTTTGTTCTTCTTTCTCAAAATTGCTTTGGCTATTTGGGGTCCTTTGTGTTTCCATGCAAATTTTAGGATTGTTTTCTCTATTTCTGTGAAAAATGCCATTGGAATTTTGATAGGAATTTTGCATTGAATTTGTAGATTACTTTGGGTAGTATGGGCATTTTAACAATATTAATTCTTCCAATCCATGAGCATAGAATATCTTTCCATTTATTTGTGTTTTCTTCAATTTCTTTCATCAATGTCTTGTAGTTTTCAATGTATAGATCTTTCACTCCTTGGTTAAATTTACTCCTGAGTATATTATTCTTTTTGATGCTATTATAAATGAGATTGTTTTCTTAATTTCTCTTTCCAATAGTTCATTGTTAGTATATAAAAATGCAACTGATTTTTTTTTTTTTTTGAGGAAGATTGGCCCTGAGCTAACATCTGTGTCCATTTTCCTTTATTTTATATATGGGACATCAACCACACCATGGCTTGATAAGCTGTGGGTAGGTCCCTGCCTGGGATCCAAACCAGCAAACCTTGGGTCACTGGACTGGAGCGCGTGAACTTAACTGCTGCATCACTGGGCCAGCCCCAAAAATGCAACTAGTTTTTGTATATTGACTTTATATACTGCAACTTTACTGAATTCATTTATTAGTTCTAGCAGGGTTTTTGGTGGAATCTTCAGGGTTTTCTGTATATAATATCATGTCATCTGCAAACAGAGACCATTTTACTTCTTCCTTTCTGGTTTGGACGCCTTTTATTTCTTTTACTTACTTCATTGCTTTGGCTAGGACTTCCAGTATTACGTCGAATAGAAGTGGTAAGAGTGGGCATTCTTGTCTAGGAATCAATATTTTAATTAGATTACCATGTTATTTTTATGCCCAATGAAATTTAAGAAGCTTTTATTTAAAAGATACCTGTTGTGTTTCTATTTCTCATTTGAAACAGAGAATCAACTTCATACCTACTTTTGTCTTGATAATTTTGTATTCTTTTTTCTTTAAAAATGTTTCTAAAATTTTGTAAGTCTCAAGCCCCACAGAAACCTCAATCTACTCCTGCTGTAGGTAAATTTGTAATGTATATTTTTGTTTTTCTAAATGACACCCACAGATGATGTCATTCAAAGGAACATGATGGAAAGCATAGATTTCAAAAGGAGATGTGAAGAAACTATGTCCAAAACAAGACAGAATCTACGGGTTAAGATCATCACATTTCCAGAAGTTGATACCTCTGTAGATGAGTCTGCAGCTGCCAATTCTTGAGCATGAGTGGATGAAGGCAAGAGGCAGCAAGTTACCTGGCCACGGGAGCAGTTGACCTTTTGGGGGATCACCCCTGGTACCAGTTACAGTATTTGGTCAGATAGTATTTTGCAACTAACCAGAAGTTTAACTCTCACACTATTCCAGAACTAACTCTGCTCAGCCCAAATTTGGACTGGGTTAAAAATATAAAAAAAGATTATGTCTGTACTAGAGATGTCAGTCATCTTCCCACTCATAATCCATTATAAGAGAATCTGCCTTCTACCCTTTGGTCATGCTTGTCTCAGGTGATTCCACTTTCCTGTCCACAGCTGACTGAACCAAGGCTGAGCCTGTTACATGTTTTCATTTCAGAAGTTGAACTAAAATACAGAGATCAAGGCTATTCATATTCTACAGAGGAGCTCTCAGCTATGGGAGCATTGGGGCAAACATGGCACCATGGCAAATCAAAGCCTCAGGTGAGAACTGTGGGAGAGAGAACCTCAAGCCTTGGAAAGACCAGAAATGGATAGGATAGAGAAGAAGGAACAAATGGACATACTCAGAGAAACAGAGGTGAGAGATAATCTGATCTTGGAAAGAATAGCTGTCAAATGACTTTATACTTTTTGTGAAATAGGACTGTATGTTTTGAATTTAGATTCCTTGCTATCGCCTGAATCCCTTCCCGCCTACACGCATAGAGCTGTGTTGAGGGGTTTTGGTTCCCATCAGCAAATATCCCTAATCAAGACAATGGTGAGCTTATCAGCCACAGTTTTGAGAGTAGTTAAGGAAGGAAGCACACATCCTGTGGAATGTGCTAAAACTGCAGGGCTTCCTGTGGGATGCAATAGAGTGTTGAAGCTCAGCCTGGTCAGTATCAAAGCAGCAGGAGGTTGAGGGTCATCAGGGCATGAAGCTAAGGGGATGAGAACCCCAAACAGGCAGACTCCCTACCTACAAAGAGTAAAACGAAGGGCATTCAAAAGTATTGAGATTTTAGCTACATAGGAAAGGGGTACATTCAGCTTCATAGTTTTACTTGTATTAGTTATATCTTTAATATGTAATAGTGTTAATGTACATTCAAGTTATGGTGATCAGAGAGTCATAACCTGGCTCTTTGCGACACTCAGAGCAAAGGTTACACTTTTTGCAGTAACAGTCAGCAGAGGTATATCATTGCACGGTGGGCTAAGATAGATCAAAAAAGTTTTTTTTAAAAAATTTTTTCTTACTACCTCCACCTCTTTGTTCCAAATACTAGTAAGAATCTCAAGGGAGCTAGGATGAAATTGATGCATCAGCCAAAGCACAACTGCTACTAGTTGCTTTTTAAAAACAATTTTTTAAGAGATCTGGATCACATTAGTATGTGGATGAATTTGCTAATTGGCCTCTCAATATCCTTTATCTCCCATACTAATCATAGTTTAATCTGGATCTGACCGTAGCCAAAGATGGCATAGTAAATGGAATGTGAGCAGAAGTGATGCATGCAACTTCTGGGGCAGGTGCTTCCTTCACTCTTTTCCCTTCAAGTGGACTGGAATCAGGATGTGGCGGTGAGCCATTTTCAGGCACAAAAAGGAAGCCAACTCCCTAAGGATGGGAGTGCAACAAGATGGACATAGCTGGATTCTCCATAGTATAGAGCCACCACTTTGGTATCTCTGTTTTTTTGTTTGTTGTTTCAGACACCTAGCCAGTATCCTAAATAAGGCCATCATTAAGCAGACCTTTCAGATGATTCTCTCCCCATATTTGTAACCTGACATAAATCTAGGAGAAGAGCACAGAATATGTTTAGAGAGATCATAGATATACCACTGCACAGTGAAGCTACATCAGGGGCAATAAACAGAGGACTAAGATCTTAATAGGACCTTAGAATAAAGAAGAGTGTTTAAGAATACTTAGGAAAGTGGGAACTCTAAGTATTTCCTAGGAATACTTAGGAGAGTGTGAGGAGAGGTACAATTGTAAGTTCAATGTAAGGGGAAATAAGGAGAACAAAACACAAAATAGGGGCCGGCCCCATGGCTGAGTGATTAAGTTCCTGCTCTCTGCTTTGGCGGCCCAGGGTTTCGCCAGTTCGGATCCCGGGCACAGACATGGTATCACTCATCAGGCCACACTGAGGCAGCGTCCCACATAGCACAACCAGAGGCGTTCACAACTAGAATATACAAATACATACTGGGGCGCTTTGAGGAGAAGAAGGAAAACAAAAGAAGAAGATTGGCAACAGTTGTTAGCTCAGGTGCCAACCTTAAAAAAAAATAGTTGACAAGAGATAGTTTCTTGATGATGATGGTGTTTTGATTTTTCCCTTGGAGAAGAAATAATTTGGAGGTCTCCAAAAATGTAGAACCTATTAAAACCTAAAGGCCAAGATCCTAGCTGTTAGAAAAGGAGTAGGAAGCATTTGCTCTATTTATGTCAGAAAAATTTTGTACCAGACCACTGGAAAATGGTATGAGTTTTGGGGCATTTGCTTCCTTTCCATCTGGTCTAGTCCAGTCCCGTAGAATATTAAGCACAAGCCCAATCCTACAGTGGAATAGATCAAAAATGTCCTCTGAATTAAGAGCTCTATGACTTCTTGGGTAATTTCATTCCAGATATATACAGAAATTTCTAATTTTGTTACACAAAATATTTGCATAGTTGTTCCCAACTTTCTCTTAAAGTTATGACCACTGCATATTTCCCAATAGGCATACTTGTGTTTGTAACATTATATCCTGGTTTTGTGGTCAGCTTAGTATTTTAATTCAGCCAAGGCCTTGGGCTCAACTAGTGGATGCTCAATAAGTATGTGGGTATTTGTTTATTGGGTCAGATAGAGTCTCACATAATCCAGTTTTTACTGGTAAATGTGGCTTGCAAACCCCAACTGTTATTAACATCAGTCTATACCACACAACGTACCATGTTGTGTTTAAATGTGCCTTCAAGAATTTATTGCACCCTGACTATTAAAGAATTTGAAAGGTACTTAAAATTCACTTTTTAAACTGCCCACTCTTGGAAGAAGAAACGAGAGATTCTACCAAAAGGGCATCATTTCCTTGACTTACTGGCAAATAGAACATGGAAGGATGTTGCTCCAGCCAAGACACTTCATCCCAGGAAGTAATCCTTCCTAGCAGCTTCTCTGAGGGTCCTACTCAGAAAAGAGGCTTGAGGAATACAGCTACTGAATGATAGTGAATAACGTTTATAAAAACCCAGTTAACTCTGAAGAACTGAGTTGGTCAATCTAACTAAATACAAAAGCGTTTCTGATAAGAAAAATAAAACTTAGAAAACTGAATAATAAAGACTGATTTCAAACATAATCTTCGGGTACAATGCTTTTTCCTTATCTCTTTCTTAACTAACCATAATCTTAAATGAACAGTCGTATTATTGTTTATATTAATAATTCTATTAATGAATAATTATAGGTCTATTATAGAGTTTTATGTTTCTACTTGTTTTTTTAAACAAAGAGGCTTTGTTTGTCTGTTTTGCTTGTGTCTCTTTGTTTCACTCATATCCTTTTTTTTCTTTTAAAGGTATGCTTTTTCTTTTTGGTGAGGAAGATTGGCTCTGAGCTAACATCTGTTGCCAATCTTCCTCTTTTTTTTTCTCCCCAAAGTCCCAGTACATAGTTGTATATTCTAGTTGTAAGTCATTCTAGTTCTTCTGTGTGGGATGCCACCAAAGCACAGCCTGATGAGTGGTGTGTAGGTCAACGCCCAGGATCCAAACCTTCGGACCCTGGGCCTCTGAAGCAGAGCATGTGAACTTAACCACTCCACCATGGGGCCGGCCCCCTATGCTTCTACTTCTTTGTTGACAGAAAGTGAATTTCTCTCTGAAAAAGTAAAAGTTACATTTAACATGAGGACTTTCTTTACTAACATACTTCATAAAGTAGGGCCGCCAGAGGCTCTAATGGGCCTTCAGAGAGAGAGAGAAAAGAATATTTTGGAACTCACAGTAGTCTCCATAGGAAGGGAGCAGGGTAGGGACAGAGGCTGCCCCCTAGTTTCTTTGAGGTGACCTAAAGTGGGCAGAGAACTCACTCTGAATAGTTAAAGTGTCCAGACACTTCAGGGGTTGATAAAGCAGTGTCACATTAAATGTTACCTGACCTAGTACCAAAGGAGCTGACGAGAGTGTAAGAGCTAAGAACCATAAGGTAATGTGTCAACGTAAAATTTGACACTGTGAGCTCTATAAAAAGAGAATGCAGGACCACCTTGTTTAGAAATTCATTGAAAAGATTGTAACACCAGCAGGGAGAGGGTTCCCCACTTCACTCCACCCCTCCTTTACCTAGAATAACTTAGATGTTGACCACAAGGGACCTAATCCAACATCAGCAATGGGGACAGTGATGATTGGTAAGTACGAACTGTGAGACAGTGACCCCCAAGTGTCATGCCAAGGTCAGTACTCATCTGAAGAGTGCCAGTGGGACAGCTGTGCCAAAGGAACCAGGCAGAGAACAAGAGATGGAATTCTTTTACTGGCTGGCAAAAGTTAACTCTTTGAGGACCTGCCAAGAGAAAGGAGGAACTGTGAGTGCTGGGAGAATCAGGGTGCTAGCATTACAAAGGGGGCTCAGCGCCAGAAATTCTTGTTGTCATAACGCTTCCCTTGGGTTAGACCCCCTCAAGCAGTTGAGGAAGATGAGGGATGTATTGATTGCAGCCAACTTTATGGAATTTTTAAATGTAAAATGGTTAACTCTTAATACAAAAAAAGGCTCTCTACTAAAAAAAAAAATCTTTTGGAAAAAGGATCCTGGCTTTGTTAGCATGGGAAATTACATTTTGTCTTGGTCCCTTTGTTTAATGTGTATCAAACTTATAAAAGTCAACATATACTATTTGATAGTATTTTTACGAATTTAGTGATTAATGAGAACTTAATGAATAATGACTTGGCTTTTGAAGAGTTTTAGAAACTAAAGTAGTAATATATTTTAAAGGCAAAGGCAAATAGCGAGATACTCTGTACGTATCAATATAAAAGCAATACTATTAGTAACCTAGATGACCTTCTTTTTTCATGTGGCCAAGATCCAGTTTCTATGACCTGAACTGTAACTTTCTACAGTCAGGAATATGGTGCATATGTTATAATGTATGTGTGAGTAGCTGTCAAAGGAAGTCTGTTCTATTCAACAATTCTCTGGGTGAAAAAAACTGACTTGGCATTGAAATCACTCTTTTAATATTTATTACCTATTTATATGTATATTATAAATTCCTATTAGTGGTCAGGAGGCCAAGTTTCAAAGGACCTATAAAAATTGATCAGTGGCCCTCTTGGAGAGGCAAGATGGAGAATATCTGATATTGTGGGAGGAAGGCAAGGTCCCTTAGAATACTGCAGTTTCTTTAGCATAAAGGCTGATTCCTCTCACTATATTTCTCCAGCATTATTTTTCCTCCTTACCCAACCATATCCTCAAGCATTAAGAAGACACTTCAGATTCAGGAACAGAAATTATCTTACATTTTAGGGTGGTGAATTTCAGGTACGTATTTTTTTGTTTTAAAATGCAAGCGGCTATAGGTATAAATAAGATTTAAGTCAAAGTTAGCTGATCATTTTCTACATAGGTTGATCCAAAGAGTATTTGGTATGGTTAGATCTTTGGGTCCTAGTTTCTGCTATCACATAGTTCAAATGAGTAACATATTAAGAATAGCTTCCTGTAACATGCAAAGGAACACAATTAAAAGGAGGAGATTATTCCTTTGAAATGGATTACTTAGAGAATTTACAGAATATCTCCACTGGCAATCTTGGAAGGTAAAATAGGAAAACTGGTTTTCCAAGATGATTTAGGTTTAATTTTATTGAAGACAGAAAGATAAATTGTCAAAATCTCCTCTACACCATTAACACAGTATTTGTGTTGATATGTTAGAAAATAAAAGAAACTGATTTTGGCAAAATCTTTATTTGTTCTTTCATGCTATTAATGAAGCCCTCTTCCTATCATACAAAAGATGGAAATCACACTTGGTTGAGCTTGTAGGATGATCAGTATAGCAGTGGGGGATGGGGGAGAGAGAGAAAAGAACACAGAGCAGCACTGATGCAGTAAATGTCTCTTTTTTAGGAAACTGGCAGCTCCTTTGAATGGTGTTGATGTCTTCTTCACTCACCCACAAAATCTGCACATCTAATAGAACTCACCAAACCACCAAGTAGTGTTATCCATCCCATGGGTGCTTTGAAACTCACAAATTACGTCACTCTGTTCTTTAGAGAGGAAGCTGAAAATGCACTATATCCATAGAGATAGCTCCTAAACTCTCTTATCTTGTTTTATGCTTTATCACCATGTCTCAGCATTTTTCTGCAGATCCAGTTCTGTTTTCCTTTCCAGCTTGTTGCACCTTTTGTTCTACTGGTTTTCTAGATTTTCCTTCCTGCTCTCTCTTGGTAGGATGTATCCATAGACTTAAAATACAGATCATTTTCAGGTGGCCTCACAACAATCTCCAGCCCACCCCTTATCTGTGCCTTGTCCTTAGTGGGACCCAGACTGGAGTGGGCCAAAAGAATAGACTGGGACCACTGCCGCTTTAAATTCTGAGGCTCCAAGAAAAAGTGCTAAGGGTTTCCTGTTCTATTTTAGCTACAAAGAGAAATATCTCCAGCAACAAGGTTGAAACAGCTCTTCTTTTATGCAACTTCTGCAAAGAAATGGTGCTTGAACAATATTTATAGCTTTGGAATCGCCAAGTCCAGCTGGTCTACAAACTGGTTTCTTTGGTTCCCACCTACATTTTTGTCTTCCTTCCTAACTTCGCATTTCACTCTGGTAGGAGGCATGGGTAAAAGGAAGCCTTGAAATAAAGCATCAAAGTGAAAGAAAAAGTTAAGAAAAAAGGTCCAAATAGAAGACAATAAATAACAGAGAAAAGTGTTTTTGAAATCAAAGTCATCATTTTGAAATATGTGAAAGGCTAATTACTGAAAATATGTGGACTGAAGAGGAAAATATTGAAAGGAAAAAATCCAATGTTAATAAAAACCAGATTTGTCATTTGTCAAAACAGGATGGACGATCAAGCATGATACACAAATATTCCAAGATACATTTCCTAAAGGAACTACAATATTCTATGGAAACACCTTCACCAATATCAGATGTTCACGGTCATGAGTCTGAGAGAGAGCCACTAGTAAACTTTCATAAGTTCAACAAACCACTTAGTATGGCATTTAGAGCCCTTTGCAATCTGAACCTCAAAATGTCACTCTTGTATAGGGTAGTACGATGGTTAATTCAGTGTGTCATCTTGGCTGGGCCATGGTGCCCAGATATTTGGTTAACAATTATTTTGGATGTTTCTGCGATGGTGTTTTTTGGATGAGATTTAACATTTAAATTGGTAGACTTTGGTCAAGCAGATTATCCTCCACAATGTGGGTGGGCCTCATTCAATCAATTGAAGGCCTTAATAGGACAAAGACTGACCTCCCCTGAGCAAGAAGGAATCCTGCCAGCAGACTGCCTTTGGACTCAAACTGCAATTGGGTCTCCAGTCTGCCAGTCTACTCTACAGATGTTGGGTTTACCAAGCTTTCACAATCAGGTTAGCCAACTCCTTAATATAGACACACATCCTGGTGGTTCTGTTTCTCTGGAGAACCCTGCCTGGTCAGAGTTCTCTAGAACACTACCTGGTATTACAGGTAGTAATAAGATCATGGATTCTACCTGACTCTGCCATTGACTAACTGTATAATATATGTTGGGAAAGTTGCTTTACATCTCTAAGTCTCAGTTTCCTCACCTAAAAATGGGGAATAACAATAACTCCCTCAGTTCTCTAGCCATGCTAGATTACATGCCATGTAATACAAATATCTTTATTCCCTTGTTTCTGCTACCCCCCTGACTGTCATAACTGTGTTCCTGTCTGCTTAGCTAAACCTTACGTTTCCTTCCATCCTGTAGTGGTTTTAAAAATATGTTCACAACTTCTTTGATACTCTTCCCTTCAAGTTGAATCCCCCGCCCCTTCAGCGTAGGCTGAACTTAGTGAGTCGCTTCTAATGAACAGAATATGGCAGATGTGACAGTACATCACTTCCCAGATTAGGTTACACAATGACTACAGCTTCCATCTTAGTGTTTCTCTCTCTCTCTTATCACTTGTTACGGGGGAGCCAGCTGCCCGGTCATGAGAACCCCCTTGAAGAGGCCCAGCGGCCAGCAACTGAAGCCTCCCGCCTATAGCCACATGACTGAACTTACAAGCCAACTCCCCAGTCCCTTCACGCCTTCCGCTCCAGCCAACAACTTCACTGCAACCACATGAGCAATCCTCAACCAGAACCACCCAGCTAAGGTACTCTCGGTTCCTGAGCCTCAGAAACTGGGTGAGATTGTAAATACTTGCTGTTTTACACAGCTAAATTTTGAGGCAATTTGTTACACAGCAAATAATTAATGCCACATTCAATTCAAGTCTATAAAAGCTTTCCCTGATCAACACGCAGAATTTCTTCTTTCTCTGTTTCCCCATAGCATTCTGCATATAACTATTATAAAACTTTTAATGTTACATTAACAATGTTTGTTTATGTGTTTGTCCCCCTTGCAAGGCTGGGAGCTGCCGGAGGGTGGGCCATCTTTAACTGTATTAAGTGAAAAAAGAATCAAACTCAAGCCTGGCACATAATGGACTCTGACAATAGTTAAGTTAACAATTAATGTTTCCTATGTGTCATACATTGTTTTAAGCCTTTTGCAAATATTATCCCATTTAATCCTCACAAACACCTAGGAGATATAGTATTATTACCCCTATTTTACAAATGATGAAACTGAGGTCAAGTTATAGAGAAGCTGATTAACTTGCTCACAGTCACACAGTTAGTAAATGTTGCTGAATCAAAGAATGAATGAATGAAAGAATGTTTCTTACAAACGACCATATATGACTCACATAAGAGTCTCTTACAATGCCTGGCCCAGTATGCAACTGGGACTCAAATATTTACTAAATCACCATCTGGTAATAAAATCAGCTTAGTTATGTGAGAAAAAAGTCTTGGAAACTCTGATTGTGGATAATTTAAATTGATTCCCCAAACATAATTCCTTTCCTTTACTGAGAAGAAATAAGGGTTACAGTAAACATATGTTGTGATGAGACTAAAAATACACTTTAGAAGATGTTTGCCTTTCTCTCCACACCCCTCTTATAAATGCTTGACAAGAAATAAAGTGTGTTGGTAGTTTGATTACATAAAATATATAAAAAGAGGTTTTTTTCTGAATTTACTAAATTTGTGGTTCAGGAGTCAAAATAGTTAGTGAAAGAGTAAAAGGGTGTTATTTAATGGTGTGTTTTCCTCCCAACAACAAAAGAATAAAATGTTTCCACTGAAGCCTTTTTGATTTACAAATTAAAAATAGGTGGCTGCTATTTGACTTCTGGGGCTCCTCCTAGTAAAGCATGTAACCCATGATCCCTCCCAGTGAGGTCTTTCTAAATAAGCACCTAAATATGAGAAACCTAAAGCCAGTTTACATTTGGCATTGGTCAAAGTCCGGAAGGCAGCTTGCAACTTCCTATTTTAGAATTTTTGACTTGTTTTGTCTGAGCACTTTCTCCCCACTTAACAGTAAGTAGGAGGTCTTTAGTCATTTGGTGAATGGGGACTCCTTTTCTCGTGATGTCTATTTTGGAAGTTTACTCCTCTTACATTCTGTCTCTGTAAAGATTAATGAAAACAAATATTTTGGAAGCTGTAAAAAGTTTCCTTTACTGTAGGCAGATGGTAAAGATAACTGATTATAACGTCAATAAATCTCTTCCTCTGTTCCTGTTGGCCTTAGCATTTCTCCTACAAGATAGTACCTTCATAAATTGTCTGCCAGAAACATTACCCTAAAAATTTCTTTTAAGACAAAGGAAACTAGAAATTTCTGTAATTAAAGATGAAATAGGCTTGTCTTCTATACTCATAAAAATGTAAGCAGTGCATTTCCAATGATTTTTCTCGAAAGATTAAAGATGGCAAACCACTTTGTGCTCATCAACTTGATTCCCTTCATTTGTCCCAAACTTCTGACGGGGTCTCCGTTTACACGGCCTTGCCCTCTGTCAGAACAGCCTTTATTATGACAGCACACGTGTCTCAGGCATTCCCTTACCCACCACTGCATTTGCAGCGAGGGTTGTTTGTATTTCAAGGTTTAACAGTCCAGCCATGAAGCAAAACCAGCTTAAGAAAATTTTAATAACTCCTTTTCAAGCAAAAGTCAACTCTCTAGAAACAAAAATATAAACCGCTCACCAAAAACTTTTTTAAAAAATATTTGTTCTAAGATTAAAAGCAAGCCAAAAATAACCATAGGGTGAGTATTTCTGTTGGAAGTCTTAATGCAAGCCAGAAATACCCACTGGGTGAGGCAGGAAAGGGCAGTGACTGAGAGCACACCAGGCTCTGGAGTCAGACGAGCTGGGTCTGAACCCCAGCTGTTTCTCTCCAAGCTGGGCATCCAATCTTGCCGATTTCCTTTACCTCTTTATCTTCTGTAAAATGGGGACAACAGAAATACTGAGTGTAGAGGAAAACAAGAGAATGCAATCAATCGCCTAGTGCAATGGCTGGTACACTGTGAGTCGTCAATATATTTTAGTTACTATCATTCTCAAATGCCATGTAGAAAAGTAGTTTATTTTCACTATTTCGGACAAAAGGGAAATATTCCTAAAAAATATTTTAAAAATGAGAAATATGAATTCCTTGCCAATACATTGATATTAATGTTTTCTTTATATTCCTTATTTACTGTCTCAAAGCCTTTTCATTTTTTACAAGTCATTGTAATACAAACAATATTACAGTTATTAAGAAAAAGAGATGTTGCTTAAAAGTAAGATCTTATGAGTGAATTGTGAAGAAAGAGTGTCCATATATTTTGTTGGAACTAGAATTAGTTCCTTGCCCATCTATTAATTACTTATAATTATATTTATGGTATTGTAGATTAAGTTGTCACTGGCAATCTCACAGACAGTAAGATAGCTTTAACAAACCTAAGCTTCAAAGAGGATAGTATATAATTAAGTGAGAGCTCTTAAATACTCCTGGTTACATTTTAATAGGTTCTGCCAAGCAACTTGGCAAATTGGTAACCAGCAAAAGCCATAACAATGTAAATACTGTTGGATCCCGGAATAACCTAGAAAAGGTTATACATGAAGGTGTTTTTCATTTTTTGGTAACAGCTTTATTGATACATAATTCACATCTGAGACAATTCACCCATTTAAAGTGTACAATTTAATATTTTAGTATATTCAGAGTTGTGTAACCATCACCACAATCAATTTTAAAAGATTTTCATCAAAAAGAAACCCAACAACACTTAGCTATCATCCCCAATCCCATCTCCACCCCCAGTCCTAAGCAACCACTAATCTACTTTCTGTCTAGAGACTTGCCTATTCTGGACATTTTATATAAGTGGAATCATTATGCTAAGGGAAAGAAGCTAGCCACAAAAGACTGCATATTATGTTTTCAAGGGTCATCCATGTTACATCATATGTCAGTACCTCCTTTTTAAAAAAACTTTTTAAGATTTTTATTTTTTATTTTTCCTTCTTCTCCCCAAAGCCGCCCAGTACACAGGTGTATATTTTAGTTGTGGGTCCTTCTAGTTGTGGCATGTGGGACGCCGCCTCAGCATGGCCTGATGAGCAGTGCTAGGTCCACACCCAGGATCTGAACTGGAGAAACCCTGGGCCACCAAAGCAGGGTGCACCAACTTAACCAGTCACCCAAGGGGTCAGCCCCAGTACCTCCTTTTTATGGCCAAATAATATTCCATTGTATAGACATACCACATTTGATTTATGCACTCATCAGTTGTTTCACCTTTGTGGCTATTATAAACAATGCTGTTATGGGGCCAGCTCTGTGGCCGAGTGGTTAAGTTCACGCACTCTGCTGCGGCGGCCCAGGGTTCGGATCCTGGGCGTGGACATGGCACCACTCGTCAGGTCACGTTGAGGCGGCGTCCCACATCCCACAACTAGAAGGACCTGCAACTAAGATATACAACTGTGTACAGGGGGGGTTTGGGGAGATAAAGCAGAAAAAACAAGAAAAAAAGGAAGATTGGCAACAGTTGTTAGCCCAGGTGTCAATCTTTAAAAAAAAATAACAATGCTGTTATGAACATTCATGTACAAGTTTTTGTGTGGACGTGTTTTCATTTCTTTTGACTACATAGTAGGAGTGGAATTTGTATTATTCTTATAGTAGTACAAATCAGAAACAATTTCATGGTCCAACAATGGAATTATGCTATACTCTCAACAGCATCATAGCAGAAAAATATTAGCTATGTAGAAGGAAAACCATGTAATATGGAAAAAGGGTACATGAAGCAAAAAGAGCAGCATACAACCCACTTAAAATGCCTGGGCTTTTCACTCCCTGCTTTGAGGTAGTACTCACCCCCTGCCCCTGGCCTGAGCTCTTTCCCCTTAATTCTTGGAGGGCCAGCCACACTACCTTTCAGAGAGTTTTAGAATGTCTCAGCTCGAGCCTTTGCACACGTTGTTTCCTTTCCCTTCATCACTCTCTCCCCACTTCTTTGCCCACTGGTTTCAAGTCTCTTCTTAAATGTCACTTCCTCAGAGAAACCTTCTCTGATATCCCTAACTAGGCTAGGGTTAAGCGTTTCCACAGCAGCCTGCAATTTTCCATCTTAATACTTTTGATACTGGTAATTGTTTATTCAGTCAGTAATAAAATATTGAGAGGATTTTACAGCACATGCAGGGATACAGGGTGAAACAAAACATGCAAGAACCCTGCCATCCTAGATCTTATATTGTAGGGAGGGAATGCAATGTACAAGTAAACAAATCAATGCACTGGGTGATTTTAGATAGTGATTATCAGCTCAACGGTTAAACTCCCTGAAGGGAGAAGCTATTTTTGTCTTGGTTACTTCCAATTTTCTGGGCTTAGCACCAAGTCTGCCCCATTCAATAAGCTCAATACAAATTTTTTAAATGTTAAAATAGGCATATCAAAGACATAAATGGAAAACACAAATGTGACTAGTTTTGTAAATGGTTGAGTTTGAGGCTTTTCCCCTTTTCTCTTTCAAAACTTTCTGTAATTCTACATATTATTTTTATAAATAAAACAATTAAGATTAGCAAAAAATTACCAGAGGTGAGAAAAAGAACTCCAAATAAAATACATTTATATGTCACCACACACTCGTTAAAGACCTAGTAATAAAACCTACTCTGAAATACTCAGATGTGTTGGTTAAGCGGCTGGAATTCTCTTGGCGCATCACCAAGCAGGTTCCCGGCCGTCAGCAGTGTAATTTACCGTTGTAAAAGAGAAGGTGCTTACGGATATGCTCCCCCAAATTTCTCGATTTCTAAAGCGCTTTTGACTCTCCCTCCACCCACGACGTGGCAACGAAAACGACCGCAAATTCTATTTACACGTCAACGGTAAGACGAGAACACAATTTTTTGCGAGGCTAATAAAGAATGCAAGATCTTTACAGAACATATCACTAACCCCTTTCCAATAAAGCCTTTCATAAGGGCCAGAGACAAATTAGGTTGGATAAAACCAGGCAGCTCCACGTTCAGCCACAAGAGCACCCCAACAAAACCCACCCCCGGCAGAGCTCAAAGCCGCTTCTTTCTTCTCCGCGGCGCATGCGCACCGCACTCGCCGGAGACCACACGCCTCTTCCAGCGAGCCGAGCAGGCGCTTACGTCACCGTGCGGTCGATGAGGAACCCTTCCGCTCCTCCAAGGAAAAACGAGTCCACGCACCTTTAGCTTTTCTTATGCATAAAAATGGCTTTCGTCATTCCACACCACTCCCTACGACTGCCCCAGCCCATTTCCAACAGCACAGCTTTTTGCCGGACTGATCTGCGTGTTCATAGGAGGAAGGCGGCGGAGAGAAACAAGGGGGAGGGTGAGAAACCGCTTCACTGTTGTTTACAAGGAGTGAGAGAGTCTGGGAATCGGTCCGCGAGGGCGGAGCCAAGGAAGCCGGCACTTCTTCCTCCCCCTCCCTCCCCAGCTTTCCCCGCGAGCGGACGCGCCAGCGCCTCTGTCTCGCTTTTTCTTATTTTCCCCCCTTTCCCCTTCCTTTTTTTTTTTCCTTTTTCCCCCTCCCCCCTCATTTCACCATTTCCCCTCGGAGGCGCTTCCCCCGGGCAGGGGCAGAGCCGGTCTCCCCCGCGCCTCTCCCCGTCCCCCGCCGCCTTATGGCGAGAGGGAACCCCCTCCCCACCCGGGCACGAGCGGCGGCGGTTGGAGGAGCGGGACCGGCGGTGGCGGCGGCGGCCTGAGGTCCGGGGGCGTCATGGAACTAATTCGCTGACCGACCGACCGGCCGCAGCCGTGCGCCCCGCTCGAGCGCCCGCGCCCCCCAGCCCGGTTCCCCCTCTTCTCCCTCCTCAGTCGGCCCGGTCCTCGTCCCGCGCGCCCCGTCGCCGCGCGCTGAGGAAGATGAGGTGGTAACGAGCCCCCGGATGACCCCGCGTCACCACTGTGAGGCCTACAGCTCTGCCGGGGGGGAGGAGGAGGAGGAGGAGGAAGAGGAGGAAAAGGAGAAGGTGAGGGGGCGGGGGGCCCGAGGCGTCTCCGCGACCCGCGCGCCGCCCCTCCGCCCCTCCGCCCCTCCTCCCCTCCGCCCGGCGCCGTCCGGGTGGGAGCGCCAGAACCGCGCGCCCCTTGCCGAGGCCCGCCCCCGGCCCCCGCCCCCTGCACGCAGGGACAGCTCGGCCCCTGCCCAGTTTGCAAACGGCTCTGCTATGTTCCCTTTTGGGCCAGTTTTTGTGTCAGCGAGTAACTTTTTGTAGCCCCAGCGATATGCCGCCTCTGTAGAGCGAGCCTGTGCAATGCACAAAGACGGGGACACGCCCCCACCCGTAGACTTCCGCGTGCCTGCAGGGGCCACGGGGAGATGGTTTACGGTGCAAAGCTGAGAATGCCAGTGAACTGGGAGAACCGCCGCGGCTGCGGGAGCTCGGGGGCGGCTGCGCGCCCCGGGGTTTGGGTGGGTGCGGGAGATGGGCGAGGCGGTGAGATTTGAGTTGCACCTTGAAGGACCGATAAAAACACTGGAATTCTGTAGAGGCAGGAGGTCCTCTGCTGAGCTAGGGGTTCCCTCGCAGATCATTTTGGCAGGAGTTGTGAATTGGGTAACAATAGTGGAAGGTCTTTCTCGGGAGGTGGGATGGAATCAGACTGAAGATCTTTGAACGTCAAGCTCAAGTATTTAGCTTTTATTCTGTCTCTGGGGAGCCGCTCGACTTTTGAGTAGCAGCAGTGTGACGTTAGGATGCTAATAACACCACTTGTTGAGGCTTTTTATCTGACAGGCGTTGTTCTAAGCCGTTTGCAATTCTGAACCCTCACAAGGACTCGTTGAGGCAGGTAGTTCAGGAGTCTCCTTTTACCGATGAGGAAAACTGAGGCTCTGTAAAATTAAGTAATTTTCCTCTTAGATGACACAGCTAGAGCCCGCTGGCCAGATTTAAACCTGAGCAGTCTGACTATGCCATATAGTCTCCGTCCCGAAAAAGAATTTGTTGAAAAGCTTAACAGAAGTGTTATCTGCTTCTGGCTTTTCCAGGTGATTTGTGGCAGATGAAGTAGAAGGGAGTGGGTAAACAGGTTAAGAAAGAATGGACAGGATTTAGATTCGCTAATCTGGGACCAGACTGATGAGATTCTGAGCTTGGACTAGGAGAAGTTTCTTAATACTGATGACGAGCAGGCTGGTAGAATCAGCGTGCATTAGGAAGGGGCAATAGATGATGATTTACAGTTAGAGATTTGAATTTTTGTGGCAGTGTGACATCGTAGCAGGTTAGAGTGAAACTCGAATGTTTCTTGGTCAAGATTGGAAGCAGTGTGTGTGTGTACATGTTTTATACTGATTGTGTAATACTTTAAAAATGAAAAGTGTTCACTTTTCTGTGTGTGTTTCTTCATCTTTAAAATGGGCTTAAGAATAATACCAACTTCCTAAGGTGGTGTGAAGCTTAAATGAGTTAATATGGCATGGTGCTTTGAACAATACCTGGCCAAGTATTAAGCTTGCAACTAAGAATCATTTTGCTTTTAGTTGTTAAGCACTGAGCAAGTTTGTTATTGTTTATTAGGCATAGTGCTAACCTCTGGAGAGTGTTTACCATCAAGAAACTCATGGTTAGTAGAGACAAATCTACAAATAATCAGTTCTTATGGAGCAATTAAATGAAAAGGTAGAATTATGTCCAAGTACAGATGTTGAAAGGCAGGGTACTATTCACAGACTGATGCAAATGACAGCTCTGTTAGGACAGGGAATGCAAGCTAGAGAAGGACATTTCAAGTTGAAAGAACAGTGTGTGGAAAGGCATGGTGATTGGGAAAGAGCTGTTTTGGAATTAGAAGTACCTGTAATTTATTAGTTTGGGGCATGAAGTCAAGGAGGTCATACTAGAACATGAGGTTCTTGATTAAGGATTAAGGATTAAGAAATCCTCTTTTTGGAAGAGAAACTAAGATCTAGAAGGCAGCACCAGTACAGAATTATTAATTGAGTTGGTGTTATGATCATAATAAATGTAATAATTCCATATCTCATGAAATTGTTTCTGTTGTATACTCAGCACTGTGTAGTACTTTTCCTCAGAAGAGCAAGAGTCCGTGTGTCTAGATTTGTGATACAGTTTATGCTGTACAGTAAGCATTTTGTAAACTATTCACTCAAACATTAAGCTGTTTGATAACATGAGAAAAGAAACAAGTAGCACTTGAAATCATGGAAGGAAAAATGTGAAACTATCATAAAGTTAGAAGTGTGTGGACTATGCCAACCAAAATACGGTCTTTTTGTTTTTTAGTTCCTAGGGACTTTTCTATCTAAGCGTTCAGAATTCTGGATGTAACCAACAATTGGCATAAAATAAGATACGACTATAAAGTTCTGTTATTTAAAACAGTAAAATTGTATTTTAAGTGTTCATATTTTATTCCTTAGCAGGATTCATTACTCATCTCAGTCTGTTTTACACATTAGAAAACAGGCTTGTGCACTATCGGTAAAAGAGGTAAAACTCAAGCCAGTGCTTTCTCCACTGTATTATATTATCTGTCTTAAAAAAGGAATGTAAAAAGTACCCTGGTAATATAAGCACTTCCATGAATTTTCTTTTTTGCTTTTTCTACATTCTTAACTTTACTTGTAAATAATTTCAAAAGGAAACCCTTTACCTAGATTCAACTGTTGTTAGCATTTTACCCCATTTGTTTTATCATTTGTCTTCTCTCCTTTTCTCTCTATGTATAAATTGCATACATTATGGCCCTTTACTCCTAAATTTTTAGTGTATTCCCTAAGAATAGGGATATTCTCTTAGAGAATCACAATAAAGCTATCAATATTAGTAAATTTAATGCTGATACATTTACTTTACTGTCCATGTTTCCATTATGAAAATTGACTCAGTAATGATCTTAATAGTATTTATCTCTGTCCAATATAGGATCCAGTCTAGGGTCAGGTACGGCACTTTGGTTTTGCTGTAGCCTCACTTAATCTGGAACATCCCCACAGGTGTCCTCCATCCTTTTTGTGTTTCGCTTGCATTATTTATATCCCATTTTTAAAAGTTTAAGGAAATTTTAACCATCTTTCCTTTTTCTTTGTTACGTTTCCCTAGTGTGAGCAAAGAATGATTCCTTTATCTTCTTCTTTGATAAGGTATGTTACATTAATTGATGTCTGAATATTAAACCAACTTCGTATTCCTTGGCTAAATTCCACTTGGATATGGTGTATGATCCTTTTTTTGTGTTGCCAGATTGTTAGTTAGTATTTTGTTGAGGAATTCTGCATCTATATTTAGAATAGATATTGGTCTAGTTTTCTAGTGCCGTTGTCTTTGTTTGGTTTTGGTAGCAGGGTAATAACTGGCCTCATAAAATGAGTTGAAAAGTGCTCCTCCTTTTTAGTTTTTGACAGAGTTTGTGCAGAATTTGTATTAATTTTTCTGTCAATGTTTGGTAGAATTCACCAGTGAAGCCATTTGGGCATGGGCTTTTCTTTGACAGTAGTTTGTTTTCTATTCAATCTCTTTACTTGTTATATGGCTTTTCAGCTTTTCTGTTTTTTCGTAAGTCAGTTTTGGTAGTTTGTGTTTCTAGGTATTTGTCTATTTTGTCTAAAATGTACAATATATTTAAATACAGTTGTTCATAAAATTCTTTTATATTCCTTTTTATTTCTGTAATGCAGGGAGTAATGTCCCCTCTTTATCCCTGATTTTAGTACTTTATCCTCTCTTTTTTTTCTTGGTCACTATAGCTAAAGGTTTGCAAATTTTGTTGATCTTTTCAGGGAACCAACTTTTGCTTTCATTGATTTCTCTATTTTTCTGTTCTCTACTTCGTTACCTTCCACTCCAGTATTTATTATTTTCTTCCTTCTGGCTTGCTTTAGGTATAGTTGGCTCTGCGTTTTCCAGTGTGTTAAGATGAAAGGTTAGGGTATTGATTTTGAGATCTTTTTTAATATAGGCATTTACTGGTATTAATTTGCCTCTAAGCACTACTTTCATTGCATCCCATCTGTTTTGGTATGCTGGATCTTCTTCATTCATCTCAAAGTATTTTCTAATTTCCCTTATGATTTCTTCTTTGACTCAGATTCCTTCGTTTTAAAAATGTTGTTACAGCATCTTAATATTTGAAAGTCTCACTAAGGGCCTTAATTGTAGGAGGTTGGAGAACAGGAATCCCTTAAACCCTCTGTACATGATTCTATCCTATATGTCCCTCTCTGTTCCCCATCCCTCCTCCCCTGAAAATAATCTTCAAAGGAAGCGTTGTAAGAGAAGAGTAATCACTAGGGGCAGCCAGCCATTTGGGTATATTGACAAGACTGGTGGATCCTTGTGAGCCACCTGTTGGGTGTAGCTAATGGAATAATTAGTTAAGTAAGTTTGAAGTTTTGACAAGAGTTAATAGATTACAGACTAAAATTAGGTTTAGAAGAAAGCTTAGAACCTATTAAGTTCAGTCTCCATCCAATATAGGTGTTTCTTCTAAATATCTCTTGATAGATGGTCATCTAGTCTACATTCCACTTCTGAGGTTAATATTTGTATCTGCTTTAGATGAAATTATAGTGAGTCTGTTCATGAAATTGTGGAGAATCTGAGAAAAGTACCAAGGCAGCAAAACTGGAATCTGAGAACATCTCAGGAGAATATAACAGTGGATGGATTTAACAAGATGACTTTTTTTTTAAAAGAAAGAATCCATTTAACGTCTTGAACAGCAACAAAAGAAGACACCAAAAAACCCACACAATGGAGTGGGGCAGGTGGAGGGGGAGTTTGCTTAAGAGTAGAACTTAGAAAGTCTTAAATAGTTTTAGTTGGCCATAATTCTATCTGAATTGGTAATGTGGCCTCCAAAAAAATAGCTGATGATTTTAGACTGTGTTAATAGTTAAGCTAGTGCTGACTTAGGAGAGCAAAAATCATGTTATGTTAGGAACCCTTGAACAGTTTTTCAGCTATGAAAAAGATGAATTGGTGAGCACGATAGCAGCTTCAAACATTTGGAAGACTGAGATTAGACTTGGTTTGGTTTGTTTTTGGTTGGTTGTTTTTGGCTCCAAAGGTTGATATGAACCTTTGGTTGAGTCCCTGTTTGATCAGGATTCTGTGCTGGGGTCACAGTGAATGATAAAAAGATGATTTTGGTAGATGTGACTGCAAAGGAATTTATTATTTAGTAGGGACCCTGGTAGTGGGAAGCTGCTTTCAGAAAGGAGAGAAGTCACACCAGATTAGAGAATTAAAATTCTTGAAAGAAGTTACCTTTGAAATGGATCTTTCAGGATAGGTATAATTTCTTTTCCCCAAGTTATTTACTTTTTTTCTCCTTAGTACGAAAATATTTCATGCTTGTTATAGAAAATTTGCAATAACTCAAAGGTTTAAAGAAGCAAAAAGACTCGTGCACTCCAGTTTGGTGGCATGGAGTTCACAGGTTTGGATCCCAGGTGCACACCTACACTCTGCTCATCAAGTCATCCTATGGCTGTGTCCCAGATACAAAATAGAGGAAGATTGGCACAGATGTTAGCTCAGCGACAATCTTCCTCACCAAAAGAAAGAAAGAAAGAAGGAGAAAAGCCCCACGCTCCAGTTAACCAGAGTTGGTCTGCAGTAGGTTGAGTAGCAAGTAGGTGAAGTATGTGCAGTGATTGATAAGAAAGAGGATAGTAGCTGGAATTGGGGAGGAATTGAAGAAGAGGTTTGTTTTTCTTTGTTTTTTCAAATTTTACATTTTTATCAAAAATCTGGAACTTTTCATATGTTAATTCTAGACATTAAAAATTTTCTTGTTCTTATGAGGAGGATTTGCGCTGAACTAACGTCCATGCCAGTCTTCCTCTGTTTTTCAGTATGTGGGCTGCCAGCACAGCATGGCTACTAACAGAGCTGTGTAGGTCTGCACTGGGGAACCAAACCCGGCCCGCTGAAGCAGGGCACACTGAAGTTAACCACTAGGCCACTGGGGCTGGTCCTAGAATTTTCTTTTTTAAATCCCATGACTCTGAAGCACATACATAGTATAGGTACATTGTTGGAAAAGTGAAATAATTATAGGATTTATAATGAAAAACAGCATTCCCCTACTGCAGGGCTTCCTCACCATTTTCTCACCATCCAGAGGTTTGCCACTCTCAGCTCTTAGCTCTTTCTTGTTATTTAAGATCATATTTTCAAATAATTTGCCCTACTGCTGCTTTTTGATGTTTGTTTTAGATATTATTTATGGTTTTCCTACTATGACGTTTGAAGATATGACTGTCCTTCTACCTTCTCCCAACACCCCTCATCCTCCCAGTGTAGTTTTATCACAGTATTTGTTGAAATCTCTATTCAGTATTTTCGTCATTATTGCTATGTAAATATTGTGGTGTATTAATTATTACGTTTACCTTCTTACATAATCTTTTTTTTCTGAAGTTAATTACCTTTTCAGTTGCTTTTAGCTTTCATCAAACTACTTCAGTCTTTTCACATTCGTCAGCAGCTTCTCAATCCAGTTTTCTACACATAGTTAAACGTCTCCAATCTATGGTTTCCTTTTTATTTTTTAAACCTAGGGACATCTCTCTTGGACTCTCAGTTGTCCTGCACTGGTCTAGACTATTGCTCTTTAGATTTGCTGCTCATTTTAGAGTGCCAGTCACCTTACCTTTTAGCTTTCTAGATCAACATTGTCCAAAAGAACTTCCTATATTGATAGAAATGTTTCTTTTCCAGGGTGTCCAGTGCAGTATCCACTAGCCACATGTGGCTGTTGAGCACTTGAAACGGGGCTAGTGTGGACTAGCTAGTGAACACTGTATTGGAAGTGCAATTCAAAATGATTTCATAATTAAGGGGCTGATTTCATACTAATTAAGTGGGTGGGATTTAATATAATGATACAACTTTTTTTTAATGAAGGAAAAGATTAGCCCTTATCTGATTAGATTTTTAAGAGGAATATTTCGGACAACTACTTCTAAGAATCCCTGGTATATGACTTAAAAATTGTTGATACAGTAGTAATTTTTTAAAATTATTTTATTGCAGTCATAAGAGTTTATAACATTGTGAGATTTCAGGTGTACATTATTATTTGTCAGTCACCATATATATGTGCCCCTTTACCCCTTATGCCCACCCTCCAACCCCCTTCCCTCTGGTAACCACTAATCTGTTCTGTCTGTCCATGTGTTTGTTTATCTTCCACATGTGAGTGAAATCATGTGGTATTTGCTTTCTCTGGCTTATTTTGCTTAATATAATACCCTCAAGGTTCATCCATATTGTTGCAAATGGGACAATTTTGTCTTTTTTTATGGCTGAGCAGTATTCCATTGTATATATTTATATATCACATTTTCTTTATCCAGTCATCAGTCGATGGGCATTTGGGTTGCTTCCAGGTCTTGGCTATTGTAAATAATGCTGCAGTGAACATAGGGGTGCATAAGTCTCTTTGAATTGTTGATTTCCACTTCTTTGGATAAATACCCAGTAATAGGATAGCTGGGTCATATGGTATTTCTATTTTTAATTGTTTGAGAAATCTCCATACTGTTTTCCATAGTGGCTGCACCAGTTTGCATTCTCACCAGCAGTGTGTGAGGGTTCCCTTTTCTCCACATCTCTCCAACATTTTTTTGTCTTGGTGATTATAGCCATTCTGACAGGTGTAAGGTGATAGCTCATTGTAGTTTTGATTTGCATTTCCCTAATTAGTGATGTGATATAGTAATAATGTTTTGATCAGAGTCCAAAGGTCTATCAATTATATGGCCATGTTCTTATTCTTTATATAACAGTTTCAAATTTAAAGCGGGAATGTTTTAAATAACTGATTATTATTTTAATATTTTAATATATGATATTTTAAAGAGCTATAAAATCCTATACTGCCTCATATTATTATTTTGTTTTATAAATTGCTTAATAAGTACCAACATATTTATACAGTGCTAGTTATTCTATAATTAAATAAAGAGCATTGTTTTATATTTCATTTTACAGGTAGCTACATCAAGCTGGGTGGCAGGCAGATCCAAAGGATATCATGAAGTTTCCAGGACCTTTGGAAAACCAGAGATTGTCTTTCCTGTTGGAAAAGGCAATCTCTAGGGAAGCCCAGATGTGGAAGGTGAATTTGCCGAAAATGCCTACAAATCAGGTAATGATTTCTCTCTCTTCGTTCTAGATAGATGACTTTTATTAGAAATAAGTGTACTACTGTCATATAACAATATCTTGACACTGCATTGGAAAAATATGTACCATTAAAGGATATGTTCTGTTCTTTATTTGAGAAACATCTAGTTTCATTCTGAAACAAAACAAGAATGAACTGTTTTGTTTGTTGGCTTGTTTGTTTTGTTGTTATCTGAGTTACAGCTTTAGAAAAATAGGTGTGTTCTTTTTCCTTCTGGTTCAATACTAACAGTAGTAGTAAGCCTTCTTTCTTTCTAGATATGTAGTTAGCCATGGAGGCGGAACATATTCTTATGCTGTCTTTAGTGAGCAAAAAATTCCTCTTTCTCGAATATTTATAAGGAGTTCAAGTAGACTACTAAGGTAACACCAATGTTGGAAGCTTCTAGGGGAGATAGCTGATCTCTCAGTCACTGTTGGCTATATGCCTTTTCTTTTAGAAATTTTCCTACTTCTGTTATATAATTATATCAGTTATTTTTTATAAATAATTATGAAGTCTGTGCACTCCAAGAGCTCACTGTATAAGATGTCTTACATGTCTGTTTATCCCAAGTACCTAGCACTGTGTTTGGGATAAAGAATAGTGGCCAAGAAATTTTTGATTTGTGAATATGAATGAAAATATCTAAGTTCTTCCTGTGTTGTTTTAGGTTAACCTTTGCTCATAGGTTCTTGAAATCTATATGCTATTTCTAATTCAAACCTACGTCTATCATTCTTTTCCACAAGCTGAAGAAAATGTTTTGCATTTACTATTACCTGTCATTTAGCAAATTGAAGATTAGCCTGAATGAATACGTTTTATGCTAGGAGCATTTACATGTGCTATCACATTTAATATCATTTAATCCTTAGAAATAGGCAGTAGTTCCAGTTTGCTCAAGACTTTAGCTAAAAAGTAGTAGAGTTATAATTTGAACCTGAGGCAGTTTTCTTCCTATTATACTTTGTTTTTCATTTTTTATTTTTGTGTGCTTGTGTGATTTTTAGATTACTACTTGGGGATTCAGTCATTCAGTAAATGTTTATTAAGTATCTGGTACATTCTAAGCACTATTCTAGGCATTGGAGATATAGCAGTGAGAAAAGTAGAAATTTCTGCTATTATGTTCCAACATTCTGGTGAACCTCAAAGCTTTATTACAACTGCCTTTAGAACTGTTCCTTGCTTCCTTCTGCTATCTCCTTGAGTCACCATGTAACCAACAATAATGCACTTTCACAACATGGTCTTTGAAGGTGATATTTCTACCAAGATCGCGGCATATTGCTATATTATCACTTAATCTGGCCTCTTTCTATAGGTGATTTAATGAATACAACTGATGCAATACCAGAGAACGGAACTGTGTCAGAACTTCTAAGAGGGATCTACTTAAGGATTTGCCTGTAGTAATGTGAAGTAGAAACCATACTTAATTCTTGTAAAATTTGGGTGAGTTGGTCTGGTGAGGATAGGAGTTAAGATAGGAATGGGAGTAAAGAGCTTTAGGGGCTTGAGCCATTAGAATAACCTCCAAGACTCTTCTCTCTTCTAGTTCTAATTCCTTTATTTTCTTCTGCCACTCTCAGGGACTAGCTTTTCTACTTCCCTTTCCACTGTTGATCTAAACCATGATTTTCCTCCTCCTTGACTCCTTGCAGAAGAGAAAAACAGTCTTGTCTCTAAAACATACAGGTATCTTTTTTAACTTTCCTAATTTTTTTAAATGCTGGTAAAAATGGAAAAATAAAATATTTTTAAGCTTCTTTGTATGCAGTTTCCTCCTCCTTCCTTCCTTTTTCTTCCACCTAAACTCTGCTTCAAAGTCATTCTCTCACAATTTTCTTCTAATTTCCATCCCTTATCCCCCAGTTTAAGACAGAGTAGTCACGCAAGAATATCTCATACCTGTTGCTCCCCTTCTGCGTGCCCCCACAGCACTCTGTACTTTCCTGTGATAGC
Organism: Equus asinus; assembly: GCF_041296235.1. Lineage (NCBI taxonomy): Eukaryota > Metazoa > Chordata > Mammalia > Perissodactyla > Equidae > Equus > Equus asinus. Next base: position 101,368,441 of record NC_091792.1, read on the forward strand.
ACACAATATTGTAATTTCCTGATGATTTGGCTGTGAGTTCCCTCAGGGTAGAGTTGTGTCATTTTTGTTTACTGGCATATAATAGGCTCACAGTAAACATTCGTTAAATGAACATTGATTATCATTTCCTTATAATTCATCCAGGTTAGCGAAGTTTTTTTAATATAATAATGGTACTTTAAAGTACACAATAATTTTGTTATATGCATTTGGGGGAAAAAAATTGAAGACTGGTCAAAGTGACATGCACTTTCTGATGTACTTAATTTATCTTGCTAAAGAGTTTTTAATATACAAAGATAAAACACTGCATCAGGCTATTTATATAAAGATGGTTTTTATTTAGAATTTTGGAACTCTTAAGGAACCTTAAAGTCCATCTATTTGTGTGGTTTCCAAATAAAGGATCTTGAGCCACTGGGCTACTAGGTGTATCAGAATCACCCAGGAGGCTTCTTCTAGAGATTCCAGGTCCACCCAGACTTACTGGGCTTGTGGTGGCAATTGTGGAAATTTATATTTTAAAAAGCTTCATAGTTTTATTAGAAGTGTTAGGTCTGGGAAACACTGATTTATTCTAACTCCACATGCATGCGTGCGCACAACACAAGAAGTTCTCCTTCTGACATCTCTGATGTTATCCTTATTTTTGGATACTTTGTCCATTCTGCTGTAGAAAAGCTGTGTTAATTATTGAGAAGTTTTCCCTAAATTGAACCTGAAAACTGCTTCTTTCTAGTGGCTATTTATTGGTTCTAGTTCTGTCCACTGCAGCAATATAGGATAAATCCATTTCTTATTTTAAGTGATAGCCCTTTATCTACTTAAAGACTTGGGTTAAGCCCACAAAGTCATCTGTTTTCCTGATTAAACATCCCTTGTTCTTTAACCATTTTTTGTTTAACAAGATTTCCCTTTTACCATCCCAGTTTTTCTTTCTCTAGATTCTCTGTTTTTAGTGTGTTTCTTGAATTGCAACATTTCAGTTGTGGTCATTAATCTAGCCCTAAATGTTTTTTTATTTTTGTTTTGGCAGCAGTGTGTTGGCTTATATGGAACTTGTTTTTTAAAAACCTTGTTTTGTCTCTGTACTTCTAAGCAAAGTTTCCCTTATGTTGGTTGTACTTTTTTAGTTTTTAACTTAGGTGCAGTGTTTTGTATTTATTATTAAGTTTAAAATTGTTAATTCTGGCCCATTTTTTCTACCTTTAAAATAAAGTAATCTAAAATATTGACTGTCATTTTTGTATCATCTGTGGATTTGGTAAATAAATAAATCTGTTTTCCCCCAAGGTTGGTTTTTTTTTCTTTAAACAGTTTCTTGAAGTATGATATACAAAAAATATAGATCATAAGTGTACAACTCTAAATTTTCACATAGTAACACTTGTTTAAGCATCACATTACCAGCACCTCAGAAGCCCCTCTTGTGTCCTCTTATAGGTACTACCATCTGTCTCCTCCCGACCAGGAAACCACTATGCTAATATCACAGATTAGTTTTTCGTGGTTGTGAATTTCATATATATATATGTATGGAATCGTAGAATGGGTACTGGACTCTCTTGCTCAGCATTTTTTTATGTAAGATTCATCCATGTTCCTTCATGTAGCCATAATTTATTCTCATTGCCATGTATTATTCCGTCATATGAATTTATCCATTCTGCTATCAGTGGTCATTAGAGTCATTTTCTTGTGCAGGTCTCTTGGTGAATATGTGTGTGTTTCTGTTGTCATATATTCCTGAGGGTGGAATTGCTAGATACTCAGGTTTAGTAGATACCACCAATTGTATTTCCAAAGTTGTTACACCACATTTTTTTTTTTTTTTTTTACTGCTTTCAGCTCAGTATGAAAGTCTCAAGTTCTACATCCTTGTCAACTCTTGGTATTGTCTGTGTTTTTCATTTTAGTTATTCTGGTGAGTGTGTTATAATATCACATTGGGTTTTAATTTGCATTTCCTTGATAACTAATAAAGTTCAGCAGCTTTTCATGTGCTTATTGGCCATTTGATATGCTTTTTTGTTGAAATATCTGTTCAGATCTTTTACCTGGTTTCTACTGAGTTGTCTTTTTTTGTTAATTTTTTTATAGGAGTTCTTTGTTTTGCAGGCTCTCAATATACTACTGATATCTTCAACTCTACTTGGGTTGTTAACTTTTGACAAATAAGAAGTTCTTAACTTTTAGTAATCAAATTTTTTCTTTTTGTTTAGTCTTTTTAAAGAAATGTTTGCCTAATCCAAGGTAATGAAGATATTCTCCTGTGTTTTTTTTTTTAAAGATTGGCATCTGAGCTAACATCAGTCGCCAATCTCTTTTTTTTCCCTCCCCAAACCGTCTAGTACATAGTTGTATATTCTAGCTGTGAGTGCCTCTGATTGTGCTGTGTGGGACGCTGCCTCAGCATGGCTTGATGAGCGGTGCCATGTCTGCACCCAGGATTTGAACCAGGGGAACCTTGGCCGCCAAAGTGGAGCACGCAGACTTAACCACTCAGCTACGGGCCCAGCCCCTCTTCTGTGTTTTTTTAATCATCTTTCACATTTAGATCTTTGCTCCAGGTGGATTTTTTTTTTTTGGTATGGTATGAAGTAGGAGTCAAGAATAGTTTTTCTCCATGTAGATGACCAGCATCATTCATTAAAAGGACATTTTTTTCCCCACTGCCCTGCAGTGTACTTTTGTTATAAATCAAGTGACTACTGTATATGTGTAGATACATTTGTGGGTCTGTTTCCTGCTGCTTTTCTTTTCATTGGTCTCTTTGCCTCTCTTTAATAACACACTGCTTTAATTATTAGAGTCTTTGGTGGCATAAACTTTGTTCTTTTTTTCAAGATTGTCTTGGCTATTCTTAGCTCTTCCATATATACTTTTAAATATACTTATCAATTTTCAAAAAAATAATAAATTGTAGGGGTTTTGGTTGTCTTGAATCTCTGTCAGTTTGGAGGAGAATTGACATGTTTATGAGTGTTCCAATCCATGAACATAGACTGTTCCTCCAGTGTCTTTAAAGGTTGTCTTCAGTTTCTTTTAGTAATGTTTGGTAATTTAGGTTTTTTCTTGGGTATTTGAGTCTTGTTGAGGCTGTTACAAATGGTATCACTTAAAATTTATCATTTTTTTGTATGGTTGTCTCTATATGCTGATATGTAGAAATAAGGTAGATTTTTATATATTGATCATACTAAATTAGTTTACTAATGGTTTACAGAGTCTTAGATTTTCCATATCTCATACACAGTCATGTCAGCTGTGAATAATCATAGTTTTATTTCTTCTTTTTTAATCTTTATGCTTTTAATTTATTTTTCTTGTTTTATAAAACTAGCTAGGGCCACCAGAACACTGCTGAAGTCGCAGTTTGAGGGAAAAGGTTTTATATTTCACCATTAAATATAACATTTGCTATGTATTTCTTAGTCTTTATCAGATTGAGAAATTTCTTTCTCTGCCTTAGTTTGCTAAGAGATTTTTAATAAATAGGTATTGAATTTTTATACATCACTGGATTTTGTTGATAGTTGGCTTACGATGTTTTGCACCTGTGTTCACGGGTGAGATTGGTTTTGTAATGCTTTTGTCAGGTTTTCATGATAGAGTTATGTTGGCTTTGTAAAATGATTTGGGAAGTGTTCCTGCTTTTTTTTGTAATGCTCTCAGTTTCTTTAGATTGATATTATTTCTTTCTTAAATGTTGGAAGTTTTCACTGAGGAAGCCACTGGAGCCTAGAGATTTATTTTTTGGGAAAGTAGGTAATAATTAATTCAATTTCTTTGGTAAATATGAGACTAATCAAGTCTTCATTTAAATCTTATTTCAGTTTCAGTAAGTTGTGTTTTTTCAAGGAATTGATTAATTTCATCTAAATTGTCAAATTATTTGTGTAAAGCTATTCATAATATCCTCTTTTTAAGATCTAAAGGGTCCATAGTGATGTTCCCTCTTTCATTTCTTTTTTTTTTTTTTTTTTTTTTTTTAAGATTTTATTTTTTCCTTTTTCTCCCCAACACCCCCGGTACATAGTTGTATATTCTTTGTTGTGAATTCTTCTAGTTGTGATATGTGGGACGCTGCCTCAGCGTGGTTTGATGAGCAGTGCCATGTCCACGCCCAGGATTCGAACCAACGAAACACTGGGCCGCCTGCAGCGGAGCGCGCGAACTTAACCACTCGGCCACGGGGCCAGCCCCCCCTCTTTCATTTCTTAATTGGCGATTTGTGCTTTTACTTTCTTAATCTGTCTTTCTAGTGGTCTGTTGTTTAGTCTTTTTGTTATGTTGATTTTCCCTATTGTATATTTGTTTTCTTTAAAGCATAGCTGTCAAACCATATCTGATTTTTTATTACATCACATATTGGGTTCTTAATTTCAGTTGTTATATTTTTCAGTTCTAGAATTTCACTTTGAATTTTTTTTGTAGGTTTCGTTTCTCTAGTGAAATTCTTTATCTTTTCATCTGTTTTCCTTCTTTTCCTTTATTTTCTCGTATATTAAGTCCTTTTCGGATAACTCAAAGATTTAGATTTTTTTGTTGCCCCCTCTTTCCCCCTTTTCCTCTTAGTTTTTGGTCACTTGGTTCTTTCTTTTGTAATGCCTGGTAATTTTTGATTGGATGCTGAGCATTATGAACAATTGTAGAGGCTCTAGATGTTATCTTTCTGCAGAAGGGTTTGGTCTCTGTCTTCCCTCTGGTGTGCAAACTGAGTGAGAGACTAATCACTTTAATCCAATGGGGGACTGCTGATTGGAGGCTGGGTTGTGGTATGATATGGTTTCGTCTCCCTCTGGTTTGCCCCAACTCCTTTTGAATGAATGCAGCTGAGAGCTTGGAGTATTCACCAGGGCCCTTTCTTCCTGAAGGGTGCCGAACTCTCCCCTGAACTCATTCTTGCTTTTCAGAGGCTTTCCGCTTAGCTTCTTAGATCTCTGTGCTTTCCAACTTCAGAATTACATTCAGAAAATGTATTAAGGAGAAAATCAGCTGAATGTCACATTTACATCTCTGACCCTCCCTCTCTCCACTAGGTTCTTGGCTCCTCAAATCTCCAAATTTTGTCTCTAGCTTTGTGAGACTCCCCAAAGCTCAATTGATTTCATTGCCCATAACTTTCAGTCTCTTGCCATACTCACAGGATGGGTAAATACCCTGAAGGAAAACATCCTGCAGAATGTTGACTCATCTCTTCTTGTTACCTCTCCTCCAGAATCTTGACTTCTCATTGCCTGGTTGTCCTAGCAGTTCTGATGCCTTTAAAACAAGTTGTTAATGTTAATTGCCTTTGTAGTTGTTCTCAGCTGGAATGTAGGTTTGCTGCTACCTTACTCCATGATAGCCAAAAGCAGAAAGATAATTTTTTAAAAAAAAGTTGATCTTAACAGGTATGACAAGAGATGCTGTGGGAGCACAGGGAGGTACTTAGGCCAACTTGAGTTACCAGGAAAAGTGGTGAAGAGTAACCATTGAAATAGCTCTTGAAGGAGAATAAGGCAGGTAAAAGAGAGGAAGAGGGTTGTTCTAATTAGAAGGACAAGTATGAGCAAAGGAGCAGTGATGTGAAATTGCATGGCAGGAGCAAGGAAGAACCATTAATGTAAGTAGTACTCTTACGGTATCAATTTTAAGGTAGAAAGTGATAGAAGGTGAGTGAGGCTGGAGAGGTAGGTCATAGAGTGATTTGTATGCCATGCCTAGGGGATTGTACTTAATCTTTTAGGTAATGGTGAACCTTTTAGAGTTTAAAGCTGGGGAGGATTTGTGTTTTAATGATCAGAATAGCAGTGGAATATAAAGCCCTGTGTTTTACCGTGTTAAATCAATCCATTATAAATTCTCTTTGGGATTAGTTGTTAACCAACTTACTGAACCCTCTTAACCCTGTTCAAGCAATCCATATAAGAGAAAGCAGATGCCTTGATCAGGAAATACTAGCTGGGATGGGCAGGCCTGCTTCCTTCCTTCCTCTCTTCCTCTCTCCTGAATGGGATTACTTAGGCACAGAACTTAATTTTTGTAAAGCTATCCTGATAATATTACTGTGTAGTATGTGTTTGAATTGATTTGAAAAGGTGGTCTTAGAATCAGTATCATTTCACTAAGAGTGAGCCTTCTCACACTACCATCTTTTGTGGGGTTTTACTGCTCTTAGTTTTGGCTAGTGATAATATTAGCCATGCAGGAAAGCTTTCTTGGCTCTATTCTCAAATTTTAATATAAGGTATATTAAAGTCCAAAAATATTCTCATGATCTCTTTCATAACTATAATTGGTTTTAAAGAATTATTTATATGTAATACTTTGTAAATTTGATTTTTCTGGCATTATTAGAGCATTGGATACTTTTAGAGGTAGGAAAGGACAAAACTAATATTTAAGTGCCTTTTGCATTGTGTGTTCATGTTTACATAAGTTATATCATTTAGTTATGACTATGATATGGAAATCTCTATATAACTCTGTTCCCTTGTGTGTTTATACACTTATAGCACATTCTGTCTGTCTTTTGTGGTACTTCTTACAATTAGATGTTTGTGTTATTTGTTTAATGTCAAACACCGACTAGTCACATTATGTAATGTAATCTGTCATTTAGGGATGTTTTTTCTCTTATACTCCCATCGTATCTGACCTGAAGGTGGAATTAACGGTATTCTTGTTCCTCATAAAAGCCTTCCCAGTTTCATCAGATTATGTCACCATTATCTTGTGTCAGTTTATCCTTGTGTGTCAGTTTATTTCCTTGTCATTGATTTGTTTGGATGCCTTACTTAGCATTACTTTTCTTATTTGTTTTGGCATTTTAGGTAAAAGATCGTCTTGGTAGAAATTTAATTTCTCTTGAATGCTTAACTCTTTCCATGTAGAAGTTTTGTGACCGCCCTCACTTGGTTCCTAAGGACCTTGAGGGGCCCCTAGTCCAGAACTAAATCTTAAAGTGGTACTTCAGGGCTCTATGGAAAATGGGATGTTGTAGAACCAATGCCATGCTAAGGGCTGCTTGACCCAGGCTAGCTCTAGGGCTCTGTCTGCTTCCTCTCAGCTTCCTAAAGAAGCCATAGCTCTAGACAGTAGTGTGTTGCTGCCTTATTCAGACTCTTTTTGTGAGAGGGAAAATCCACCTCCTGGCTTTAATAGCCTAACTCCAGTTTCCTCTGTCATGTTGGACAGTAGTCTCTGCAGGAGGTAATTTCTCCTGCTAGTCTATGCACCCAGAACCTGTCAACTCACAACTTCAGTCCCGTGTACTGCCTTATGCTTCTTTTTGATTTGTGGAATTGCATCACTGATCCTCAGAGTACTGTTTCTAGTAGTGTTTTCCACCCACCTTGATTTTATTTTCAAGTCTGAGAAGCTTAACCATAGGTTATTGCCTCCAGGTTGACATCCTTCCTGTCCTTTCGAGTAAAGTTCATAGGCTTTAAAAAAGTGGCTCTTTTCCTTACCTCGCAAACGATCACCCCTCCCCCAGTTTTTAACTTTTCAGATACAAGTTAATTGCCATCTCCTCTAAGAAGCTTTCCTGCTACTCCCACACTGGTCCTGGTGCCCTTCTAGTGTGCTCTCCTAGCACCCTGTGTATACCTCTGTTTTATTGCTTACCATATAGTTTCTTGACATTTTCTAATTGTTTACCTTATCATGAGACTTTAAGTTTTAAAATTTAAACGGGGAGTTTTTTCCTTCATAATTGTATTCCCATGGAGCTATCATATGATCGACACTTAATGTTTACTAATATGAACTGAATTAAATGTCCTGATTGTCAGATGGTTTCAGATTATTGTTCGTAGTCTTTTTTGTTTTTTTAAAGATTGGCACCTGAGCTAACAACTGTTGCCAATCTTTTTTTTCCTTCTGCTTTTTCTCCCCCGAATCCCCCCAGTACATAGTTGTATTTTTTTTAGTTGTGGCTTCTTCTGGTTGTGGCATGTGGGATGCCGCCTCACCGTGGTCTGATGAGCGGTGCTGTGTCCGCGCCCAGGATCCAAACTGGCAAAACCCTGGGCCGCTGAAGCAGAGCTCGGGAACTTAACCACTCACCCATAGGGCCGGCCCCTGTTCATAGTCTTAACACCAGCTTGGTGGTGAGATGTTGATATAAGAGGTTATAAATTATCTTTATCTCATTTTCTTGTCAGTATTTCTTTTGCAGTATTCTAGTGTCAGTGTTGACGAAAGGAATTGACCAGAAGGTGCATATATGACAGTTAACCTTCTAAAATACCAGTTACAACTGAGTGTAGAGCTAGATGTAAAAATTTATACATGTGATGAGTTGATTTGGCCAACACAAAGAAACACTGTACTTTGTTGTACCAGAGCTGAAAAGTGACAGAGGAGTGGGAATAAAGTGAGACAAATTAGCAAGTGCAATGGCAGAGATTATAATGAGCACCAAGTCATGTATTCCTCACAACACTAAAGAAAGCCAAGAGAAAGGAGAGAAGAAATTCCAACTGAAATACCTGTTTGAGGAGATATATTGTCAAGATATACAGCCCCTCATGCTTTAATAGCTCATTGCATCTCTGTGATTGAGAAATTAATTCATAAAGTTGACCCCGAGTGATCAGGAAAAAGGTTTAAGCTCTGGTCTCTCTACTTTCTAAGGAATGAGATAAGTAATAAATTTTTTAAGAGATTTCCATCAAAAATGGTTGCAATGATAAAGACTGCAAGTGCTTACTTGTCTGGAACTTATTGAAAATACTGTTTTTCCACTAATCAGAGTGTCATTTCTGTACTTTGTTGCGTTTACCTGGCAGAAGTAAGTACAGTTGTCCCTCTGTATCTGAGGGAGATTGTTTCCTGGACCCACACATGCTCAGGTCCCTTAGTTGACCCTCCATATCCTTGGGTTGCGGAACCTGCTGATACAAAGAGCCAACTGTGTGCATAAGAATCTGTTTCATTTCTTAGTAGCACATTAAGTAAGACTGGGGGTTTTTTGTTTTTTTTTATGGTGCTTGCAAAAGTGCAAAAGAGTAAAGCTATCTAAATCATTATTGCTTTAAAGTGTGTACCTTCTAAAACTTAAGCCTATATTCAGCCATTAAAAATAATATGTAGGAAGATTAAAACGACAATAATGTTTTGCGTTTGTATAATAAGCTCTTCAGTGGTAAGTTAGTTTAGGTTAATTTCTCCTTCAATATTCTTTTGTCATCTTTAAATGTGTAATTTTTGTAATTTGTGTGTCTGTTGCCCCTGGTAGCTTTCATTTATTCCTGTTGATTTTAGTTTTGTTTTTAATGCGCTGTCATTCTGTTATCAGAGTCATTTATATTTCCTAAGATGGTTTAGTGGCTATTTGCTGTGTTAGAAAACAATTCACTCTATTTTCTTAGTCTCAAGAATTGGGAAAACTTAATTCCAAAATTACTATCAGTTGATCAGTGTTATGTAAACTTTAAAATGTTAGGTTCCCTGTACACTTCAATTTAATTAAAGTATAGATACATGGTGAGATGACAGTGAAGATTTTATTTAATAAAGAATAAGAGAATATTGCATATTGATATAAAATGCTGTAACCAGTACATAAAGTATCTTCATTTATCTCAAGTTTGATAGATTTGTATGTGTGTGAAGAATATTGGCCCTGAGCTAACTTCTGTGCCAATCTTCCTCTATTTTATGTGGGATGCTGCCACAGCATGGCTTGACGAGCAGTGCTAAGTCTGTGCATGGGATCTGAACCTGTGAACCCCAGGCTGCCAAAGTGGAGTGTGAGAACTTAACCACTATGCCACTGGGCCAGCCCCAAGTTTGATAGATTTTGAATAAACTTAAAAACACTTTTTAACATAATTCCATAGCATTTGCTAACCTTTTATAGAGAGAATTCTAGACATATTCTTGATGATAACTTGAAACTTTACTTGTTCTCTTTTGTTTTTATTCTATTTTTAATTGTTCCCTTATAGAACGTTTCTCCATCCCAGAGAGATGAAGTGATTCAGTGGCTGGCCAAACTCAAGTACCAATTCAACCTTTACCCAGAAACATTTGCTCTGGCCAGCACTCTTGTGGACAGGTTTTTAGCTACTGTAAAGGTAAATATTTTAGGATACACTTACACTCACCTTATTGTTTGAGGGTTTATATGCTAAACCAGGGGCTATTAGTAAACATTCTATAAAGTGGAGAGAAGTAGAGGATCTTCCTGTGGATGATATATGTACCTATAAGAAGACATGCTGTCTTCTGCTATTGCTTTAAATTTTCAGAAATGTTTCTAATTCTGTAATTTTCTTTTTGCTACAAGTATTCATAGCTTATATTTAACCTATGAAATTTTATCATCTTGATTTTCATGCAAACCATATAGCATTGGCAGAATGTTTAGTCATCTTTTAACACATTGGTATACTAGATGTGGACAGTGAATCAGACTAGAAAAGTATAAGCCTATTGCACAGTTTTCTCCATCACTACTTATTTATTGAATATCCATATTGTGTAGTTTTCTCAACAATCTATAAGTACTTTCTAGAGGCATACGTTTGGAGTATAACAAGATGAACGAAACTGTCATAAAATAACTTTGGTGTGTTTTGTTGACTGGCAGCATACAAATACATGAATAAGTTTTGTATTGTCTCTATTGGTCTAATATGTCATTGGTTCTATTATGTGGACTGAGTCACAGTAGGCCCTCAACAGATTTAAAGCAGAAAGTCAGCATTTATTTAATGGCAAGGCATGAAAAAGTAGAAAAGCAATTCAGTTGTTGGCATTTTTACGCCTAGGAATATGTAAGCTCAGGGACCTATGAATTCTGCACTGAGGGTACTGTATTCTTTGTTATTACGTATTAAAAAAATAGAAGCAAAAAAATAATGGAGTGGAAGAATTTGGGTGGCCACTCAGTTACTTTCTTATATGTTTCAAACTTCTACTCTTAAGAGACCCTTAAGAACCCTTAATTATGATGATACTAATTGCCTGAAATCTGGATTATCTGAGATGTCTCCTTTTATCTCAGCAGCAACCCCTCCCTCCTTTCTGTCCCCCTACTACAGCTGATCTCCCTTTCAGATAGAAAGTTGTGTTAAAGTTAATGCCCTTTCTTGGGTTGTATATTTTTCAAAAATTATTAATGAACTTATTGTAGCTTCTATCATGGGAAAGATTCTTACTAACCTTATTGTTAAACATTTTAAACAAATTTGAGCAAGTTTCTGGAATAATCAGAGAATTTTGCCAAGTATAATCTCATTTTTTCATATTTCTTATTTAATGGATCCTGTCATGTTATTAGCATCAGATACTCTTTACTTAAGAAGATTAATCTATGCTGAAATAAGTAATCTAAAATGTATTCATAGGATAAATAGAGGCACTTAAAGCAGACCATAAAAGGGCTGCAACAGTGAATGGCGCTTCAAGCCTGGCTGTGCAGAAGCAAGTGCTATGAAGCTCTTTAAAAGTCCGAACCTTGAGCCCTATCCCAGACCTCCTGATTGTGAATCTCTAGTGGTGAGGTCTGAATTTAAAGAAGCAAAAACATTGCACAGATGATTCTGCTGTGCATACAGGGCTGAGAACTGCTGTTTGTTTTTAAAAAAATTATGCATTTGCTGTTGGGACTCTTTTTATTACTAAATTTATTGTTGGTGCTCTCGATTTAGAGGTTGCATTGCCTACCCAAAGTTGTTAACTATTGGACTCTTTTCTTTGTAATGAACTCTGATTACCTCAGGGATGTAGGTTTGATATGTTGTATATATGGGGAAATAAGGTAGCCTGGAAACTGTCTTAGCAGCAAGATCTGACTTCACTTCCTAGATCACTTGTGTGGTGTCCCTTAACCTCTCAGACTGTTTTCTCATCTGTAAAAAGATGACATAACAAACATAGTATTTATGGAAGTGCTTTCTAAACTGTAATTTTCTGATTAATATTAATGATTATTTTAAAATATTGGTAGTGTTGAAGCAGCTTTAATTTCTCATGCAGGCAGAGGATTGGAAGGTTCCTAGACAGTGTGCTGCTTATATGGAGGCAATGGTCATTGGCCTGTTTATTAAATAAGATAATTAATCAAAGCCATACTCTGGTCATCAGAAGCCCCCCCTCCCCCCAGTTTTATGGGAATGCAATATTTAAGAATAAAATAAATGTTGAGGGCCAGCCCCAGTGGCCTAGTGGTTAAGTTTGGCACACTCCGCTTCAGCGGCCTGGGTTTAGTTCCCAGGCGCGGACCTACACCACTCATCTGTCAGTGGCCATGCTGTGGTGGCAGCTCACATAAAAAAAGGGAGGGGGGAAGATTGGCAGTGGATGTTAGCTCAGGGTGAATCTTCCTCAGCAAAAAAAAAGAAAAAATTGAAACATGTTTTCTTTGTGTTATATAACTTATCTCTTTGTCATTCGGTATAATTGGACTAAATTGTTTCAATGATTTAAAACTGTATTCTGATGCTGGGTTGGCAAACTCTTTATTCTACCTAAGGTAGAAAGTGGGCCTACCTTATTATAAATAAGGAAAAGAGGCAAATTCAGGCCCTCCTGTGGGTGTCACACCTAAGAAGGTTTTTCCCCCACTAATTGATTCTGTGTATATTTAGGAGCCTTTCATTCTTTTATCATGGAACTCGAATATGATTTTTTTTTTTGGTGGACACTAATTAGAAAATTCCTCATCTGCTAGCATTCTATAATTTTTTTTAAGCATTTGAAATGTATTAATAGCCTTCTTTTAATATTCTCTTCTTTCTCTTTAATTCCCCTAACACCTAGTATGTTAATCTTACTGATTTGACAGGTAAAGAGAATAAAACTACTTACAAATATACTCACACAAATATATTTTTAATTTTGGGAATTTTATTTGTTAAAAAAAATTTTTTCTAAGTCAATCTCTTCTCTGCTGGCTAGAAATTAACTTTGGCTAACTAGCATTGGTTGAACTTCCAGCAATGGAATGATCTTTGTATTTCCATAGAATATCATATGGCTAGTGTTGTGAAGTTAAAAGTTAGCTCTAATCTTAGAAAGCACTGGGTGGGAATCAGATTAATTGAATTCTGTAGAATTGTGTACTTGTCTGAACTGCATATCTAGTTTTTTAAAATGAAATCGTAACTTTTTGAAGAATCACTGAAGTTGCTTTTTCCCCTCTCCAAAATTTTAGGCCCACCCAAAATACTTGAGTTGTATTGCAATCAGCTGTTTTTTCTTAGCTGCCAAGACTGTTGAGGAGGATGAGGTAAATATTTTCCTTTAATGATTAGTCGTGTCTCTTCCTTGAAATGTTCTCTCCATTTATTAACTTTCTGTTTACCAAAACAAAAATTGAAAATGAGTTTATTTTTTTCTGTCCTTTGCTCCCTTCCCGGTTCCCCTTTGCTTTATATAGAGAATTCCAGTACTGAAGGTGTTGGCAAGAGACAGTTTCTGTGGATGTTCTTCATCCGAAATTCTGAGGATGGAGAGAATTATTCTGGATAAGTTGAACTGGGATCTTCACACAGCCACACCATTGGATTTTCTTCACATTGTAAATATACTTGAAGTATTTTAGTTTCTTATTTGAATATGTAGTCCTATTTTAGTAACTTGAAAAGTAAATTGCTCATTTCTTTTCTTCTGATTTTTAGGAAAAGGAAAATTAGTGCATTTAGCCAAGGAAAAATTAGAAATTAGGATATATGTCAAATCACTGAAGCTAAAATTGCAAACTTAGAAAGAATGTTACAAACTATTTCTGTATCTAATTTATCTAGACATTTAAGTAAAACTAGAATGTTGTTCTCGTGATTTTTTTTTTTTTTTTTTTTTCAGTTTCATGCCATTGCAGTGTCAGCTAGGCCTCAGTTACTTTTCAGTTTGCCCAAACTGAGCCCATCTCAACATTTGTCAGTCCTTACCAAGCAACTACTTCATTGTATGGCCTGCAACCAACTTCTGCAATTCAAAGGATCCATGCTTGCTCTGGCCATGGTTAGTTTGGAAATGGAGAAACTCATTCCTGATTGGCTTCCTCTTACAATTGAACTGCTTCAGAAAGCACAGGTAGGTGTCAGTCTAATTTAATAGTGTTCATTTTAAGTTTATCTCTTACTGGGATACATAGGGTTACCAGATGGAATAAAACTTGAGATGTTTCTCATCTTGTAATGGCAAACAGTTTTTGTGTTTTGCTGCGAAAGATTCACTCTGAGCTAACATCTGTTGCCAATCTTCCTCTTCTTTTTTTGCCCCCTCCCCAAAGCCCCAGCACGTAGTTGTATATTCTAGTTGTAGATCCTTCTAGTTCTTCTATCTGAGCTGCTCCCACAGCATGGCTGCTGACAGATGAGTGATGTGCTTCCGTGCCTGGGAACCAAACCCAGGCCACTGAAGCAGAGAGCGCCGGATTTTAACCACTGGCTATCAGGGCTGGCTTGGCAAACTGTTTTTAAGAGTAGACAAGATTAAAGTAGTATGCTCTTTAAATTTATGGGCTAGATGTCTTTTTTCCTCTTGTAAGAGTTAGATAGTATTTTCTTGATTCTTTTTAACCCTTCTAGATTACTTAAAATCTTTAAGAATCTTGGAAAATTAGTAAGATTTTCTATAATATATTTTCCTTAAGTTTTGTATAAAGAACCTTCCTGGCTACATTTATAGGTTTCATTATAGTACTTCAGTACTTTACTCTTTATAAAAAATACGTCAAAAACATAAATTGCAAGAAATTGCTGTTTAGACAAGCAAATAATTTATCATCAGATAGAAAGTGAAGTATTTGTACCAGACTTTGGCAAGTAGAAACTATCTTTCTGAGAGGTTTTGTCCTGGTAGTTCCCGTTATTTCCTGAGATTAGTCTATAACTTGCAAATTGGTATAAGATGTTATAGGTCAGTTAAATTCTTGTCAACCATCTATATTAAATGTAAGAGTTTAGTGGAAAAAATTCTCATTAAAATGCAAAGTTAGTAATGGTGCTATATATGTGAGCAGCTATTCATGTCACCAAATAGAACATGCACGTTTACATCTGCTGCAAACTGTACTCCTCTGCCAACTGAGTCCATAAAAGACGTATGAACCTACTTTCCCTTTATGTGTCCCTATTTATTCTCATTTGGCAGTCTTTCTGATTTATTTTATTTAGAGAAAAGACCTTTTAATTCTGAGCTTAGAAACATTTTGTTTTTAAACAAACTAATTTAAAATGAACTAATTTTAGCAAAGAGCTGCAGTTACTGAACTAATAAAACGTATAGAAGAATACTAAAAAGAAAAGAGAATAATACTTGAATTTGGTAAGATACTTTGAATTTTCTAAGATCATTATAATTGATGATCTTATAGATGTGAGCTGTAAAAGTTAGCAGACATATAAGTACCACCTCAGTGCTACCTCTCAGCTCTGAGAATTTCACACCCTAGTTTGAACAGAGTAGGGCTGAGAGTCTTTTATTTAAAAGGATGAGGATCAGAGCAGTATTCAGCTAGAGCCGCATCCCTCTTCTGTGTGCTTTGTTCCACTGTTTTTAGCATGGCTTAGCTTGTTCTATATCCCTGGGACATAGGATGTTAGTGTAACACAGGCTGTTTCTCCTTTACAAGGGAGATAGTTTCTTTTAATAGCATATCTTAGGTGAAATAATTGAGAAGTATTTCTTTTCATTGAAATAAATCTTATAATGAAAATAAACCCTAGGAGATAGTTGCTAATGAGAATTTTTAGAAACTATCATAGACCACCCAACTTAGCCCAACTAGGGTGTTAGAAAGTCAAGTCAAATATTAATCATTTACATTGGACTGTGGAAGTAGAGGAAGAGACATTAACAGAAAACCTCCTACGTTATGTTTTTTATTTTTTTATTGGAACAAATGACATATCTCTAAATGCCTCCTGACTTGGTCTCTGTGCCTATTCCCAAGCTAGTACAGAGAAAATTTGCTATATGAAGCGTTACTGTCACAGAGAAAGGACAGACTTTGAAGCGTAAGTAATAAGAATGTTGTAAATAGCACATGTATTCCCTAGCTTCAAGGGCTTGTTCTCTACTGAAGAATACTGGAGAATTGCTTACTCTCTTTCATAAGTCTTGTGGTGCTAGAAGAAGAAAGTGTTCACTGAAACTTGTTTTTCCCCCCTTTACTGAAGGAACATGATAAACTTAGAATTTGAAGGAATCTTCTTAGCAATCATTTTGTTCAACTCCTTTATTTTATAGCTGCAGTTCAGGGAACTTGGGACTTTCTCAGAGACTCACAGGGCTACTTAGTAGTAAAGAAGACTAAAAAGAACCAGTGCTTTTTCCATACCTCACAAACCTTAAAGATTCCAGTGCAGTGGTTTTCAGAGTTTCCTTTAAGACTTGAACCCTTCCTTCATCCCCAACAAAATCTTGTACCATACAATCCTGGAATACCACCTACAAAAGTGTTACCTTGTAATATGTGTTTGGGGCAGAGACCTATTGGGTGCAGAGCCCTCTTCAACATGGCCTCTTCCCTTGCGCAAGCTGTTTGGGCATAGTTTGAAAACCACTGTTCCATTCTCTTATATACATATATAAATAGTTATAATCCACAAACATTTATTGAGAAATCTATGATCTAGGCACTGAGGATACAGTGATTCTAAAAAAAAAAAAAGTCTCTTCCCCATGTAGCCAAATTATAATGGGGAAGAAAGTTAAAAACAAGTAAGGTCATCAACTTCAGAGACTTAGGGACTTGGTCTTAGCAGTTCTCTAAAACCAATTTGGACTGGTGGCTAACCCTTATGGCCCAAACCTGGGTGGCTTCTGATTTTTCAAGACTCAGTTGTCTGCTAAGTTTACCTTTCTCAGGTAGGAACACCAGCTCTAATATCTTTGTAATTAGACCTGAGATTAGGTCATAGTAATATCAGATATTCCCCCTGGATTTCTAGTTCTAGTATAAATTCTTGCTTCAGATTGGTGAGATGCCAGAATTACTTCTGCCATGTTTCCCAGTGTCCTGGTTTGAGAGGACTGCCAATGGTCCATCACAGACATCTCATGCTGTGAGGGGGCCACCATCATGAGCTCTGTGTAAGTTCCTTCTGGACTTCAAAGTACAGTGAGTGTTCCCTGTTTGAAAGACAAGCTTCCTCTTGTCCCTCCTCCTTCCCCCCCTGCCTCTCATAGTTCTTGTGCTACCTGTTGGTCACCATTCTGGGGTGGCTAAACTCTCTTCTTACCTCTCTCATGGGTCTACTTCTGTGGCTTTACTTACGTCCTCTTCTTTTTAACTGATAATCTCAGGATTTTAACTGAGATTAGTGTGGTGATCTCCCTAGTCCCTAGCCAGGCAGTCGTGAAAGTAGATGTTGCTTGCTATGGTATAGTTTAAAACTAGAGTTAAAGAAGCAGACCGTCGGAGCCACCAGGGTCTCCCAGTTCTTCTCGAAGGTGCCTAAGATCAGACTACTGCAGTAGATATTTTTAGTGCTTTGTGCTATCCACCAAACCTGGATCAGTCTGAACCTATCATTTATGTCATGCTCTTCTGGCCCCTTCCCATCAGTAACCTATTTGGGTGTCTGCTCTGTAAACTTTCAATGGTATTTGCCCCACCTTCCTTGGTGAGCTAAATTATAGTTATGTTTGTTTTTCTAGCAAGGGATACTTAAAAATGGTTACTGTATTTGAATTTGGGGAGATAGTCATGAAAAATAACAATAAATATTCCCTTCACACAATTAGAACGAGTTCATTTTGAAACTTTTCATAATGGTTTCATTAGAGGACTTGTGTCTAAAGATGTAGTAATTACAATATATGTGCTTCTTTTGTTTCCTCCACTGGATCTCAACAAGGGTCATATTATTTTGTTCTAAGAACAAATTCAGGTTGTATTAGATTAGAAGGAATTTATTTTGATGTTATTTCAGACAGAGGACTTGGGTGGAAGTAGAGTTCACATATATGGTATTGGTTTGAATAATCTCCAGTGTCTTTCTAGCTGTATCATTTTCTGCCAGTCCTCACCTCTAAAATATAACTCCTTATTTACTTACTTTTTTTTTTACAGAGAAAGATTATAGTGATGTAATAGTCTTCCTTTTACTTGAAATACATATGTCTTTTTTCAGGATTCTGCTGTGGTATTATGCTCAATGACCAAGGCATTAGAATATTTGTGGTACTTTTAGTTTTCTAGGCCACTAAATATCATTCATTCGCTAAAGAACAGTTCATTAAACTAGGTACTTACTTTTTAGAAATAATTTTTATGCTATAGCCTTCTTTTCACATCCCAATTTGTTTCATTTTTATTACCTCTCTTTTGTAGGCTTCTTGAAGTGTTGGCTAGGGTACCAATTGTCTTAAAGAATTTTGAAGCCCCATCTCTCTTCCAAGTGCTTTTTTCTACTGTTCTTAGCATGTCTCAGCTTGTTCTACAACTCTGGGACATGATAAGACCTAGCCTATGGTTGTAAGCTTGATAGTTGGGGACTATCTTAAGTATTAGGTAATTTTTTTCTTTAAGGGAAGAGAAGAAATTCTAATACTAGTTAATAGTATCTTACCCATAGGGTGTTATCCAGTGTCTTTCAAACTAGAAAGAAAATTAGTGAACCAAATTGGTACTTGGTAAAATGGTAAAAATTAAAATAACGGTCATTTTCACATATTTTTTCTGACAAATT
Source organism: Equus asinus (assembly GCF_041296235.1). NCBI lineage: Eukaryota > Metazoa > Chordata > Mammalia > Perissodactyla > Equidae > Equus > Equus asinus. The sequence goes on from NC_091792.1 coordinate 101,387,082, forward strand.
CAGGCATTTTTACATTTGTACTACATGATGACTAACACCAACCTTTCATCCTTTTTTCCACTGATACTTTCCTGGGTAACAAGTAATGAATATATTTAGAGATAAAAATAATTTTGTGACCAAATGTGTTCTTGCAGGATATGTTATTTTCCTTTATTTTCTCTGTGGTATTGCAAACAGTCATGCTGCATGCTGCAGGTTATATAGATATGAAAAAGACTTGGTTAAGAAATGTCCAAAAATACTTAGGAAATACACAAGACTGAAAAGTGATCCCAGATAGTTAAATAGTCAAAGTAGGCTCCCTGGAGGTGGTGGCAGTTAGTCAGACCTGGAAGGAATCGGTAATACAATTTCAACAGGTAGAAGCAGGATGAGCAAGGGTAAAGTAGGAAAGGGCAAGACTTGTGCAGAATGGAGAGAGGGCCTGTTTGGCAGGAGGGTAGAGCGCAAATTGGGATATGCTAGGAAAGAAGGCTGGGGTCAGATTGTGGAGAGGCTTATTAATATCAAGCTAAAGAGGTTAGCCTATTTCTGGTAGGCATTGGGGTGCCACTAAAGAAATTTGAATAGGGGAGAAATACATGTTGCTAGAAGATGATTATTTTGACTAGAGCTATAATTACAGGGAAAGTAGGGCAGAGAGACTATTTCTTTACCACAGGTAAGATTTTGAAGGCCTTCACTGTACAGTCATTGTGCTAGAAACTCAGGGAATAAAAATAAATACAATGCTTACCTCTTGGATCTTGTAGTCTATAATGGAAAAGCTTAAATGGTTAGATTATTTTAATGTGGTAAAGAGGATGACAAGTTGATATGGAAACAGATGACTCCGGAATTTGGATCTGTAGGGGGCTGGAGGGAGTCGAGGGTGGCTTCAGAAAGAATTGACACCTGAACTATTCTGATAAGGAATTGTTGAAAGCCCCAAATTTTGAAAAAAATTAGTAAAACCATTTCTTCCTAGTGTTGTCAACCCTATTTTCTATAAAAATATAACTTGTCAAAAGTTTTAAAAACAAAATACTTAAATTGTTCTAAATTCTTAGCCAGACAGCCTTCTCCATCCCTTATTTAAATTTTGTTGTTGTTGTTTGTCTTTGGCTTCCTTAAATTCTTAATGAATTTTGTCTTTATTTGTACTTTGGTCTTCACTGAAAAGATTAGAAGAGGCAAAGAGGGTGAGGTGAAAAGCCTTCTAGACGGGGGAAGAGACTGAACAAAAGCAGATGTTGGATATATAGCAGTGTACAAAAGAGAGTAGTTTCTGCTTTCACGAAGATATCCAGCATACAACTGCAAATGTGAGTTCAAGTTCCAAAGAGATTTATCTTAGAAATACAGATGTGGACATAATTCCTAAGAAGATGGATATGCTGGAGGCATAGATGAGTTTGAGATAGAAGATGTGGGGAGAGAAAAGAAAGCTAGGAGGACAAAGGGCACAGGGAGGAATAGTGGCCAGCAAAGATGACAGAGCAGCCTATATTAAATAAATTATCAACTTTGTGGTTTTTTTCTCCCCTGGCCCAGATGGAGAGCTCCCAGCTGATCCACTGCCGGGAGCTTGTGGCACATCACCTCTCTACTCTGCAGTCTTCCCTGCCTCTAAATTCCGTTTATGTCTACCGTCCCCTCAAGCACACCCTGGTGACCTGTGACAAAGGAGTGTTCAGATTACATCCCTCCTCTGTCCCAGGCCCAGATTTCTCCAAGGACAACAGCAAACCAGAAGTGCCAGTCAGAGGTACAGCAGCCTTCTACCATCATCTCCCAGCTGCTGGTGGGTGCAAGCATACCTCTGCTAAACGCAAAGTAGAGGAAATGGAAGTGGATGACTTCTACGATGGAATCAAACGGCTCTATAATGAAGATAATGCTTCTGAAAATGTGGGGTCTGTGTGTGGCACTGATTTATCAAGGCAAGAGGGACATCCTTCCCCTTGTCCACCTTTGCAGCCTGTTTCTGTCATGTAGCTTCAGGTGTTACCTTCAAGTACAAACTAAGGTAGACTACTCTGGGAATGGGAACATGGAAAACCAGGAAAGGCTATATAAATGTATATACCTTTTCAGGCTGATTTGAAGTGAGCCAGAAAGAAAAAAAACCTGTTTCCTTGTGTGGGTAATTATAAATCAACATTATTTAAGCACTTAAAGACCAAAAAAAAGTGTAAAATTCAGAAGATCCCCAATCTTTTTTTGACATAAAAAATTTCTTTGTAGTGTTGGTCAGGTCCACATTTTTCTCTGATAAAATGTAATGTAGATTGCCCCTGTGTCAAAAACTCACATTCAATATTTTTTTTTGAAGTTTCAAAATTCATAGCTAGCAAACCCTGTCCCCAGCCTCCTGATTTAAATTTCCTCTTGCTTTTTGCTTGTTTCTTCATTGAATACTTAATGAATTTTATGCATGTTGATCTATAGCCTGATTTCCACTGATTAGAAAACCCTCAGAATTATTTTTTAGCAATTTAGTGAACAGATTATTTCAGTGTGACAGCCATGTTTAATCTATGATTCAAATTCAGATTAATCTGAAAAGGGTACTTCAAAATTGCCCCATATGAATCAGAGGTGTTAATAGAAGGACTCATATTACCACATTGATTTTTGTGTTTATCTCCTTTCAGTTTCTAGAGTTTGGAAACAAAATTGGTTTCATTTTTGTTTATCTTAAAGTGGAGCTTAAAAGTAGTATGTAATTAGGACACACTCAGATTTGTTGAAAGCATTTTTGACTTTTGTATAAAAGAATTTGTGATAAAGTTAATATATCCAGGTGCTCACCAAAGAAACATGTAACAATTAAAATTAGATTTTTTTTTTGTAACTAATCAGTTTTCACTCATTCACTCATTTGTAATCGGTAGAAGAGACTGTCTAGATGCTGGAGCAGCTCTGTGATTTGTCTGTAACATGTAATAACTGAATTCAGTACCCTAGTTTTATGTTAAGCTATTAGGATTTTCTCGATAAAAGTTCCTCCTACCTCCCCAGCCTACCTATATTCTCTTCATGACTTCTGGATCCCGGGCTCCCTGTGCAGTCTGAAGAAGGTATTGCAGGTTAGAACCATGTACTGATGATGAAAGCCTCTGGTAGCAATAAACGTTGTCCTTAACCTTTGTATCTTGTAACTTTTTTCTGCTTGTGAAGAAGTGCAAGTTCCTGATTGCTTAGGTGCTGCTATTTCAACTGTAGAAAACAGTAAAAATCCTAAGACTGTGCTTACAGAAAATAAAACATGAAAAAAAGGGGATTTAAATGTGACTGAGGAATGTAGGTTTTGATGTAAAGAATTTTCCCTTTATACTGTTTTCTCACTGCTGGACTGTGGACCTTCCAAACAGTGAATTTTCATCTTAATGGAACTGTTTGTGAGGGCAGGCACAGACCCATATCTAGATAATGTGTCCTTTTTAACCCACTGATTTTGTTGTTTAGCAGAGCAAGAGTATTCTCAGGTCAACATCTGACTTTTTTGAAATTCTTGGAGGGTTGGCTACCTACCTACTTAGGACCTTACAAACTAATCAAAGGAGAAACTTTTAGTTACCTGTAAGTGCAGGGAGTGGGAGGGAAGATAAAAGAATGAACTGTTTTTGGGTAAAGATAGTAAGAGGCTGGCTTTGCAGATACATGTTAAAAAATCCCACTCATCCTAGTCATTATTTGGTTCTGTTTCTTAATTTCTCCTGACTTCTGGGGAGCTCCAGGAAGTCTACATGTTCATCATTTGTGTAAAATAAATGGCACTCAGTCCCCCCCACCTCCACTTAACAGATAATGAACATTTTTATTATGTAGAAAGCTAAAGATAAAATTGAGTCTAGGGTCAGAATATTTCATTTGTAGTCCAGTAGCTACAGATTGAACAGAAGTTAGAGGACAATAAGATTTTAGTACTTCATCTTGAGGTGTTCTAATCTTAGCAGAAATTGATGGTGAATCAGTTTGGAACATAGTATTGTTTTCATGGAAAACTGAAGTGGGATGGTTGGGCTGCTGGCCCCCATGCCTCAAAGCTTATTTAACCCATAGTTCAATTAAACGATAGCACTTTGGAGACCAGACCCTCCTGAACACCCTTTCAGTTCTCGCTCCGCCACTGTCCAGAGATCTGAGCTATCATGGGCTCTTGGAGAATGTTGGCTCTGAGGGGTCTGAACTCATGGATTGAGACAGAAAAAGCACAATATTCTTGAACAGTGTGGAACTTTTCTTTAAGAATGTTCCTGCTGTTAAATTGGATTTTGTTGTACTTGAAACTGTTCTCATTAGTTTGTCCCAAGTTACTTGTCTTAAATCTTGGCATCACATCACAAACTATTCTCTTCCATAGTTTGGAAACTTGAGCTTTATGGGTCATAACTGTCTGGTGCCTCCTGGTGGTTAGAAAACCTATCATTCCATGAAGCCTCCGCAGAGGCAAGGGAATAAACTGGACAGGCATAAATTAGTTACTCTCTAATCTTCTATTCAACAGAAAAAGTGAAAGTGTATGCTCTGGCTCTTGAAGATCAGACTGGCAGAAGCTAAATGTTCACTTCTTCTCTTTGCAAGATTGGTATGAAGTTGGTTATGTGTGGAGAACTGAATTTTTTTTCTCCAGAAGATGTCTTATATTATTAGTGTGGAGGGAGAAGCGGGTGCTGGGAAGGGGGAGTCCTCCCAAATGCCAGTAAAAAATCAGATATAACCAATTTGTCAGAAATGTTGCTGACACTGTGCCTTAGGTTCTGAAGAAGCTGGAGCAGAGCTCTTCCCTCAGCCAGGCTCATGAGAATCTGAATTTGATCAAATGCCAGCACTGTTGACCTTATTTTGTTACACAATAGTAGGGCAGTAGAAAAGCATAGGTCCAGTAACTGGTCTGTTTTTTCAGAAACAGCTTATTATTTTGTTTGGCAAGAGGACACTCCAGAATGAAGGGCAACCTTAAGCAAGCAACCACTGAAAAGCAATTGGGTGGGGAGGGGCCCTTTTGCTTTTCAGAATACAGTCTTCAGCAATTTAGCATAGAAAGGGTTTACCTACTCTTTTACTCCAAATATTTGCTGTGCTTATGAGGTATACAGAGACAAGTGCAATTCATAGTGCATCCCCAACACCTAATGTAGGCCTGGTGGAGTATATAAAATAAAGTATTTGGAAAGAGGGAGAGAGGAAGCAGGTGAGGAAATTGGATGGATGGATGGATGTGAAGAAAGGGCGAGGAGAGCTAGAATGGCAGCTCTTCAGAGTTCGAGAAGCATTGCGCAGAGACTGCATGATTAAGCTGAGCTCTTTGTAGAATTGTTATTCCACACTGTCCGCCTGTACACACATTTTTTGTGTGTGTGGGACAGAGACCAACCTTGTTATAATAGTGCCTGCCTCTTCTAATCTAGAGGGCATAATTTTGAAAGGTAAGTTTCCACAGCAGACCAAAATGCCATTCAACTTGCAGCACTCCAGGTAGCTGATTTGAGGCAGATGTGACATCTTATCAACCAAAAGATCTCATTTATATACAGCTACTTGTCAGTAGGAAGGTTGGAAAGGGAGGTGAGTGGATACCTAGGCTCACAATTAGTCTCTTCAAATTAACATTCAGTCCCTTCACCGGCCCTGGGGGTGCCAGGTGCTTGCTAGATATTGCTCTGAAAGCCAGATGGTGTCACTCACAAGGACTAAATACCATGGTTTTAAGATTTCAAGTACAAGGATCTTCAAAGTGAGCCACATTGCCCTCACTGTCAGTCTCCAGGGCAAAGATGACAGTCACCTGCAAAGCAAAAGGTTTTGTGTGGAAACGTCATTTAAATACAGTGAAAATTATGTACTTAGTTTTTCAGATACCCAGAATGGTTTACCCATAAGCTGGGCCAATGATAGGCAGAAAACATAACTAAAATAACTAAGAAGGAAGTTTAATTTGATAGGTACCATTGGGAAAAAAAGTTTGGTTAAGCATATTGGGAAGATGACCTAGTTTTTATCTGTCCCAGCTCAGTGCCTACTGATTCTGAAGATGGGATCTCTCCTTTATACTTGTGCTGTGCCAATCTCAAGTAGACCACCTAGGCTAGACTAAACTTGTAGCAATAAGGCAGAATCTGTATCTGAAATCAAGTAATGTTTTTAAAGATTGAATGAGAAAGCCTATTACCAATGGAAATAGGTTCAGATGGCTCAATTGTCCTTGCTTTTCCACAATGTAGCTAGGGATAAGCAAATAACTTTTATTATTGATGACAATTAGCCGCGGGGTGGTTTCATATCTCTTTCTTAGTTGGTCAGCCAGGAAAACCTGAGAACCTACCAGTTTTACCAATATTTGAGGAAAGGAACCACCTGAAGTAAAATGCCAAGTCAATGGAGAGATGGCAGCGCACTTGACCAGTGGTGTCTGTGTTCAGCTTTCCCTGGGTAACTGAACAGAGGCCAACCTACTTAGAATAGTCTGTTCCTCTACCCCTTCCCATTAAGATGATTACTATTACATGTCCTGTAACCTGAGGATTAAAAGGGGGGAAAAAAGGGAATAGCAATAATAGACTACACATTGCCCTACTTAAAAAAATACTGCCTAATTCGATGTTTGAATATCGCACAAAAAATGTCTTTACAACTTGATGCAAAATTTGTTTTTAAAATGAGTGATAGGGTAGTTAAAGTTGGTATTAAAATGTTAAAGAGTTTAAAAGTAAATCCAATTATTGTCCGTAGTGATTACAGTGGTTTCACACGACAGGATGCTTGTGTTTAACTTACAAAACTGATATGCCATGCTCTGGCATCAGTTAAGGAGTTGGTCCCCTCCCCCCAACCTCCCACCCCCAAACACTGGCCACATCACTGGCAGATTTCTTTCCTTACAGATTATAGTGTAGTATGGAAGGGATGGCTCTTAACTCTTGTATTTTGATAATTTAGTGGCTCAGATGAATCCGACTTTATTGCATTGAGTAATAGTGTCTTTCTAGGTAAAGACAGCCTCTTGTCAGCATGCTCATTCAATTGCTCTAAACCACCTCTTTCCAAGAATCAAATGATTCAAGAGGCAGAGACTATTGCTTCATCATTTCACCATTCAACAGAAGCATATGTTACCATTCTTGATATAGAAGTGAACACTGCTAAGGATCTTCACCAAATGCAACTTATGTCATCAATAGTGTTTTCATGATCTTACCTACTATGGGGGCTGGAAAATGATGGAAATATGTAGACTATAGACAAGTAATGAAATTAAAAGTTAACTTAAAATGCATGTTCATGCTTTAAAATAGAAATGAATTTGAAAATTGTCCCTTGACTATGAAAGCTGGCCCTAAGAGGTTACTGCTAATAAAGTAATCTAGCCCATCACAAACAGGTGAGCATTAGAAATCACAGATTCGGCTGGCAGAAGCATGTGTGTCTGTATGTGGGTCTATTTTAAGTGATTTCCAGCAGATTTTTTTTGCAGACATAGTGGAGAAAGCCACCTGGGAAGGCTGAGAAGACAATGTGAATTAGAACCATTGTTAATAACGCTGTTGTCTGGGACAGGATATGTACTTATTCAGGGTTCGTTTCCCATGGTCCAGGACACACAAACTCTGGAAACAAGGTAAAGCAGAGTTTCACAATAAATAAAAATCCAGGGATGGGTCAGAAAGTTATATTGCCTTTAAATATTGAGTCCCAAAGGCAGAAAAGTCATCTACCCAACCACTGGCACATTTTAAACATGAGTAAGACTTGTAGGTCAAAACCCCAGTGACAGCAAAGGGATGTTTTTGGTTGTATCTGAGATGAGGAGAGCATCTGAAATAGAATTTGGTGACTTAAACTTCACTTAAATTTCCCTTTGAGCTTAAAACTGGCAGAATTTTGATACCAAAACTAAATTTAAATAACCAATACATAATACAGAACTGGCTAACTGGATTTTTTTTTTTTTTTTCCAAAACAGAATCCCAAATCCAAAACAACTTATATCAGGGATGCAGGTAACAGAAAAAGAGTCAAATAAAAACAACAATGGTTCCTGAATTTAAAGGAAGGATGCCCACTTCTCTCTCTCTCAAGAGGCAGATGGTCAGCTGAAAAATAAAAACATTGTATCAATAGAACACTCCAAATAAAAACTGCAGCCATCTCTGTTCATGCAATATCAAATGTTTAAAAAAAAGAACCCCAAACTCAAAACAACCCACAAAAGTAACAAAAGGAAGGAAAATGTTGCCCAGATCTTATGACCTGATTGATGGTTGAGGGTCCTGATGGGCTTGTTGAGAATGTCGCTCATGGGACAGAGAGGTCTGGAGTTAACATGAGATCAAGTTTGTGGACCCTCGAGGTGGCAGCCACCTCAGATTAGGGTATATACTCTCTTCAGTCCGTGAGTTCTTGGATCAGCAGCTTCAAGAACATGACAGCTAAGCAAGAGGATCCCAACATATGGCTACCTCGGGTCTTGGCCCAAGTTCTCTGTTTCACTCAATTTCCTTTTAAGTAGTAATATTAAGTATTACTGGTTTTGGTAGTGATAAGTCACTTTAGTAACCACTATGGGCAGTGGTTTGTAAACAGACATCGACAAATACAAACAGCAGTGCAATATTTGACCCAGACTTTAAAAGAATAGAAGGCGATGGTGGAAATGAGGTAACTCTTCCCCAACACGTGTGAACAGACAGCTCCTGCTCTTCTAATGCTCTATGTCCATTAGGAGAGAGTAGGGCTTGTCAACAGGATGGTTACATAAAGAAGAAGCTACAGAAGAGAAAAAAGAAAGGTTCAGATTCAAATTTGATTCTTAAAGTCTTAAAAAAAAAAAAAAACCAGGAGCATCTCTACAACAAACTGAAAGAAGAGCAGTGTGTCAGTTAAAAGGATGACTCCTTGAGCACAGGGTGGGGGTGGGGGGGGGGCAGATGCAGCAGCAGCAGTGTTGGCACCAGAGGCTGGGGAAAAAGAGGATGCCTCAGCTGGGCAGAGGGACAGTGGGGTGCCAAGGGACACTAATTAGGGCAGAAGGGGACGGGAATGGGGGAGAAATGGTGGCAGAGATGGTATGTGAAGTACAGGATACCACATGGCAAGTATCTTGGAGAAGTTGGTGCTGCCCAGATGGTAGCATTTGAAGTCCACCAGACAAGGCAGGAAAGCATGGGACTCTTTCATCCATTTCTTTTATCCAATATAGTAAGCATGTGTACATATGCATTTCAAACAGTGACTAAAAAGAACTCACAAAAGGGCACACGATGTTTGGGTAAAAATATATTTTCCCCCAATTTATGTCTTGGCACTAGTGATATATGCATAGATTACCTGTCCACCACTCTCCTACCTTAACAGACACCAAATTACCAAGTAGGTTTCTTGCTAAGTGATTACTTTCATACTTGAAAAAATGATATGCTTCACATCAATACAATTATTTTAGTTTTTAAAAAAAGACAAGTGTCTAACATGCAGCTTACATATATGACAATTCTGCATTAACACTGAAAGTAGATTACATAACAGTTTAGAAACACACTGGTTATTTTCAAACAGCAAAATGACAATGATCTACAACTACAGTTTAAGGCATATCAGCATATTTTAAAATTAAGAAATAGACAAAGTTCTAATGCTGTTCACAGCTTAGTTTTCACTTTATTTAAAAAATTCCCTTCATACCTACATACAGTCTAGACATTGTAGGTCATAATTTCTACTAAGGAGTCATCACATATGTATCCTGTCAATGGAACCAAGACTTCTGGAAGCTGAGACTTGACAATTTCAGACACTTGCAAATGGCAAAGCAAAGGGATCTGAATGGACAGTTTTGGTAGGACCACACAGAGACAGTATGACATGGGTTGAATAGCTGAAAAACCTACTTCAACAGTTTGTATGTGAAACACTTAGGGATATGTCAAGAAGGTGAGGAAACCAAGTCTATTACTTTGAGGTGCACAAGATAGAAAGACTAAGTGTTATTGCTGGTGAGATTTACAAAGCAGAGAGGGAAGATAATAAGTAACTTGTGCCCAGTGTCATTTTAAATGTTCCCCTGGTTGAGATGCCCTTTCTGGACAAAACCTTGACCAATTAATAGAGCCTAACCTGGGAAAACAGTCTCTGAACTGCCAAAAATTCTCATAAATGTTTCTCCGTCACATCTCACCACATATACAACTGTTATGGGTATCTAAAGTCCAGAAGCAGTAAAAAGATGGTCATTATGGTTGAACAAAAGATGTAGGGAGAGGCCAGCTAGAGCTGTCTGGCAAAAAAAGGTGATCGCTGCCAGCAGTTAGCACAAGGGAGAGACCGTTAAACCAAGATCACCAAAAAATTAGGCAGTCATAAAGGCAGCCTAGCATAAAAAATATTTTCCTCTTGATTTTCTCCAGTGGAAGGTTTCTCATTCTAGCTTTATTTACAAAGTCAGAACCAAGGACCCTCTGTAATATCCGATGATGCCCACGATGCTGTGTAGAAAGCCTGGGATTAGTAATTTCTTACTTCTATATTGATATCAAAGAGAAGTTGAATCTATGTGTTTCTCGTGAAAAAGACAAACGTGGCCAATTAAAATATGTTTAGTTATTTTTTTAAACAAAGACTACTCAAATCATTACCTCCCTACTACCCCCCTCCAAAAAAGGAAAAAAAAAAAAAAAATCCATCTATCCCATTTGCTTCCCTAATCTTAAAAAGTCAGAAAGATCTCAAAGGTTTCTTACTACCGTACTTACATGCAAAGGCGAAAGCACATCCAATTAGATTTGAGGGTATCATTTATTCCGTGCAGAGCCAAGGACTACTGTGAAAAAAGGCACAGATACAGAAAGAAGAGAAGGGCAGCAATAACAAACCAAACAGGGCCAGGGGCAGAAAAAAGTTCAGAAGCAACGCATTAAAAAAAAAAGCTTCTATATGTTTCTTTTGACTCTTTATTCCCTGACTCTCCGTATGATTTATTTTGCTGTGAAAAATTTTTAATGGGAAGGAAAAAAAAAAAAATCAGTCAATCAATAATCTTGGAATCAAAAAGTCAGCTGAATGCCTTCCATGGCTAGGCTCAGTTTAAAAAGGCTTTAGTGATGCATTAAAAATGGTAATTTTAAAGCAATATATTTTTAGAATTTACAAGTGTATTTTCTGTTACAAGGCACAAAAATGCTCACACAAGCAATGGTTGGAACAAGCAGACAACACAAGTATTCAAGCTTTTTGTCTGGTGCACAGCGTATGAGCAAATTCAGCCCATGGTTAGAATCAGCATGCCATCTAGTACTTGGCTGCTCCATAACTAGCTTCAGACTACAATCACTAAAAAAACAAAATCACTGGTCCAGTAGCTCCTAAACCTGTCTTTATACCACTACTACTGCTTCTAGCTTGCAGTTTCTATCCCAGCTTAGTATGGGCTTCAATGAAAGTGATTTCTTAACTTTGTCTCATTAAGCCTAAATCAGTTCACGGAAGACCATTGCTTCTTTCCCCTAAGAATATGGTTGAGGAATAAGAGAAGAAAAACAAAAATCTTTATTGGAATCAACCAGAGACTTACTAATTAAAAAAAAAAAGGGTGTGTGTGTGTATGCGTACGTCCAGGGAGGTACACTGTCTCCTGTCCTATTAATGTAAGACTAGTGAAGGCCAGAAGGAAAATGAAAAGGGGAAGTACTGGGTTCAAGAGAAATGTATTCTTTTAAGAAACAGGAGACAACAGAGTTAGAGAGAAAGTCGGGGGGCGGGGGGAATCTTCTTAGTAGAGGGAAAAAAATCAAGATGATGAAAGGATAAGCTCAAAAAGAAATAGTACAGAGAAGAGATTAAATATGCTCTTTTCTCTACAAATTGGCATCTGTGTCCTGGGATATGGGTTAGTGCTAATCCTCGTTGAGGGGGCGATGGGCCTTGGACACGAAGGCAGGTGGAGCCAGTCGTGGTGAGGGAAAAGTGGGGGAATTCCTTCAAGACAACTGCGTTTGGAAAACCAGCTGTTCTATTTCTTCTTCCCTTTCTTGCCAAATATGGAAAGGAGATTATGCAAGGACGCTGAACGTGAAGCTGAATTTCTCCTTTCTTGACTCACGGGTTTGTGTTATGTTCCTTCCTATTTCTACCTTAAATTGCCAAGGTCCCCTCAAATTTGTGCTACAGGTGATACACAGTTTATTACAAAATTTCTAGTTGAAGTATTTCTGAAAAATTTCTTCTCATGATTATTGAAAAATGTTATTAGAAGTACTAATATCATAGAAGCAGTCATTGGGCCCTCCCCCTCAGTCCACAGAGAGCAAATTTAGGTGTGCTTATGAAAGACTGCTTATCATAAGTAGTAAGTACGTCGTGGAAAGGCCATCATCCTTGTCGCACGAATAAAAGTGAACATAATCACAGTGTTCTTATTACAGTCCCACTTGGCCAGGATTTGAGAGACAAGGGTTCAGACACATTTTTAAAGCCATGAGAGGAGAAAGTCAGTCTGAACAGACCTACAACCCAGGCCAAATAATGTTATATATAAGAATGAAAAATCCATAGAAGCCACATAAAGCTTACCCCGCTTCTGCCTATGGACAAAGCTACCCTGGTCTGGAGCTGGTGTGGGGAAGAGAGAGAGTGAGTTCAGAGTTTTTGCCGTCATGGAGATGAATGATGGAGAAAAGCAAGTTGTTGGCCTGGCTACTCAGGTTTACAGTTGAGCTGCTGAGGTGGTGAGTTTCCTGTCAGGCGTACATGTGGCAATTTACCCTCCTTCCCTCCGTCCAAAGCAACACACAAGTCACAGGCATGCTTCCTGCCGCCGCTCTCAACAGGCATGAAAGGCAAATCATTTCCTTTCCAGAAACAAAGTCCAGCTGCACAGAGATTTTGCTGTTATTCCCTTGTTCTAGGATTTCCCACCACCCAACAATATTCAGCAAAATGAGTTAATAGTTATTGGTGTCTGGGAAGGGTAAAAAAAAATAAAAATAAAACAAAAGGACACATATGGCAGAGATACAATATTACTGCAAAAGCAGGTGAATGCGGACCATCCTTGGCTTGCCAGGCTTTATGTGAAGCTTGCACTGCAAGTTAAAAAACAAAACAAAAAAGTTAGAAATAATAATAAATAAAAAAGAAAGGAAAATTAGGAGCGCCAGCACCAGCATTCGGTGATGGTAAATGCTCATGCAATGATTATGGAATTGACTGAAATTAAAACCAAAAATTTGAGTAAGCTGTTCTACATGACAAGCAAAAGCAAAATTTTAATACCGAATTAAAGAACACGTGGTTAGTTTCCATTTGCATGTAATTTAGAATTCACGAGTGACTTCTTGAAACCACTACATGTTCTAGTGGAAAGATTTACTGTTCAATTTTCATTTTCTCAAACAACACAAAATCATTAGCTATCAGATTTGGGCACCACGTCGGTATGGAATGGGACTGCATCTTCCATTTCTGAGCTGCTGGAGTCAGAGAATAAATATACAATAAATGTCTTTGAACAATTAACTTGGAGATTAGAATATAGTGGATGATGGACATGCTATTAATCTACTCGGGAAGGAAAAAAAGACAATCTTTACATGGTTACAGCTACAGCAATGCCAGGAGCCTTCCCCCTCTTAGGTATAAAGCAGTGCCAAACCCAAGGTCCACAGTCTAATTTTAGGCAAGTCCAAAACATGCAACTGCATTCCTTAGCAAGAACCAAATTAATTTTTTTTTTTAAAAAAGATGAGTGGATGATTGTGTCGACTGTAGTTATCAGATACCAGGTTCAGTTTTAAAATGGATTTTCAAACTTGCTTTTGGGATGGATGCATCCTGCTGGCAATGGTGCAAAGTTTTCAGAAAAGATGAACACTGTCCACTGAACAACTTACCCTCGGCAGTCCCACCCCTGTGGTGTAGCCACCAACAAGGAAGGTGACTTGGTGGCCAGAGATGGCAGGAGATGGGATCCAGCTAACGGCAGTGCCAGGGTTAGTTCTACTTTGTAACCTTAGGAAATGTTATACGTTCTCATGCCACTACAGGTCAAGGAAAAGCATAAAGCCTTACCTACGTTAAAAAGGGAGCGTGACATTAGAATAGAAAAAACAGAATTTAAAACTATTACAAAAACTAAGTTAAGCTCTGAGGTGGAAGCACAGAATGTGAATAAATAAGCAACTGCTAGAACGAAGCCAGCTCCTAAGTGGCATGTTTGGCGACTCCAGCATCTCCTCCAGCTCCACGAGGAGCAAAGAGTCTCCATGTATTTTCAAAGTGCTACTCTGGTTACCCTGGTTACTGTCTTTCTGTGGTCCCCTCTAACCAAAACTCTCCACTGGCAGTAAAAAGAGTGATTTTTTTTTTTTACTTTTACACTTCACTGTACAACACTGGCAGTTACTTTCACTGTTCAAATGGGAAAGTGTGGGAAAGGGAAGAACCTAGAGGAAGTTACCAAAAAAATATGTGCCACGGTCAGGCACAAAACCTGGTGACTATTGTGCACCAAATTACGTCTAATTCCATTCATAATAAATGAGAATATATAAATAAGGCTAAAATAGAATTCACACATACTTCACGTAAACTTGAAAAGCATTATACATTGCTAAGGCCCAAGGCTGGGAAGAAAATAAACTAAAATGTTAAAAAGGGCATGGAACAACCTCCCTACACTGCGAAGTGTGTTACTAGAAAGACCTTTTTTTATTGGAGGCACAGTATCAATCAGCTCTTGGAATTTTTATTGCTGAAAGGCACATCCAGTATACATGAAATACCCTTGGAACATTGCTGGTCTTCTATAAACGTTTTGAGTTCTCAAACATGTACCTTCATGCACTTAAGCACTTCAGGGTAAGAAAAACTTGACCTTGGGTTTCCTAAGCTGTCAATCGGGAGCTTTTTCTGTTTCATTCATGCCTATAGATATAGACACAAACACACATTCACACAACCTATTCTTGTCTTGGGTTAGTTTCCATCAACAGGGTATGATGTCAAATGGCTTTCATTTTGTCCTCACTGGGAGAGTCACCGCAATCTCTGAATCTCTGCACGGAGAACGTACCCATTAGTGACCAATGCTCTCCCAACATGTGTAGCTGCAAAAGCGCTTTCTTGAACTGCATTTTAATCTGGGCAGCTGTTACTCAGAATTAATCCAGTATAACTGAATTTTCAGCCCCTAGGGTGCTGTGATCATTTAGGTCTGTATCAATCCCATTAAAATCACACCTCACCTACACCAATTACTTTCTATTGCTTGGAAAACGTGCTTGCTTTCTTGCTCTCTTGACACATTTTCTGCTGCGTCAGAGCTTGGGAAATCAAAGTTTGTACAGTATAATTTAAAACTCTCTCTGTGTGTCACTGTAGCAGTGCGTTTTGATTCCTACCACAAGCAACATAACAAGATTCCTCAGGGGCGAGTCTCCATGTTCACCAAGACTAGGCGAATAGCACCATCGTCTCACTCCCCTGTGACAGGTCTCAATTACTGTGCAGACTCAATCTTACCTGCTGGAGTTTTAAAGAATGTAATTCTTGGCCTACTCGAGTACCAACATTTTTATTATTTGCTTAGTTGTCAGCGTTTTTCCTAGAGCCTTAGCATCTAAGGATGAAGAGCAAGGGTCCTGAAATACGTTCTGAGCTGCCTTATTGCTGCCTTAAGAGCACCACACATTCAACAGACAAAGGCGGGCGGCATCAGTGGGTTCACCATCCGGCCACCACAAAGGTTTTCCTCAAAGGGATCTTCCTGACCACTGTGCTGACTGTCAACCAACAGCAATTGTCATAAAACCGCCCTCTCTGGTCTTCAGGTGATTTGCCATGAGCTTCAGGTCAGAGGAGAATTTTAAGGAAGGCCCAAATCTCCCACTGGATTCAGGCAGCTGCTTTTGGAGTATAACAGGAAGTGACCAACGGAAGAGCAGAACCTAACCCTTTGGCACATTAAATCAAGGCCATGTTTAAAAATGTTTTTTGTGTGGATTATAGGTGTGTCCTGAGGGTTGGTGGGGGTATCTTAACTGCATGGGCATTTTGATCCCATTTTCACAATAAAACAATTCATCATCTTGTTGAATTTAGAGGAAAACTACTGGCCACTAGCAGTTCTTCTAAATCTTTCATTTTGGGAACAAGACTTTCAATGACTGGCTCACCAAGCCTTACCAACAAAGAATAGAAAAATAATTTTAACAATCGTAACTTTAGGGTGCTCTTTATCAAAGAGTCATGAGGATTGTCTCCAGAGAGAAGTGAAGAGAAATAAACTGTCTTCTCGAGAGTCCTAGTGTTGGTGCAGAAGATGCTACCGGAGACAACACGCTACTCCAGTCCCGACTGCTTGATCGTGTGGTCAAGTTTTAAATTAATGTTTGTGTACCCTTTAGAAATACTTTAAAAACCTTTATCATCTTCCCTGCACTGTAGAGAAAATACTTGCTTTTATCTTTCTGGTAACAGACCAGTTTCCAGTCTGTAAATGGGAAAAGTAGAGACATGCAAGAAGAATAAAATGTGAGAGGGCCCCAGGACCTGGGCGACACCTGCTTACTTTTTCTTATCCTTGTCTTTCTTGGTTTGCTGGGCCCCAGACTGCTGGGCCTGGGACTGCAGTAACTGAGCTGCTGCTTTCTTCTTCTGGAAATTGTTCACCTCCTCCTCCAGCTCCTTCTTCTTGTCTTCCACTTTCTTCTTCTCTTCTTGGTGTGTCCGCTTTAGGAGGTCAAACTTCTCGTGGAGCTGGAGAGAAGAAGAGGAAGACAGCCTTGGAGAGGGGGATGAGAAGGTTACCGGTGTAAGGTTATTGGGATCTGTTCAAAAACAAACCGTGTGCCGCACTGCTGCACGCACTTCAATTACACGGGCTCCTGGAAGAGCCAGGCAGAGACGGTGAGGACCAGCCCTTGGAGCCCTACACTCCTTTGAAACTTAAACCCCTGGGACGAAGGAGAATCCTTGTACACTTTCTCTGATAGTAAAGTACATATTCATTGTAAAAAACATCAGGAAGAAAATAAAAATTAGCCATGCTCCTAGTAGGAAACACCCTAATGCTAAGAGTAGTTCTTTACTTCTGGTCCTTTTTCAAAATGTACAATATACATTTCCTTAGGGGCATACACAGTGACTACAGATATATATATATATGTGCTAGTCAAAGAATAAGAGTATGTTCAGAAATTTCTGGCCCTTGACAAATTGAATTTAAAAAATTATCACAATGCAGAAATGAAAACTGGGAGGAAGGAAGGGAGGAAGGGAGGGAGGAAACAATTCTTACTAGATAATTCTAGATTTTTACCTAGCATCCATTTGGTACTTAAAGCCAACAGCAAATAAGGCTCAACTTTCCTTTCTGTGGAGCAAAACTATATTGAATGCTTAGCTATTTAAATAACTTCCAAATTTCAGTAGTCTTTATAAAGATAAATTAAAAGGGGATGATGAGGAAATTATGTAGACAATTTCATTTGGAATTGTATTGAGCTACAGGTCAAGCACTTGAGTTCCTCATCTCCTATAAGAGGCAAACATCGCACACTCTGTCTCTCTCTCTCAATGGGATGAGTGTTGTAACAGAAATCCATGTGAATTTCTAGGAAGCAGTTCGTTTGGTCCGGGCACGGGGAGGGAGAGGGAGTCAGAGGGGCACTGGAACAAGGAGCATGCCTACGAAGGCGGCAGCATGAGCACAGACATGGCATGTACAGCCATCACCCATCAGACAGTGCCCGACCAGCACGGAGTCCTACACAATGTGAAGTACTAATAAAACACCTTGCTGTGTTTCTCTCCCTTGAAGGACAGATGGCTTACCTCTTTCTCTGCCTCTTTAAGTTCAGCTTCTTTCTCCTTCACTCTCATAACAAACATCTGTCTCATCTCTTCCTCTTTCTTCTGAAGTTCTCCCAGAAATTCGTTCCTTTTTGCTTCGTATGTCTCCTGAAGACTATTCAAAAGCCACAAACCAAGGACAGCGTCGTGAAGTCGCACAGTAAGAAACGTCACTTCATATAATTTCTACCCATCCACTTCTAAAACATAGATAAGGCTGCCACTTACCATATTAAAGGACACACAAAATGGCACCATCTTCTTTTTAGTTACGCAGCAATTATAAAGACAAGCACGTCAAGAACCAGAAATGAGTCAATAAGCGCAAGGCAGCACTAAAGTTATGTCTCTCACTGGCCAAGGTTTATGCTACGTATACTCATACCAGGAAAGCCTGGGCTGGGCTGGCTGGTATCTTCCAGATCAGCAAACGAGATATGATTTCGAGTTTTAGAAGATGGAGGTAGGATGGTGTAGGGAAAGAAATGCACAGGCACTGGCGCCAGACAGATCAGGGTTTGGATTCGGCCACAGCAACTGACTGACTGATCGTGGGAAGGGCACAGCCTCTCAGCCTCGGCGCTCTCTGTGTGAGCCATGCATCCAGCAGCACTCACCTTCCAGGGATATGATTACGGGAATTAAATGGGGGCAGAGGGAGAGTAGCAGTGGACATACCGCCAGGGCTTGACAAATGGTACCCCCACACTCACCTCCCTCCAGCCCCCAATTTAGAAAGCAGACTCAGTGAAGCATCTAAAGAGACAAAGTATGTCTAAAGATTAGAGGAAATCGCTTCTTTTCAAGTTATCTTACCAACTGTAAATAAGCAGGGAGGAGTTTTATTTTTATTTTAAACCCTATCCTCCTCCTGAGTGTCTACAGAACTTAGAGCCCAATATTTTAAATCAAATGTCAGACACAGCTTTATCTCTAAGACAGAAGAAACATATTTACAGAAAAATCATCTTTGATAACAGAACTTAAGAAAACACATGCCCAGACCCACACCCAAACAGAGAAACATTTCCTGATGTTATAAGGCGCTATTTCTATTTCCCCCTGGCAGTTTTCCTAGAACCAGAGTTGTTACAGTAACACAAGTCTGCAAGATTATCCACCCTTCCCCATGGACCAAATTCACCCAAAGTGCTGACTCCAAACCGGAGAGGCTGCAGGCAACCCAGGCGCCATGCAGAGCCGCCCGCTAGCATTCACCCTCGTCCTTTTAGAAGGAGAAAAAGGACATTTGGGTGGCGAGACACACATGCGCGTAGATTTACAAAGGACTAAACAATTAGAAAATGTATTAATTAGGGTTGTTTATACTTCTAGATCAACACTGTAATTGGTTGACTAAAAATAAGTTCTCCTGCCCTCAAGAGTATCAACACGACCTGTTAATGCACAATCGCGTGTTTTGAATTTCCAGTGGCATATTTAGCTTTCACATTATCTTATGAGACAAGAAGTTTGGCCAATGTGAATGTTGGCTAATATTAATAACAATATTTGGACTTGAAATTTAAGATATATAGGACCAGCCTCGGTGGCCTACCAGTTAAGTTCAGTGTGCTCCACTTAGGCAGCCTGGGTTGGGCTCCCAGGCCTGGACCTACACCGCTCTGTTAGCAGCCGTGCTGTGCTGGCAGCCCGCATACTAAAAATAGAGGAAGATTGGCATGGGTGTCAGGGCAAATCTTCCTCAGCAAAAAACAAACAAACAAAAAGATACATAGCCACAGAGATATAGAAATGCATTGGTAATAGAACTATAAAATAATTCATGAACTTCACTTTGCTTGTTAGCTTCCAATAAACTTTTAATCACCATTATTTGTGTCAGAATTGCCAAAGGCAGAAGATGACTGGTCCTTGCTATGAAATTTGGGGGGAAGCTCAGTTTTAGTTGATTTTAGGATAACGAATACATCTCCCTCTTCTTTCTAATGAACAGTGGAACACCTTTTACAGAAACGCTACCCAAAATATGTTTCAGAGATCACTAGTTTCAAGAGATCTTCAAAAGAAGGTTCCCATGTCGAAGCCGTAAATGGGAATGCTGTGTGCGACCTCCCTTCAGGAGAGTCTCAATGCACAGCGGCTCCAACCTTGGCAGCACCCAGGACTGCCTGGGCATGCTTTATGGGACTTTTCTAACAGTCTCCTAACTCCACTCCTAGAGATGCTGATTCAGCATGCAGCCTAAGGCAAAATAATCTGTTTTTTCCAAAAGATGGGCCCTGAGCTAACATCCGTTGCCAATCTTCTTCTATTTTTCTTTCTCCCCGAAGCTCGCCAGTACCTAGTTGTATATTCTAGTTGTAGGTCCTTCAAGTTGTGCTATGTAGGACGCTGCCTCAGCATGGCCTGACGAGCAGTGCCATGTCCACGCCCAGGATCCGAACCGGCGAACCCCAGGCTACCAAAGCAGAGCGCGTGAACTTAACCACTCGGCCACGGGGCCAGCCCCTGTATTTTTTTTTAAATGTTTCCCAGGTGATTTGATGTAACTAGTTTGCCAACCACTGCTGCTCTTAAATGCTCTGAGAAGTCCTTCAGTAAAAAAATCTGTTTAAGTTGATGAACTTAGAGCTCCTCCAATGTGTTTACTCACAGAATCTCATTTTAAATCAGCCACAGAGAGAATGTACTTTGGCTAATGCTACCCAGAATACTGAGAATTCTCAAGATGACTCTGCCTTATCCAGTACCAGCCATAACCTAGCTTAGGCTCCAGTTTCTGGAGACGTATTTTCAAACTATTGGTCATGACCCAATTGAGGGTCTTAACCACTATGTTAAAAGAGAAAGTTTAAGAGAATAGGAGAGAAAATACCAGAATGCAGTGCAAACCATAAAAGCAGGTATTACTTCATGACATGTGTAAACTAGGACACAGAACATATCCTATAGTTTAGGTTTCAGCCCAAAGCTGGCAAGTCCTTGTCCTAGAGAAAGACTAAGGAGCAACGTTGCCACTGGCCAAATGGCCTCAGCCAGGAGTCTGGTGGCAGTTTTGACATCCTGTGCTGAAACAGGAAAACGGGCTCAACAAATGCTATTTATCCCATCACTGTATCCTAGGACATGAACGAGCTTTTGAACTGATGTTAGAAATGATAAGCAATATATAAGAAAGAAATCATAAGACCTGACTCCAGGGAGCCACACTACAGTAAGCCACTTAGAAATGACTTACAACCACGGCATTTGCAGACTCAGATTCCCCAGCACCTCTACCAACTAAGCTGTAAATGAGACACCAGAAACCCTCCCCAGTGCTTCCAGTCAATAAGGACCAGCCGGGGGGCCAGCCCGGTGGCGCAGTGGTTAAGTTCGCACGTTCCGCTTCTCGGCGGCCAGGGGCTCGCGGGTTCAGATCCCGGGTGCGGACATGGCACTGCTTGGCACGCCATGCTGTGGTAGGCGTCCCACATATAAAGTAGAGGAAGATGGGCACGATGTTAGCTCAGGGCCAGGCTTCCTCAGCAAAAAGAGGAGGACTGGCAGTAGTTAGCTCAGGGCTAATCTTCCTCGGGGGGGGAAAAAAAAAGGACCAGTTGACAAGGAACCAGTTCTATGTCATCCACTCAGTGCCTAAAGGGATGATGTCTTTTGCAATTTTAGCTCTTTCAACTTTTTTTTTAAAGATTTTATTTTTTTTCCTTTTTCTCCCCAAAGCCCCCCGGTACATAGTTGTGTATTTTTAGTTGTGGGTCCTTCTAGTTGTGGCATGTGGGATGCCGCCTCAGCATGGCTTGATGAGCGGTGCCATGTCCACGCCCAGGATTCGAACCAGTGAAACCCTGGGCCACCAAAGCAGAAGGCGCGAACTTAACCACTCGGCCACGGGGCTGGCCCCCCAACTTAATTTTTAATTGTAGTTATTAACGCCCTTTTCTAAGTAAGACATGTATAATTTTTTCATGAGGTTTTCGGTTGCTTTGAAAATGAGGATTTTGTCTTCCCATTTTCTCTTAACAGCCCTCAGTAGAGGTAAGTTGTGCTCATGGAAGTCAAGAGAAGGGAGATGAGTACAGACATTTCAGTTCATCCTTCATTCTGGCAATTCACACAGCACAATTCTCTCCCTGTTACAGTCTCCTGGAACCGCCTAGTCAAGGGCAGGCCAGAGGTTAACACACCACCAGTATGTATGGAGCAATTCACAAAGGTGAATGCATTAATCCTTACAAGCCCAATAAGGTAGGTATGAATATGACCTCCCATTTTATAGTTGGAGAAACTTGGCACAGAGGTGTTTAGTGATCTGTCCAGGCCACAATGAAGTGACAGAGTCAGGATTTGCACCCAGGCCACTTAGCTCAAGCAGGAGCTCTACCCACTGCACTGCACGGAACTGGGGCCCACATGTTCATAAAAATGAAAGGGTCCCAGGGGCCTGAAAACTTTGTGATCTCTGGTTCGGACAGGGTCTGTTGGGAAAAGGGCAGTGGTGTCTCAGGAGAAAGAAGCAGAGACAAGATCAGTCCCTACTCGTGTCCTACATCCCATTCCCCTCTTCTACCCCAAATGCCAGCCAGAAAGGGGCTGAGGTCTGCGGGGAGGGGACCCGGGTCCAGGGAAGGCACGGTGCTCCTGCTGGGCTGAAGCATGAGCTCCAAGACCGCAGGGCAGCAGGCGGGAAAGAAGGGCACGAGGAAAAGCAGGTCGACACCTGGAGACAGATATGCAGATAGCCAGGTGTGTCTATATTCTGCCACAAGACAAGAAAGACACATCTCTGAAGTTAGGCAGGTTTAAGGCCACCACCAGTGACAGACTCAGCTTTACGGCCTAGTTACTTTCCAGGCTTAAATACAGCCTCTTACTGTGCTTGCCCAGCTCCTGGTCTTGTTTCACACCAGGTAGTATATCCAGGTGACGGCTCCGACTTCCTAGCCTTGGCATTAGAGGTGACTCTGTGCTTTGTAAACACCTGGTATAAACATAAGCTGGGCCTAGAGGGCAAAAGGCGGACATGGGCTGTTCAGAGGGAAGGATGGACCGCACTGTGCACCCACACAGGGATCCTCTACTTTGAGAATATAAAGGAACCTTGAGTCCTTCATCTCTACTCCTCCAGGCTCCCCCTAAATTCATATGGGAGAAAAATCTTCTAAGAGCATCCAGGAATGATGACTTCAAAGACGAACTTCTGGGAAATCACTCCAATTGGCTGTGGATTTTGCTTTTCCTGAATTGCGCCATCCCTCAGTGAGGTCCTTCACTGAACTACTCCCTCAGTGTGGGCTCACAAACACGCTGGGGCTGCCGGGAACTCCTCAAAGGGAAAGGCTGAGCCCTTTGTAAAGTAGTGGTTTCCAGGAAAAGGAACACCAAGTTCATTTCACCTTGCTATTTGCCAAGACATGAGATTCAAAGCCAACTTTTATGTTCCAAATGATCTTGCCTGCACCAAGAGGGGCACCTGAGGTTGAATGAGTGGATTTCTAAGAGGAAACTTAGAAACACTGCTCCCAGTGTTCCCAGTAATTGAGATGATAGAAGGTATTTTATTTTTAGAAGGTCTATTTTTCTCTACTTATTTTCTTATAGAGAAAAGAGTAAAGGTCTTGGTTTCATATATGTATATATTTCCCCCTTGTCATCATCAAAAAGGAAACCTCAGTCTAGTAGAAATGGAACCAAATGCTAATGGAGAAGGGGAGATGTGTGCATAAAGCATGTTCTCTACAAGTCAGGTGGCATCAGTGACATCCGCCCGCATCCTGAAGCCCCCTGAAGACAGGGAGGCCAGGCCTCACAGAAGGCACGCTGGACCTAGGCAGCAACACCTCCCCCTGGTGGCCAGTTGCCTTGGGCTTGCAGGAGCTATTTTAACTGAAATGCCAAAAACAGGGGCCGGTTCCGTGGCTCAGTGGTTACATTCCTGCGCTCAGCTGCAGCGGCCCAGGGTCTCGCTGCTTTGGATCCTGGGCGCGGACATGGCACCACCACTCGTCAGGTCATGCTGAGGCGGCGTCCCACATGCCACAACTAGAAGGACCCGCAAGTAAAAAAAAAAAAAAAGTACATATATTTATACACAACTATGTACTGGGGGCATTTGGGGAGAAAAAGCAAAAAAAAAAAAAAAAAAAAAGATTTGCAACGGTTGTTAGCTCAGGTGCCAATGTAAAAAAAAAAAAAAAGCCAAAAACAGAGACGGCAGAGGAGGTTGCACGTCTGCAGCAGGAGACAATCCTCACCATCTCCAGGCTCCCAGGGGACCCGAGGACCCTGGTGGAGACATGGAAGGCAGCTAAGGGGACACAGCACAGACTCTTCAGAGTCCACAGCCAAAAAGGACACAGCTGTGGTGGATGGTTCTTAACATATTGGTAGGTAAATTACCTCTAACAGACTTTAGCAACAGCCATGTGCATTCTAACTTTTGCAGGCAGTTCTCGGGCTCCAAATTCTAATCTAGTGCAGGGGCCGCAAATTACAGTCCGCGGGCGAAATCGGGCCCCCACCTGTTTCTGTAAACAGTGTTATTGGAAGGCAGCCACACCCATTCATTTACCTTATGGTTTCTGGCTGCTTTCACACTACAAGAGTAGCTGTGACAGAGATCGCATGGCCTGCAGCGCCTAAAATATTCACTATCTGGCCCATTATGGAAAAAGTCCTCTTACTAGATCTGTCCCCTGATCTAGGCCAGCAACTCGTTTTATAGATGAAGAAACTGAGGCCCAGAGAGGGTAAGGAGTTGAGCAGTAGCAGGGTCAAAACTTGAACCCACGCTCCTGACTCTTGGCCCAGTGCTCTTCAACACGGCCAGCGTCTGAATGAGGGAGAGGGCAAACGAGCTCGATTTTACCGCACTTCCTCTCGTTCCACCAGCAGGCATCAAACAAAAAGACTCCATGAAAAAATACAGATAGCCTCCCGCACACAAAACCCATTTTCATCAGGTTTAACCACCATGGAGGAGGCTTGATTTTGCGGGGACTATTTTTTGGTGAACGCATTTCAAGGTTCAATTAGCTAACCTGTGTACACAGAGGCGTCCTATTCCTTGCCTCAGAAAGAGCCGTTTCATCCGGCTGAAGATGCCCCCTCTGCCACCGTCCCCGCCCCACCTCCCGAGGCAGGAGTAAATGGTGCAGACTTGACTAGAAGTTAACTTCTTGGTTAGAAGCCCTTCGCAAGGGGTCTCCATCTGTTCTCACCTTACACACACACGCTGACAACACTCTACAGTAGCACTGTACCAGGAGAACAGTCAGGACATTACTAAACTCTCTCTAAAGCAACTGCAAGAAAATAAACCCCCTCCCTCCCCAGTGGCAGCTCGGATCCCGGAGAAGGGAATCTGGCCACACCGCACACACGCTGCCTCAGGAGCCAGCCGGCTCCTAGACACAAAGTGGGAGCTACCGGGCTGGCCGCAAAAGAGGAGGAAACACTGAGCCCAGACACACCTCACCTGCACTCAAATCTCCATTAAGAAACGGTGTGGGTCAGTCTGGACAAGGCAATCCTCTCCTGTGCCAGGAGGTGGCGAGCCTGGCCCGGCAGCCCCACCTCCCCTCCATCACTCACCCAGCCCCGGCCCCCGACGCTCCCCAACCCCCACCCCGCACTCTGCCGGGGCCTGCGGCTTCGCCAAGGCCGTTCGTTCTTCTTTAATTTCGATATTTGTTCTTCTTTAATTTCGATATTCTCCCCTTCACATTTTGCCCCTTCATCTCCATCCTTCAGTGATGTCGGAAAATACTTAGGAAGTTTTCTCCACGTTACTCCCTTTTCTCCTCCTGTTAGAATTGTACGGAACCACTGAAAGCTGGGAAAGGGCTTCAAAAAGTAAGAGCCGGGGGACGTTAAACCTGGTTAGCAGAAACGAAGGAGATAAACTGTAATGAGTGGCGACACCTTTGTCAATGCCTGGACCAGGCTCTGTGGCTCTGCAAGCATAATGATTAAAAGCAGGGGTTCAAACTCGGCCCCGTCACTTGCTACTTGTAGAACCTTGGGCTGGTTTATACTTTCACTGCCTTAGTGTCCTCATCTGTGAAACGAGGATGAGAATAGCGACATCAACTCCACGGGTTACTTGCGATAACGCAAGTAAAGTGGTTCTCACAACGCCTGGCAATGTGGGCTCTTCATCTGCGCCCAATCAGGTCCCTCCCTCCTGATACCTCAATCCAATAAGCATTTCTGTGATTACCAACACGCCACTCTCAGCATTGTCTGTTTCTGGAAGCACCCGATGGCTAGGTGCCCTCCTACCTGAAGGGCTTGCTGTCAGGGTCAGTGTCCTTGAAGCCCATCTCCTCGAGCTTACAGCGCCGATACAACTCATAATGGCGGCTGTGAGTCTGTTCCCGCAAATCCTCCATGTTCACTCGGATCAGCATCTCCCGAAGTTTCACAAAATCACAGTGGTTTTCATTCTCAACTGCAAGAAATGAAGAACAAAGGCGGGGTGGGGGGGCTATCAGCGACGATGTCACTGAAAACCTGAAGTGATGCTTCCAATATGTTACCATCGCTCCTGAAATCTCTGAGGTGTCAAAGCCATCTGAACATCCTTTGCTGGAGTCACTTTACATTCCTAATGAAGACAAGATTTCTGACAACGATGATCATAATGCTGATGACAACAGTGACTGCCGAGGGCCTGCTCAGTGCAGGGACTGTGGGAGGAGCTTTACGAATATTGTCTTTACTTTTTCTAATAATTCTGCCAAGTATGCACTGTGACCCTTGTTTTGCAGATGTAGAGCACGGCTTTGACAAGCAAGCCGACCTCCCAGATAGAGGCGGCAGACTCTACATTCAAACCCTGGGCCATCTGGCTCCATAGCCAGGCCTGTTTCTACCACTGCACGCCATCTGCAACTCTGCAAGGCAGTTTCTTAGAGATCATTTCATTTAATCAACAACACTATGAAAAAGTTTTCTTATTGTAGAGAAATCGGTAAGATTCATAAAAATTATAATTTTCCTAGGAATCTCAAAGGTACTCACTTCTTACAGATTTATTTGCCTTTATTCAGAAGAAAGGAAAAGGAGGACTGATAAAGAACAAAAGAACTTTCTATAGCCATACTCCTTCAGAAGACACAAGGTAATAGAGTATTTGCCCATCAAGGTGACATATGGGAAGCTTCTTCAGGTTCGGGACCGTGGTCATGTCCCCCAATGCCAAATATAGGTCAGATATTCACTAAGATAACATTTAATTGGAAGACAATTTTTCCAGAGATAATGGAGAAACAAGTATTTTCTTGTTTGCAAGAAACTTTTGCAGGTTTCTTACACTTTGCTGAAGAAACTGGTTCAAAAGCAGTTCAAACTCCTAGGGAAGGACTCTTTTTTTAAACTTATTTTGCAAACCAATGAGTCTTTTTTTTTTTTTTTTTAAGATTGGCATCTGAGCTAACAACTGTTGCCAATCTTTTTTTTTTTCCCCACCTTTTCTCCCCAAATCCCCCCAGTACATAGTTGTATAGTTTAGTTGTGGGTCCTTCTAGTTGTGGCATGTGGGATGCTGCCTCAGCATGGCCTGATGAGTGGTGCCATGTCCGCGCCCAGGATCTGAACTAGCGAAACCCTGGGCCACTGAGCAGAGTGCGCGAACTTAACCACTCGGCCACGGGGCCAGCCCTGGAAGAACTCTTTTCTATCAGTACTTTATACTGAATTTCCCCCACAAGTGAACATCCTTGAGGGGCTGCCGCATGGGCACTAGGGTTTTGCAGCCTCTCCTCTCCATTGTCTACCTACCTGGTCACCGTTTCTTTCCTCCTCACTCCCACAATTGCAAGGGGTACAACCCGCTCCCTCTGCCTGCCCACGGTTGTGGACCTCCCCAAAGAGGAAAGCCATGGGGACGGTCCCCACAGGGGTTAAATGTGGAAAATCCCTTCCCCAGGATGCACACATACCCTGCACCACACCCCACGGGTACTGCCTGGCCTTTGCCATCTTGTTGCCGATCTTCACCTCTTCAGTGCTGCCGACCACTGCAAAGGGGAGATGGACCTGCCAAGCAACACAAGGACAGAGAGCAGTTACCTTGCCCAGCCCTTGCCAAGACTGGTTCTCCACCTGCCTCTATTTTCTCCCACCCTCTGCAGGCCTCTACTTCACGGCAAGAGAAAATAGGGAGGGGGGAAGAGGCAGGAGATGCTGCAGCTCACGCAGGGTGGCTGGGGGTACCCTACCTCTCCTACAACCAAATACTGAACATTTGCTATGAGCTGGATTCAAGGAAACGGCATGAGTCTTTGCGACTATACACACTAATATATGTGGCTACTGAGCACTTGAAATGGGAGTGGTGGGATCAAGAAACTGAATTTTTAATTTTATTTACTTTTAACTAATTTACATCTAAATTAAAAAATGGAAGCAGTGTAAAATATTTTTCCCTTAAATAATTCCCAAAATTATTGTTTTGGTAGGACTGCATTTCACTTTGCTTCGAACTCAAATCTTCTAAAACAAGAAGAAGCAGTTTTGTCAATGTGGACGCAAACATTAAAAGAAAATCATCTTTTTGGTACTTATTTCACAGTGGAAAACTTTCAACTATGATAGGAGTGACTTGGGTATGCATCCAAATTGAGATGTACTGTAACTGTAAAATATACATTGGATTTCAAAGACTTACTATGAGAATATTTCATTAATAATTTTTATATTGATTGCATGTTGAAATGATAATATTTTGGATATATTGGGTTAAATAAGTTCTTCCTTTTTTTTTTGGTGAGGAAGATTGGCCCAGAGCTAACATGTGCTGCCAATCCTCCTCTTTTTGCTTGAGGAAGATTGTCTCTGAGCTAACATCTGTGCCAATCCTCCTCTATTTTGTAAGTGGGATGCCACCACAGTGTGGCCTGATGAGCAGTGTGTAGGTCCAGGCCCAGGATCAAACCTGCAAACCCTGGGCCATCAAAGCAGAGCACGGGAACTCAACCATGCCACCGGGCTGGACCTACTAAGTTCTTTAATGTGGCTACTAGAAAATTTTTAATTACTTCTGTGGCTTATATTATATTTCTATTGAATAGCACTGCTTTATTCAGGTGAACCCTCACAAAATTTAACTTGGAAATACACTGTAGCCCAAACTATTGGCCTGAGCCTTGCACCCAGACTTATCTCAAGCAGAGATGGTGTTCATGACACTTGACCGTTCCATGTTGGTTTATCTGGTAGCTATGGCTACAATCTGGAGGGAAAATAGTAGTTCCATCTTTTTCCTATTAGTATATGATAATAAGAGGATTTGAAATGGCTGCTCTGAGAATTATTATCTAGGGTTCTTTGATCCAGTGTTGTTCTACTACAGATAAGTTGAGAAAGAGAAGAATGTTTTAAACGATCCTCTCCCACCGAGAGCTTGGCATAGCCCTCAGCCCAGGTTGTCTAAGTTGCTTGAGGTATTTAAATTTTCTAGTTCATCTCATACTCTGTAGGAAGAAAAGAAAGTGCATTCTCTTTCTCAACCCTAAGTCTGAAACTGAAATGTGTTCTGTGAAGATACGGAGCAGTAGGACCCTCCTGGCCAACATTTTGCTGTAGCAACCAAGGCAACTGCCTTCTCCTCTCAAACTGAGTGACAGAGCAACCGCCAATGAAATCTGCTTTCCTCAGATTTCCACATATCGTGAGATTTCATCACCAGGAAATGTTTGCAATGAAGAGCCTAAAAGAACATTTCTTGGTAAAGAGCAAGATTAATTTGGGATCGTCAAAGATCTTCAGTTGAATTATCTGATAAAGAGAGAAAGAGAGCAGAAGTTCATGGGTATTTTCTTTGCAAGTTTAACACAAATTTCGTTTCATGACCATGCAAAATTATTTAAAAGGATGAGGAAGGGTATAAAGAGAAAATCAGATGATATTCATGCACAGCACTTCCTGAATTCCACCCTGACATCCCACATTGCAGTTCGACAGCAGAATGAGCGAGTGCCATCTCAGACCTAGCTTTTGACACTGCTATAAACAAGCACACTCCTCTGCCTGGGGGCAGTCAGCATAAAGGCCCTAGAGCCCAACTGCCTGGGTTCAAATCCCACCTCCACTGCTGACAGCTGTGCAGTCTGAGGTGCAAGGCTGCAGGTCCCTCATCTGTGAGGTGGGAATAATAATACGACCTACCCACGGGATTGTTATGAGGATGAAATGCAAAGACTCGAACAGTGCCTGGTGCATAGTAAATGCTCCATAAATGTAAAAAATGCCTGGTACTGCTATTACTACTCTTAATACCCATAACCAGAGAATTTTAGAGGTGGAAGAAATCTTACGTATTATCCAGTTTGATCCTGTATAGGAATTCCCTCCACGGTGTCTGCTCTTCTAAGCAGGTTGAAATAGAATCTGTTGTCCTCCACCCACTTGTGATAGGAACTCACTACCTCAATAACGTGTTTGTTGCACTGCAATGGTGCCAATCGTTACACTGTCTTCATACTGGCCCCAAACCCCTCCGCTCTTTTGGCCATCAGTTTTGGTTCTGTCTTTTGAATAAGTCGAGTCACTCTCCCTTATGACAACCTTCCTTTCAGGCCCCTCATGGCCATTTCCCAGGAAGAATCAGCTCTCCAGTTTCTTCTAGAGATTCCAGAGCCTTCACTCTCCCGGCCACAGGAGCATGACAGCCAGGGTGATCACACAGCTCAGAGTGTGACCAGACTAGGTCAGAGTGGAGCTGGACTGTCTCTGCATTAACGAGCTCCCTAAATTTGAAATTCATACAATAACAGCCCCAGAAAGGGGGAAAGTTACATTTGCTGCCAAAGTCCTAGTCATAATGGGATTAATTCAAGGGAGAAATTCCTCTCTCTATGATAACAGCCTTATAAGGGAAAATCCATAGGCTGAACTGAAGAAACGAGAAGCGGTTTTGTGGAATAACTCTGATCTCCTGAATTATGATGGCAAAAAACACAGGACTGGGACCAAGGGGCTGCAGTGAATTCTCAGTGCTGCTATCAACTGGATGGCTTTGACCGAGTCACCTAATTCTCTGGATGAGCCTCAGTATGACCCCTTTTCTCTGAAATGTCCAGAGTAGGCAAATCTACAGAGACAAGAAAGTAGATTGGTGGTTGCATACAGCTAGGATGGTTAGAGGGTTGACAGCTAAAAGGTACATGGTTTCTTTCTGGGGTGATGAAAGTGTTCTTAAAATTGATTGTGCCAATGGTTGCACAACTCTGTGAATATACTAAAAACCAACGAATTGTACAGTGTATCAATTATATCTCAATAAAACTTAATTTTTTTAAGTGTCATTAGTGCATTTAATAATGACTTGTTTAGACACAACTTTTCATGATCAGATCTTCGAAGGAAAGTAGGATATATGTCAACTTACCACAAATTTAAAAGTCTAGACTGACTTCCGCTGCCACCAGCACACTTTTGAATCAATTTTTTAGCATGCATTCAGGGAAGGTCAAGTTATTTAATAGCTTCTAATTACATTTCACTGAAGCTAACCTACAATTTCAACAAATTCCAAAAACCATCATTGGACATCAACTGTATGCAAGGAATGCTGTTTTTACAGAAGTTATGCATTCCTAAATGAAAAAGGATACGTATAGTCATTGTGGCCCGGAGATGAGCCACGGCTATGGGATTCACAAGGGAGCAGAGGGAAAGATTCAGGTGTCACCTGGCACAGTGGAGGTGCACCAGGACAGATGATAGCACAGCACCTGGATTTGCTGGAGCGTTAATCATTTCTCTCCTGACCAGTTCCTCCCTGAGTTGTGGAAATGATACCCTCAACTGTCAGTTTATCTAATGACTCAGGAAACAGGGGAGAAATAGAAAGGAAGGAAAGGCAAGAACCAATCACAGAAGCCAAAGTGAGGCAGGGGGACACTGGCACAAGCAAGCTTTAAGCTGCTTTCTATGAAATGGTGCTGGGCTGGCATTCCCTTCCCACAAGATTTGCTGTAGAAATCATAACTGTTAGAGCGAGAAGGAAATGTGAGGTCCTCTTGTCTAACTCTCCCATGTGACAGATGGAGAAATGGAGGAGCAGGGTGGTGAAGTGACTTGAGGTAGTGGCAGAGCTGGACCACAACTGAGGCTATTGGATTCCTGGTCCAGTGTTCTGGCCACTCTACAAGCTGCTACCAGGAAAAGCTTTCGAGAAAGTCACTGGTTGGTCCTTCCTTACTTGCAGACTTACACTCATGGTTGCATTAATCTCTGCCACCGTTTCTTCATCTGTGGGGAACTGATATATCTGGACTCCATTGCTGACTAGTTCACTCATGATCTTACTCTTGAATTTGTGCAATTCGTTCTTGGCAATGGTGTCAGCTTTTGCAATTATTGGAATGATGTTCACCTACAAAACAAACACATCCACTTTTACACAATTCCAACATAAGAAAAATAATTAGATGAATAAAACATAGCACACAAATAAAAACTGTAAAACTGCACTTAAAAAATAGAGATGACATTGAGAATTGGACTTTCTACCTAAATGCACAATTAACAAGATACGGGATAATCTTTTCGTTCCATCTGCGAACACTTTTACTTCCTCCCATTCGGCACTGAAAGCATACTTGTAATTTCCTCTTCTGTGCCACCTCATTCTTCTTTACAGAGTAAGAGGAAGTGTTACTCTACGACAAATAGCGATAGCAAAGAGGGCCTATTCTTTGAATAACCAACCACTCCTTTAGACCCCCTCTTAGCTCCTTTAGGAGCTTGATTTTTGCATGTTCCTAACAGTATAATAACAAAGTTTTTGTTACTTAGAATAGTGGAACATTCAGCTGTATGCAGGATAACATCCTTTCTTTCTTCTGATGACCTGAAAACTGCTAGGAGAGAAGAACCAAAGTATTAACCAAAACAAAAATAGTCTCACCAACTTTTAAATTTTTTAAAATCACACCAACTAATTCTTTCGAACACCAGCTTCTATCACATTACTCCTTCATGCCAGAAGGAAACCTAGTGTCAAAGGCCAGGCTTACTTTTACAGCATTGATTACAAAGGCCAGGGAGAACTCAGCGTATGACAACAACGGCAGAAAGCCCAGAATGAGAGCCTTGAGTGCAGGACCCAAACCCAAGGTGGGATATTCTTCTCCCAACGTCCCCCAGCACTGTCCACAGGACATATTTTTTAAAATTCATTTTTAA
This sequence comes from Equus asinus, assembly GCF_041296235.1. NCBI lineage: Eukaryota > Metazoa > Chordata > Mammalia > Perissodactyla > Equidae > Equus > Equus asinus. Next base: position 101,420,070 of record NC_091792.1, read on the forward strand.
AGATTAACTGTGTTCCATTCGCTGGTAGGTACAGAGGTTTCAATAAGATGCTACTGACATCTGACGCCTGGGACCATGCTCTCCACCCAGCTCAGGTGAAAAGGAAGTGGGCTCGATGAGAAAGCAGTCCTGGCCAAAGAGGAGAGTCTTCAGGCAGGTTTTCCGGGTCATGTCTGCATTTCTTTGCTTCTCTTTTTATCCCAAGAGCCAAATTCAAAATCCTTGATAAACCAGAATGAGAAGACAGGCTGATAGAAAAATCTATTCTTCCTCTTCCTCTACCTCACTCCTAAGCCCATCATGCTTGGGCTTCCTCCACAAGCTGCAGACTAAGATAAACAGCACTGACACTGGGGAAATGTTTGGGTCAGGACCTCAGGAACAGAAAACTTCCCTGTTGTTCTTACTGGCTTCTTCTGTACACGTTTAGTATTCGGCTAATATCGACATAGACAAACGGCAGAGGCTCACTGTCTCCTGGCCAATTTGATCAGAGCAGACAGACAAACAAGCAATTTAGATTTAACATCCTTTTCCTAGGTGGCAGGTGCCTGAAAATCTTTTCTGAAATTATCACACATTTGCCTTAACTCTTCACTGGTAGAAACAAAGCTCTGACAGTACTGTTTTCAGACGCTCCCTACCACTCACTGCAACCCTACAACGAGATCGGCTCTCTGAGAGCGGTTTAACCTGCTTTGTGATCATTTTTTTAATTAGCTGTGTCTGTTTTGCCTTATTTTCTTTTCCTTTTTAAGTCAACTCTATTTCACATAACCCTATTGTTGGATATTGGCCTGGCTCGGTCTACAAACTCAGTGAGGAAGCCACTCTCCTCTCCTCCTTTCTCAGCCCTGCTTTCAAGGACGTGAGGGCACAGGGAGCTGCCTCACTGCCCAGGATCCCTCCACCGGCCATGGCTAACTGCAGCTGAGTCAAAGGAGATGAAGAAGGGTTTCTCTTCATCCTGCCAACAGTACCCCAGCTGCGGTAATCCTTTGAGGCCGTTAGAATATTCTCTGTAAACCAATGCTGTGCGCGCGCTGGAAGTCTGAGGAGGCGGGCTCTGCCTCAGCCACTGCAGGCCCTTTGTAGGCCGGTTCAGACAGAGGCCCTGGGGACAGGCTGATCTTCTCAGCGTTCTCTCACTATTGTGCCCCTCTGGAGAGAAAGCATCTTTTAATCAGTGTTGTTTGGACAGAAAATATCACCAGCAAAGCCCTCTAAAGATGAGAAGACATTTTATTGAACTCAAAAGGAGGTTAGAATCGAAGAGAAAATACCAGAGCTTAATTTTGTGGTGGTTCTTGTTGCCATTGGCTGCTTCCTTATTTCAGAATGTATTGTCTTCCACTTCTTTCAAAATGGAAAATCAAATTAATTGTGAAGCAGATCACCAAATGTTATCAGACTTATCAGGCTCTTCCTCCAAATGTAGTTACAGAGAGGTTATAAAAGTGGAAAGCTCAGAGGTCAAACTGGAACTCAGACTTTCCTTCTGTTGAACACACGGGTGCAGTTCGGTTTTAAAATCTAAGAAGCTGGACCATCCTTATTACATAGAAAAAAAATTGAGTTTTTTTTTTTCATTCTAAATTTCAAATTAAAACCAAACCTCTAAAAACCTTTCAGAGAGAGATTTAAAGAAAGTTTTTAAGAAAATCAATCATGAATTATAGTTCAATCTCCCCAAATTTAACCCTTCCTATGACCGCTTAGGTGTCTCCACTACATAATCCCCAACCTTCAACAGAACATACGCTGGTGCTAATTTAAGAGCTAAAAATACTTCGCAACAAGCTATGTGGTTTTGTTTATTTGTTTTGTTTTGTTTTGTTGTATCCTAACACCCAGAGAGGTTTTGAAGCATTTTTCTCAAAGTGCTAAACCCTATGGTTCTGTAAACCAGAAAAAACCAATTATGGGCTTGGGGGCGGGGGAGGGATGAGCAGGTGGAACACAGAGGATTCTTGGGGCAGTGAACCTGCTCTGGTGGACACTGTAACGATGGATCACGTCACTATAAATTTGTCTTTAAATCCACAGAATGCACAACATACAGTGAACCCTCATGTGGAATATGGACTCTGGATGATTATGATGTATCAACATTAGAACAAATGTACCACTCTGGTGGGGGATGTTGATAATGGGGGAGGCTGTGCATGTGTGGGGGCAGGGGGTATATGGGAAATCCCTGTACCTCCCTCTTAATTTTGCTTTGAACCTAAAACTGCTCTAAAAAGTGTTTTTAGAATAAAACAAAACAAAAAACCAAAGTACACTGAGAGCAGAGAATAAACTGGGGCCTTGGGATAAAGGGGAGCTAAAAGAAGGGTGGATGGTAAGCAGAGCAGCAGTGAGTACCTTACTGTCGAGCTTTTTCATGGTGACCAGGTCCAGGGACTTCAGAGAATGGCCAGTAGGGGCAATGAAGTAGAGGCACGCGTGGACCCTGGTGTCGTGGTAGTTGAAGAGAGAACGTTTGATCTTCAGTTCCTCTTGCAAGTAGGCCTCAAATTGGGCATCAATATATTCCACTATCGGCTTATAGCTAGAATGCAGAAGAAGGTTTTTAAAAACACATTTTCAAAGCAGCATGTTTGTCGTCTCAAACCTCTTTCTCAGTTCAGCGTGGCACAGTCCTCCAGAACAGTCTTCAGTGGCTCCCTCTTCCCTAAGAGCTAAAGCCCAAGCTCCTCACCTCGGTACCCCATGCCTTCCGGCATTTCTCCAGGCTCGTCTCTCCCCCTCCCTCCCTGCCTTTCTGCCCCAGCAAGGCACCAGCCCGTGGAGCGGCCCCACCCAGCAAGTTCTCACCTGCCCCTAGCTGGAACAGTCTTCTTTCTATTCTCCTGGCTAACATTCATCCTTTGAAACAGAGATTATACATATGTGGAGCACGCTGTCACTGCCCCCACGGCACCCATGAAGATACTGCTAAGAGGTTGTGGCATTCTTTCCTGCTGGGCCAAAACTGAGCCTCGAAATCTGTCCCAGTGAAGTGACTCTGACGGGCTCTACCAACTGACTGCATTGATGCACAAAATGAAACTGTCTGTGATTTCAGGATACGGCCTCACCACCTGCTGGGAGCTCTTCCCCGGTGCTTTGCCCTGTGCCTCCAGAGACGAGGAATCTGTGCTCTCATAAAGCCCTGTGCACATTCCATAACTTCATCCATCAACTGAAGTGACTGCACTATTTTGATCTTAAAGATTCCTTCCGATTCTAAAATTCTATGATTTGAAGGTAAACTCTGTAACCCTCTCTTCTCACCAAATCGTAATTCAAATCTGTTTTGGATAATTAGGTATGATTCTATTAACTGACCATAAACACAAGCATTAGGAGCATATTAGGAATACATATTCAATAAACCACATGTTCTCCAGGGATGAACGTGGACATTAGGTCACCGTGGAAAAGCCATGAACCCTTTCAGGTCTCCAAGGGGACTACTCAGAAGTCAGCGTCAGCAGCAATGAGACTGGTCTCTTAGGGATGCAATGAGTTAACTCTCCCCAAACTTACCACCTTGCTGGGGAATGATTTAAGCTTTAAGAAAAATAAAAACCTTTCAACACTCAACTCCCTGACCCATAAATTAAACTGAAATTCTTGAAAGGGAACTATAAATCTTTTATAACGATGACAACCCTAAGAGAATGCCCTAAGAGAAAAAAAAAAAAAAAAAAAACCTAAAAACAAAACAAAACATCAAATTTATGACCAAAACCAAAAGCAATCAAAAAAAAAAATTTTTTTCTGAGGAAGATTAGCCCTGAGCTAACTGCTGCCAATCCTCCTCTTTTTGCTGAAGAAGACTGGCCCTGAGCTAACATTCATGCCCATTTTTCTCTACTTTATATGTGGGACGCCGACCACAACATGGTGTGCCGAGCGGTGCCATGTCCGCACTCTGGATCTGAACCGGCGAACCCCGAACAGCCAAGAAGCGGAACGTGTGCACTTAACCACTGCGCCACTGGGCCAGCCCCTAGAAAAAAGTTTTTGATGATATTTTGCCTTGGTGGTTTATCGCAAGCCATTGATTCAATTAGAGCAAACCCTCTAGAGATTTAAAGAAAAGGTAGAATGTGCCTCAGCAATAATAGTTCTAAATATGAAAACAGAAATCCCAATAAATTCCAATAGAAAGGATGAGCAAGCGGTAAGATTCTTCTATGCTTTCCAATTTTAAAATACTGGCAGGTATTACATAACAATAGCAATGATCATTATTATTATAGGATAGTCATATAGAATGGTGGTTAGAAGCATGGATTCAAACCAGATCGCCTAAAACCAAACTCCAACTCCACAACTTACTAGCTATGTGATTTTGGGCAAGTTACTAAACCTGTGTGTCTCGATGTCCTCATGGGTAAATCTGATATAGTATATCATAGAGCTATCATGACAAATAAGTGAGCAAATATATGTAAAAGGCTAGCACATAAAAGTAAGATATCACTTTCATAGTGATATAATAAACAAAAAATAATATAATCAACAAATAAGAGAAAGGCAAGCCTGACTTTAAAAAAGACAAAAAAAAAAAAAAAAAAGGAACTTAGAATCACCTGGCTCCGGGGTAACCATTCAGCTACTGAGCTCCTGCCCTGCAGGGAAGTGGACCAGGCCGCTGCAGTGAGGTCCACCCATGCCCTGTCAGCCCGGGGCCTGACCCTTCCGTCTCCTGACACTGAGAATGTGTTTGGGCAATCAGGGTCCTTTCGCAGCACCCTCTTCACCCCAAGGAGAGGAAAAGCAGCTCACAAGCAGCCATTCCTTCCTGCCTCCCCAGTTCCTGACTTAGAGGTTCTCCGCACCCCCTCCCCAACAGTGGTCCAAGTCTGTTTCTTTCTGTTAATTTCCCTTTTTGCTTCTGGTTTGATTCTGATCCTCAAAGATTACAGGAGGCATAACATCTCTTCTTTTCCAGTGAGGAACGCTTTCTGCCCTGGAGTCAATATAGCCAGAGATCTTTTGTTCTCTTACATCTCAGGCTTCATCTGCCTCCCGGTTAGACAGTTCTGGCCAGTCTTTCAATCTCCTTCTTTTTCCTCTATGTGGTCTCCCTGGAAGACCATTTATTCTCTTGTTTCACTTACCATCTATCTGATGATGATTCACAAATCTCTACTTCCCACTCAGATCTTTCACCCAAGTTTCAGACCCATGCGTCCAACTACTTACCAGATATTTCCATTTGCTCTTCTAACTAAATGTGTTCAAAATCAAACTCCATCTGACCCGCGAACGCACACTCCCCTATGTTCCTTAGCACGGTGAATGGCACCTCCATCCACCACCAAGCCAGAACCCTGGTATTCAACCCAGAGACCTCGTCTCTGACCTCCCACACACAATCAAGCATGAAATCCCATCAATTTTACCTTCTATATCATTATTAACAAATAAAAGAAATGTATTCCAGGAAAGCTATTTACCAAAATCACTATTCCCTGTGTTCAAGATTTAATTACGTTGATGAAACAGTTTCTTGATGAATAACAAGTCAGCCAAGTGGTTTTGTACTCCCCTTCATAATCCTTTAAACAAATTCTCTGCTCCTCTCTCCTACTCCTTTCCACTTCTTATCTACAGTCACAGTCATAAAGATAAAGAAGCTTAATCCCAATTTTGCTTTTTGCTAGTTTCCATTCTTACGGAAAGGACACCCATTTATATTCTGTTTGGCCAATTCAAAGTTCTCTGGATTGTAAGCACATCCAGCAGAAGAAAGCAGGGGAGGGCAGATCAAATCTAGCCCGTACACTTTCACATAATTTCCTTTAAGACATGGGGATATTCCTTTTTACCCACCACTCATTTTTTTCATATATCTCCAGCCATAAAAAACACCATAAAATGACAGAGGTTGACCCTAAAATTGATGGACAGAAAAATTTTATACGATGTTTTCTATCTACCCAAGCTACCCACTGATCATTCTTGCAAAATAGCCAAAGCCATCATTCAGGGACTGACTCTCCATTTTATATATGACCAGATGCCTACCATATATTTTCTCTACCTTGCTATCTGTTAGTCAAAGTTAGTTTTCCTTATCTCTCAACTACCTCCACCAGAAAGTGTGATAAGAATAGAGCTTAAAGACCAAATAGTCTACTTCACTACCATTTTATAACTCTGATAAAGATCTGTGAGTTTGGATTCTCTCTCAGTGGATTTCAATCATCCACGCTTTTCAGGGCTAAGTATCATTACAGTTAGTGATATGCCATTGACATGCATTCTCCCATCTCCCAAATGTAGGGCAAACAAATTATTCTATTTCCAATTCTACAGCAAAACTTGGTTTCCCTTCTTCTCCAGATCCCTTTCCTTCTTTTTTTTTTTAGGAAGATTAGCCCTGAGCTAACATCTGCCACCAATCCTCCTCTTTTTTGCTGAGGAAGATTGGCCCTGGGCTAACATCTGTGCCCATCTTCCTCTACTTTATATGTGGGATGCCTACCACAGCATGGCTTGACAAGCAGTGTATAGGTCTCCACCTGGGATCCGAACTGGTGAACCCCGGGCCTCTGAAGTGGAACGTGCAAACTTAACTGCTGCACCACTAGGCCAGACACCTCCCCTGCCTTCTTCACTGATGAGGACAGACAGCAAAGCAGGGAAGGTCTTAAACCACAAAGAGTTAATCATGCTATTAAACATAACAGGAAATCTTACCAGAGTCTCTTCCTGCCTCCTTCTAGCTAGCCTGGTCCCAGGCAGATAATGATGCAGGAATGCTGACATGTCCAAAGCCTACATAAACAAACTGGGACATTCTTGAAGTCTTGCATCGATGGCAGAAAAGCTTGCCTAATCCCCAAAGTAGTAAAAATAATCATGGGTCTAAAGAAACACCACATCCCTTCCCATACGGTTACATATCAATGCAAAAATCCATATCCCACTTCCAATTTTTGGATGGAAGCATGGGCTGTCTAAATAACTATTTTAAATAATAATCATTGTGGTTTATAGTCAAGAGTGTCAACAATGCCTTCTGGGGCACAGAGTTCTAAATGCCACTTAAAGAGGTTATGCAACAGCTGTCAAGAAATTTCAGAAGAAAAAATATTTGGTATCTAGGTTAGGTTAATATCACACTTCCTCTCTTCTAAGTCTCCTTGGAAACTATTATTTGAACCAAATGAGTCAGATAATTTCTTAAAGAGGCCTCCAGCTGCAAATATGAGGATTGGCATCGTATAGGGCACCTGCTATTCAGTACCGGGAGTGAAAACCCACCAGCCTGAGAGACAGTCCCATTCAGAGGAGAAGCAACAACTTAGTGGCAGCGCTGAGACATTGACTCTGAGCTGGAACAGCACATGGAATCTTAGCAGCAAGATGCTGGAAGTCAGCTCTCATTCCTGCAAGAAGGGATCCTGAAAAGGCCCAGTTGCTGTCTTCCAATCATGGAGTGCACAAGCATCCCTAACCCCGGGGAGAAAGCTGTGCAGATCGCAGGTGGAGATACGCGGCGCTCCCAGGGTGCACTGCGATCGTGCAATGACCAGGAGACGCCGGTGGTCTCCCTGCCTCCCACAATGCACCTGTGCTCTTTTTTTCTTGTCGCTAGGTTTTCTCTTGTCTATTTCACTAGGCATTACAAACAGCCTTCAGGCAGTAATGTCTCCATCGCTCCTTGGCATTGAGGCCATAAATTAAGAGCAACTGCTCAGCTGCAGGACAGCCTGGCTGTCCCTCACTCCAACACAATGTACAGATAGTCCATTTTGACAGATGCAAAATAAAATCTTTCTCACTATATCCAACAATTGCTCCTGTTGTTACAGGACAATGTTTACTGACAAACATTTAAATTGCTCTATAGATAAAATAGAGCTCAGTGCTCAGCTAGAGAATAAATTAAATATTTCTCTGTCATTACTATGATGCTCAAATATATCAGGGATAGTTAAAATGTATCTAGGCAATATATATTTCTATATAAAAGTGGTTCGAGTTCCTCTTCATAAAACACATGCATATAACATACCCAATTTTGAGGAAAATGGAAAAAAAAAAAAATCCTGGCACTAATGAAGTTTCTGAGCCCTAAGCAAATATATCATAATTTATTGATTTGGTGTTTTATTCCCATAAAGCTGTCAACTACACAAAAAAATGTCTCTGGAAGCCCCCTTATGGAATGATCTTTGGGCCTGGGAGTTTTATTTTAACTTCCTCAAACTTCTTTTGAGAATGAACATAAGATTTAAATAGTCATAGGGCATTTGAAGTTGAGATTGATGAATAGGATGGGTGATCCTGAGAAGGAGTGTGAACGATATTTGGGGACTGAGATTAACATATGGGTGTACACCAGGAAATTTTAGGGATTAACAACTTCCCTCAAATAAGGGCATACAGCAATTCAGAGGAAAGAGCCAAATTTACTTGGCTTTATAAATTGAGGATGTGAGTTTTATCAAAATAAAACCCTTACTATATTATTTTATAATTAGATCATCAAGATTATATAAACCAGTTTAGAATGAATACGTAAGATTGACTTAGAGCTAGCAGTTTCTATCTACGTACAAACTATTGGACCAAAATTCTGAAAAAATATTTTATTTCTTAAGCAGGTTAAACATGTCTTTCTTCTACGTCTACACAGAAGTTTGTTGTATATATTACCTAATTAGCCAAACAAACCCTCGCTGAATAGAGAAGGAAACTTAAATCTAATCAACCTGGATTCCTCATTAGGCTTGACTGAAACCACAATCATTATTCAGACTCAATTTGGTCATTCTGCACCCAGTGTGCTCCCCAACTCTGAGCAGCCTTCAGGAAGACCCAGACAATTCACCAAAGAACTCAGAGTGCCTCGTGCCACAGCACTAGCATCAATATTAAGATCCCACACTGGCTAGAAATTAATTAAGATTTTTCCAACTGATCTTCCATAAAAATGCTTTCTTCACGTTGGGATTTTAGGAGCTAATATTACTTTTGTCAAAGCCATCAGAATACAGGAAAACTCCTATTATTACCACACCCCTCTTCCAGGCTTAGCCTTTCACAAGGCCCTTCCTTAGGCCTCTAACCTAAGAACAGGACTACACAGTATCACACTAGAAGAGACTTCAGAGGAAATCTAGTGTAATTCCCTTAAAGGGAGTAAATTGCCACGGTCCCATAGCTTGTCACTGGCAGAATCCAGACTACAATGGGGGTATCCTAAATCCTGGGTTGTGGCTTCTTGTGCAAAACACGATGACTCTCAGTTTTCACTCATATCTATAAGAATTTGGGGATTAGCTCAGATATCCCAACCTGCCTCAGAAGCTAGGCGCATGTGGCAGATGCTCATTCCGAACTCCTTTTGCTTTTTACTGCCTTCTTATTTTGCAGAGTTGAAAAAACCAAAAACTACATTTCCCAGACTCTCTTGCAGCTAGTGTTCTGAATGTGGTCTATTTTCTGCCAAGCAGACGCAGCCATACCAGACCTGGAGGCAGGGAGTGAGCAACACAAGGCAGAGGCCACAAACAGGGAAAACGGTTCTTCTCGCAAGACATGGGGAAGGCATTGGTTATCTGGGACAGATTTGGTGGCGGTTCTAGGGGCCTCTCCCCAGCATCACAGTTACCAAGCTCTATGAGGTGGCTGGTGCAGGGGTCTCTGCTAACTGTCCTGTCGGGTGTTTCTCCAGATTGCTTTTCCTGGTGGGAAAGCCCCCAAACCTGGTTCTATGAGTCTCCTGGAAAAATGCCATAAGCTGGCTTATTCCTTCTAACAAATCTCTTTTCTGCTTCCACTAGCTGGAATCAATGACAATAGCTGATTCTGATCTGAAGGAAGAACATTCTAAGAAAATTTCTCAGAGGAAAAGAGTGTCATATCTTTTAGGAGATAGAAGACCAAGGCTCATAACTAGTGAATATTTAGCCTTCGCATTTCCCGGGGATGGGTCCTGCTGTCTCCTCATCCATTTATATCCCCACAAAATCCCAAGACGTACCTGTCATCTTTATTTATCTGGTCTCCAAATCCCACGGTGTCAACGATGGTTAACTTCAGCCGTACATTGCTTTCCTGAAGCTCATAACTTCTGGCTTTTAACCGGACACCTGGTTCGTTGTGAGTAGCTGGGTCACTTTCAAATTTGGTGTTGAACAAAGTGTCCATTAACGTGGATTTGCCAATGCCTGTCTCACCTACACGACCACAAGGGAGACATCAGAGAACATGTCAATGCCTCTCAGATATTAGTTTACTTCATCAGGAGTTTTTCATAATCATGTTCGTAAAATTTTTTTAAAAGTCAGTATCACCAGAAATCCCACTACAAAGAGATAGTTCTTTCCATGTGTGATCTATGGAACACCTCCCTAGAAATGCCTGAATGAATTTCAGAAACGATTTAGCAGAAAAGATCTTGAACTTAACAGATCAAGATGCTCTTCTCTACCTCTGGATAGAGAAACAGAACCTGTAACCTTGCCTGTGGTCAGTCTGTACATTACAAAGACATAAACCGTATCTCTTCCTCCCATAAAGGTTGGTGTGTAAAACTATATTACTTTTAAAAAAAAAAAAACTATATTGCTGAGTTTCTGTTACTAGAGGAAAAAGAGACTGATTCCATTTATATTGAATTATCTGATACCATCTAATGTTGTTGAAAAGAATTACATTTTTCAAAACAGCACTCAACAATGACAGCAATAATAACAAACCCAGAGTGTTCACTTTGTGCCAGGCCTGTGGCAAGAGCTTCAATGCATTATCTCATTTAAACTCTGCTACAGCCCCAGTGAAATAGGTACTGTTTCTTCCCTCTTACAGAGGGCACATTAAGGCTTAGATAAGGTTTAAGTAACTCGCCTAAAGTCACATTAAGTGGCAAAGCCAGGGTTCTAACAACTATACTTGACTGACACAGCATCCTGACTTCACTATTACTGAGAAAACTGACTGCCTCATATTTCCCAGTTACACTTATCAGTCTGGGAGAACCCTCCATATTATCTCCATTTTTACTTTCCTATTCAGCTGAAGTCAAGATGGCAAATGTTTGTTAGTTTTCCCAGTTTCAGGGTGATGTCTGTGACAATGAAATTAAATGATATTAAATGACCTGCAACAATGGCCTTATTAATTCACATTGATAATTCAAGTCAGTAATGGTTTACTGAGGCCCTAACATATGCAAAGCAGAGTGACGGGTACTGGCACCACTACACCAAACAAATGGTAAGATTCAAATGTGGAGCCATGGAGAACTTTGGTTTAAGTTCGAAATAAGACCAATAAAATCTTTCACAACACTAATTCTTACGTTGAGTCAAAAATAGTTAGCAATGAGAAAGACCCTTGTCACAAGTCGTGGTTGAGTGTGTGATGGTGGAAAGAGGGAGGTAGAAATCAACAAATATTATCCAAAGGGATGCCTTTTTTTTTAATCTGGAAAATTTCCCAATTAAACTTCTAGCTCAATTTAAATATGCCCATATAGTGCAGCCCTTTCAACAAATCTCAATCCCATGATGTTCCCAGGAACAGTGCCTTTTCTACAGGATTGCTATAATGACTTTCAGGATGGTAACAATTTCAAGGGACAAAGAGTTCTGGGATTTGTAGCCTTAGGGCAACTCTCCCAGTGTAATGACAAAATCCACTTCCTAATTAGAAGTTCTGTATTGCTCACTGCTCTCCAACATCATGCAAAAGTAGAGCAGGTTGGACTCTTTCTGGATCTGAGCTTTCTCTAATTAGAAGCCTTATGTGGTTTGCCACTGACTACAATGATTCACTTATAGGACAAAAGTTGTTCAAGTACATTGGCCTTTTTCTTTAACCTTGCCCATTGGGCCCCGACACATCTAAGATCAAAGAATGTCCTCCTTCATCAGGCTTCATTCAGCCAGTATTTTTCCAGTGCCTACTGTGTACCAAGCTCTGTGCCACGTTCTGGGAATACGGTAATGAACTAGCCTGAAATGCTATTTTCCCATAGTTTAGAATCTGACCTGGAACATGACTGAATACCAATCAGACTCTAATTTATCATTAAGGGAACAATATTCTAAGTGTCTGCCATAACCACATATCTCTTATGAGCAAGACCATACTTTACTCCCTGTGACCTTGCTAGTGACCACAGGTAACTGGACCAGGACTAGCCCCCTGACCAAAAGCACCCATTTAAGCCTAAGCATTATGCTCTGGGAAAGTGCTCCATACTGGACAGTAACTTGCCTATCCAATCAGAGCTTTTCTCTTTGGGAATTTGAATGAGAGATATACAATCTGCACACAAGGCGATGTCATGAAAAAGAAAAGATACACAGAGAGAAGTCAACGAGCAGAAGCCATGAGGCAGCAGAGGCTATAAGTAAATAGAAGACATGTTGATAGACCATTAGCTGGGAATATAGCAGAAAGAGAGCAGAGAGATACAGTAGAGCTTATTATCAAATTTATTCATTAATTATACTTAAGTACTTACTATGTCACAAGCATAGGTGCTGGAGATAAAATGTTGAATACCGACAGACAACTGGCATTGCTTGAACTTCTGTAATATCCTGAATGTCATCCCAGACCTCCATGAAGTCTGGATGGGTGATAGTTGAGACTGTTTCCTGTCTTCCTTATTTTCCTGAATATTCTTACAAAAAAGGTCCATCAACAAAAGAAATCTACACTAGTCTCTGCTCCCTAATGTGATGGAGCTCAATAAGCTCATATCCATAATTCATGGCTCAACAAAAATAACTTTGAGCAAAACAAACTTACTATGTAATGGATACAGAAACAAAACAGAGTTCTCACCCTTAAGATAATTACAGTCTGGTAGGCAATTCAATACTGAAGGCTCTGGAGTCATTTTAAGTACTGCTACATGTGTAACGTTCTCAAGAACAGCAATCTTCTTTTCAGGATTTACCTATTTTCAGAACACGGACAAAGGGACCACAGCAGAACCACCTTATTAGGTCTTCTCAATAGAAAATGACCCATTTAACTTTCATCTCTTTCCCTAAAAACAGCAAAAAGTTTACAGGGCAAGGATTCTAGGTTACCTGGACAGGACCGAAATGACCATCCCATTTCACACGGTTGAGATTTAGTAAAGCACATGTGAATCAGAACACCATGGTGCCTGCTTTTTTTTTTTTTTTTTTAAAGACAAGTTAATTCTAATTATCATTTACATTAAGGTGGAAATTATGAACAACTAGCACTCCAGCCCCTACTTCCAGTACAGGGTTCATCAATGGGTTGGAAAACCACTGTTCCTCTAAATTTGGGGATGTTTTGCTTTCCATTTCCATGCCCGGTGCTTTTAGGAGCCGTAAGGAGACACAGCCACTCTAGCAGCAGTATGATTGACCACAGCGGTACGGGAAGAAATGACAGCTTTTGGAATAAAAGGAATTAGAGAAGGATGGGAGCTTTTCAATGCATTAGTTTTTGAGGCCTCTCTCCAGCCTCAGAAAGTAGGGCACATTCTTTACTTCTGGGGACCCACAAGAGCAAAAAGGCTTCTTTCTAACTGAGTAAATGAAAGACTACTAGGCATAGGTTCCAATTCAAACCAAAGAACAATAATAATATTTTGAGAAAATTAATGACTAACACCCACTTGGAAGCACTTCAGAACTCCCTTGCAGAGTATCTGATCAGAGTAGGCATTTATTAAAAGCTAAGAGAAAAGAAAAATGATCCTGGTGATAACTTATACTGAGATGTGTCACTTTGGTAGATTTTTCAGAGTTTGTTTATTGCTATAAATTCATGTGCCTGAACACTCAGTTGTTAGAATAATTAGAGATTTACTCTTGAAGCGCCATCTGTGGCTTCTGTTTTTCCTTCTCCCGCCAATGCCGGTGAACATGACACTGCATCACGGTGGAAAGCTGTCCTACTTCTTCCATTCTATTCTCAGGCTTATTTAAACCACAAGCTCTAAGTTGGACATAAACAACAAGAACAACAAAAAACCCAGAAGGATTGTGTTATTAATTAGAAGGTAATTGTAGACTGATCAAATAGTTGATCTATGATTCAGCATCTTTTACTCTGATTGCCAAGACTGGCTACTTGGATAACTATCCCAGTAACTGTGCAAGAAGGCCTGCCTGCCTCCCCAATCTGGTCTAGATTTTATTCTTGGGTGGAGCCAGATAATCAGAGAGCTATGCACCTAAGCTCTGTTGTTTTAACTCCTCATAGAATTGCCTTTGATGAAACACGCTTTGGCTAATACCACCAGCCTGCATGAGGGACTTGAAAGAATAGCATGCGACACTTGGCATTGCACAGATTGACTGCACTGATCAGGGGATGCTCAAGAGTCCAGACCTCGATTCAGTGACATTCACCATCTCTTTTTCTGAAAATGTCCCAGGTGAAACTGTGTTTCATTTGGAGCAACTATTTTGTTTTTACTTTATAGATATCTAAATCTGTCATTGTTAAACTATACCTTGTGTTTGGCACATAATATGTGTTCAGTAAGTATCTGTTGAATGAATGGATTTCCTCCATGCTTTGACCACCAGCTGACAGACAGATGTCTTCCTGATGGAATTAATTGCTACAGGCAGGCCTGATGGCTTTGAGTTCTGACTCTATCCCTGGCTTCACTTTATTTTCTGGGGTTAATTTTATCTTTATTCATTTACTCATTGATTTCACCCTGTAAACCACTTCATATCCTTTCCTGGAAAAGCAAGATGGGATAGAAATGTTTAAGATTTGACTGTGAAATTTCAAAGTTTATGTTGACACAAAGCCTTGGCTAAAATGATCTTAAACTTATTTGTTTTCTATTCCTCTTCTGTCATCCCCTCAAAACAATTATGGATGAATTATTTTTAAAAATTTCTATTTTCAAAATGTATTATTAATTTACTTTGACCCTATTGAATTGATTCCTCTTCAAAAGCAGGGATGTTGCAGTATTTTATCCATCTTTGTATATGCATAAAGAATTGACACACAGTGCTTAAGTTTCTTACAGAGCTTGCGTCATTTTGTAAAAGGAATGAGAAAGATATATAAATCTAAAATTGTGAAGAAAAGCTGAATACTAATTTAGATTGTCTGGAGAAATAGAGCATGGGTAAGAAAAGCTTTTATTTAAACTACAGTGCAGCTTTGGGGGTGATTTAGTGTGTTGTAAGCAGGATGGAGAGTGGGAGACCATGAACTCCTGGAGGTTCTGGTTCCCGATTTGGCATCAAGAATTCTCTTTGCGGTTAAGTGAACACTAGTCTCCCTCTCTTTATTCCTTCTTTCCAGGACTCAATGGAGATGCCATCTAATACCAGACATTTAATTCAGTGCCTCTAAAACCAGACTAAGCTTGTGCCAGGATTAGTTTCTGCCCTGATTGGTTTCCTCTGTTTGCAAATTATAGGCTCTTACCACAAAACAAAATTATGATTCTAAGACCTTTTTGATAAACATCATCAGTTTCCTTACTAGGATCATAATTTTTTCTTAAAAGTCCTCTCTTCCCTTCCATATTTATCTCATTAAAATAAAGTAATGATGCTATAAACACTACATACACTCATACTATGTAAAAATACAAATGGACAGTAGGATGACAAGGAGAAAAGAAAGTATCATGGATACTCTTAAATACGACACCTACTCCTCTAAGTGGCTGTCAAAATGTTTTGATTAACTAAAATGCGTTTTCATAGACTCTTATTTTAAAAATAGATGGACCATTAATTGAAAGTGAGTGTTGTTTTCTTACATGGACATTTTGCTGTAAAATATTTGTGGTAAAGGGATCTGATGTATTCTACCCTCTGAGAATAGGTATGACGAATACTTCATGCTGACACCCCGGTCTCCCAAAGAGCTAATGCTGGCTCCAACCAAAGGGCTCCAGAGAGTTCTAGAAAAGACCCTGGACAGCTAGATATACTGGCACGGAAGGATAGTCAGGACTTACTGTGGAGTAAAAAAATAAAAATAAAAATAAAATGCAGAAGAATATGAACAGCATGATCTCATTTGTGTAAAACCAAAACAAAAATAGTTATGTAATTGTGAGGGAACAGTTTCTATCTGTCCAGGCTGTCTCTCCCACGCCCAGTCTCCTTTCTGACCAGGTTATCTTTCCTATAGGGAACCTCTTGTGTTTTGGGGTAGACTAACCCCATCTCCCACCCTGAATGGGCATGTGACTCAGCCCTGGTCAATCAGAGACATCCTGTGACTGTTCAGTGAAACTTGTCAGGAATGGCTTATTCTTCCTCTGGGAGTTGCTAAACTGCCAACACTGCTGGAGGCCATGCTATCTCCATGAAGAAAAAGCCAGAACATGAAGCCAAGCAGAAGCAAGTGGGATCAAGAATTCTTTGAATCCTCAGAGCCAACTGTTCATAATCACGTGATTCACTATATTGCCTTTTTAGTGTGTTTTGGGGTTGAGGAAGAGTCTTAACTGAGTTTAAATTGGATTTCTGCAATTCTCTATGGAAATTTTCCCAACATAAAAACATTCAGAGAAATGCAACATTACTAGGTTTCAAGATGGAGAAAAGGGTCCAAGAGCCCAGGAATGCAAGAGCCTCTAGAAGCTGGAAAAGGCAAGGGAATGGATTCTCCCCTGGAGCTTCCACGAAGGAATGCAGCTCTGTGCCTCGATCTTAGCCTGGTGAGACACATGTGGGACTTCCACAGAACTGTAAGATAATACATTGGAGTTTCAAGCCACCGAAAATAATTTCCAAGTACAGAAAGATGTAGAGAGTTTCTGGAAGGACTCCATGGAAATGAGAGTGGGAAAAGAAAAGGGAGGGGTTATAATTTTTTTTTAACAACAAATGTATTATTTTAATTAGTTTGAAAAACTAATTTTCAACATGTTTAGGAATGGAACCAGAATAAAAATCTAATAGTCATAGGTATCATCACCCACCCAGGAAAGTCAGAATAGCAGCTGCTTTACAAATCCAACAGGGCAGCATGGATGTGACTTGCTAGGAATTCCAACTAGCATCATAATTGTGTTATTTAACACAAGGGGTCAGCCAATGAGCCAACATACTCGACTGCACACCACATACCAGGTCAAACCAGGTCCTTCGAGCAAGCCCAATCCCCTGGAAGCTCTACCCTACTTGCAGGGGCTGTGACATAACTGTCACATGTGTTCTTGAAGCTGATTTCACAGACAGGGCTGGGGGAGGAAGGGAAGAGAAGCCAGAATAGTAATTGGCCTACAATTTAGCACACTTTCAATAGAAAAATCAACAAATTGCCAACAAATTGCTATGCTAATGAAGACTTGCCCTGCTCTGCAGTGAGCATTTACGTAAGAGAAAAGACAACTCATTTATGCCACGCTAGAACTAGCTGCCATTCAGGACGGCCCCTGCTGAATTTTAAATGGCTTCATGTAGGGAAAAGGGAAAAGCAGGAGAGCTGGCTGCTTTGGTCAAGTTTCTCTCCAGTCACTGTCTTACCCAGTGCTTAAGACATAATGCCAGAGGGCAAGCTGGGCTAGTGCACAGTCAGCTGTGGCCCTCCACCAACCGACGCCCAGGGCAGAGGCTACATTCAATATGTTCCTCACAAGGTTTTTCAAAAAGGAAAATATCTGCCCCTCCTCCCAATAACTAACAAATTAAAAAATAGTGGTTCTTGCATTAAACACACACCTTTTCTAAATTCACTTCATTTTACTTGGAAAAGAGAAGTAAGTCTGGTACATTCTGCCAAGCTTTAGGGGAAGGACGATCCACTTGGCTGCGTATAGAATTCCTCTTGGTCTGTCTCAGAAGTATATGCCCCGAGGATGATGGCAATGTCACTGCTGCACAGCAGCATAGCAAGTCACGCATCAAGAGTGACAGAGAGGTGAGGGAAAGGCCATTATCCATTACATTCCAGGGACATTTCTGCTTCAGAACAACAGGAGATTTATATTTCTACTTTCCTCTTTTTTCCCCCACCTTCTTTTCTGCTTTCCTCTAATTTAAAAAGGATATGGCCAGAGAGAAGAAGAAAAATACCAAAGGCTAGAGGCGTAGACTAACGCATAACATTTAAAGGGTATGAATAAAACATACTGAGGATGCAGATAAATCAGGTCTCTTTGGCCTTTCCATTTATCTACCAGGAATAAACAAAGGTCAACTTTAGATTCCAATTTAAGGACAAAAGTTTAATTTGATAATTCAGGTATAAAATTTATTTCAAATATAAAATAGAATTTTAAATTGTCTTTTGCTCTAAAAGCAAAAATTTTAAACACTATAAGTTTATTAAAGCAAAGCAATTTCAGGCAGCACATCTTTAAAAAGACTTCAGTGGAGGTTACTATTGCAGTGTAGTCAGAGACTCCAGAAACAAATTCTTAAAATGCTTCTCAGTGATCTTATCATGTGCGTACATCTCAGTTCCTTCTTTCAACTTCCTGTAGTCTAGTTAGGGTCTAAGTCCCTCCCCCACCAAAAATTAAAATGTGTTTTAACAACAATATTAAACTGATCACTTGTTTGACTATGTGACACACAAAGCTTACAAAGCATTTACCCAATTACAAGTCTCAAACTATGTGACATATAGAGTATGGGTATTATTGCCCTGCTTTACTCATGGAAAAAGAGTAAAAATATCATTCTCCTAATTTCCCTGAAATGTGCTCCTCTGACAGTCACCTGCCAACACCTAAGGGTCAGACTCCTTGCTCGGCAGCAAGTGGTAAGTCACTTACCAACACATAGGATGTTGAAACAGAATCCTTGAGAAGTAGACTTGTTGACCAGCTGGTCAGGGAGACTGTCAAACCCAACATGGCCAGAAAGGGACAAGTTTCGAAGCTCTTCATTCTGGAATTTCAAAGGGGAAATGTTTGAGAATCCATGAACCATGCCACCTGGGTATCACACATTACAGACATTACCCTCTCCTTCCTCTCTTCTTGACACGCATGGAAAAAGGAGATTCCCTCTGTACCCACGCCCTCCCCTGGCTTCTACACAACTGGAAGTGCTAACAACTCCCAAGCCACGCTCTTCCCACACAATCACACTGACTCGCAAAGCAGACCACCTCCCAAGGCATCTCATTCCCTGTTCCAAGTGTACCAGTCCAGGGAAAGCTGAGCTTCTAGAGGTGGCTATTTCAGATATGCGGTAAGTGACATAAAAACTCCAACCATTTTGATAGCTTCCAGCACTCAAGAAAAGCTTTCAGTTTACTTTGAACCCAGAGTGAAAAATTAGTAACACTCTTCCAGCGACATGAAGGAGTTTCCGGAAGCTCACAGTAGAGGATACATATGTGTTACAATTAAGGAAATTCTGTAACCACTGTAATGCAACATGTTTAAAACTACTCAGCACATGAATTGGTCCCATCTCTTCCGTTAGCTGTACGGGCTTCTTGGGGCTTCTCTGCTCTCGCCTGCACAGCTCCTAGCACAGGTTCTGCACTCACCCGGCCTTCTCCGAGTTTATGGAAGGAGACTGGGGTAAGGTAGTTATCACACATGGAAAAAGTTGGGTCACGTATCAGTTTTATAAGATGGTGCTGACTGCCTCCATAACTTTGAACACATCCCATGAATGTTGGAGATAATCTGTGAAACCTTTCTTTCCCAGGAAAACAGAGGTTAGCTATGGTCTTAATGACAATACCACAGCTATGGTTTGGCATTCCAGAAACTAGATGTTGAAAGCCTGTTTGAAAACAAGACACCTGGTATCCTGGTTGTGTTGCCAATGAAATTTATTCTCAAAATACAGAAATTTGGTGAGAAAATGAGCCTCAGATTTTCATTTTTTAATAAAAAAGCAAAAGCTTCATACAAGATCACTTAGTCAATATTTTTTTAAAAAACTGGTTTTCATTATTCTCCTATTTGGGTTACATCATGATGAAAGTTTTTTAATAATCAAGGCCTGAGGCTCCATTTCCAAATCTCTATGGTCACTATATAGGCAGAGAAATGAGACTCCCTAAATGTAGTGATTTTAATGGAATGCTTTATGAATATAACGTCTGAGGTCCTTGCCAGTTTTAAAATTCTGATTCTGTGAAATAAGACTAAAAACCACCACAGTGCCCAAATACCATGGTGGCAGCTGCAGGTTTGAGGTCAATGGGACAGAGAACAGATGCCTCGTCTATGAATAGCTTCCTTGAAACCTGCCAACAGTGAATATGAGACTCAAGAGTCGGCACTTATCCTTGAACAGGATGGCATGGTCGACAGCTCACCAAACAGCTTCGGGAGCAGGCCCCAGTGGGCAGCAGTCCTGGTGGCCAGCCAGGCCTCCCAACAACACCACACGGCCCTAATTCTACTACCTGCCTCTTCCTCTCCAGATGCCTCAAAAGTTCAGACAGCAGGTATTTTTATGGTATTCACCACATCCGTCAAGACTTGGGGGAAGAGAATTTGAAATGAGTCTGGGTTATATTTAGAACTCTTTCCATCACAGCTGTGCAGTGGCTGTTGAGTATCAGGCTAGGAGAAGCCATCACATCAGCCTTCATTTCAGCTGCATGACTGGCTTGAACAGTCAGCGAATGGCATGAAAGGAGACGAAGCAAGGAAGAACCATCATCCTACATTCCCTCTCTTATCTGCCATAATAATTCTTTTAATTTCTGGTGGGGAGGAAAGAGTGGTTTATTGCTCTGGATTCTGGATTGTTGGGTTTTTAGATTCAGATATCCACCCATGAGCCAATCCTGGGAAAGAAGCAGAGTTAGTAATTATAGCTCTCATCCGAGAACCCAGTGCTCAGCATCTCATATTCTCACCATTTCCAAAACACGAGAAACCACCCACACACCCCCTGAGTATTTTTATACCCACTGAAAACCACATACAAAATGAAGGGTTATAAAAACAGTGTGGTCCTAAAATTTTTTTAATTTAAATTTATGTCGTCAAAGTCTCTGTCTTCTAACTTTGTAATATAAAATATGTAAATTTTGAATGCCACTTTTATTCCATAATTTGAGCCTAATTCTCTGCCTAGTATTAAAGGGATCCTGAGAATTATTGCCCATCAGTAAGTGATGGGGAAAAGGGAAATAAGAAGTTCTCCCTTCAGCTCATGAGCAGGCTTAAAAACTGTACGGCACTGTAGGAAATGTGAGAAGAGCTCTAACTCACACGTAGCAGCTGAACTGAATTCCTACACTCCAGCATGTTATGGTACCATGTTTAATGCTTCATGCCTTGGCTACCTCTATCCAAAGAACATGGGGTCGTTTTGAGTCTATAAGGCCTGGTCTGAGAGAATCTCATATATTCTCATGTCTTTACCACTACCACATACCTGGAAATGACTCTCAGAATTTTATCTCATACCGAACACCTGGCCTGTGTACCAGTTCTGAATTTCTGTCAAGGAGGCAGTTCTCTTGGGTTGTCCCATCTGTACCTCAAACCAATGTTGACAAAACTGAAATCATATTCCTCTATGCCAAGCTCACCCCTACTCCAGAATCCCCTATTTCTGTTAATGGCACATGACTATGCTTGACATCCTCCGACCCTCTGCATCAATTTCAGTGTTGTCAACGCCCCCTCCTCCTCTTCTTTATTCCTACTACTTCAACAGCCTTCCAATTGGTCTTCTTGCCTCGATCCCACTCTCTCTAATCCTTCCTCTCTCTGCCTTGCTGCCAAAAGGATCTCGGTACTCAAAGGCCCTCAAGCCAGACTTGTTGGCCTGCCATCTCAGGGCCTCCAGGGGCTAAACCCAAATCTCTCTACCTATCAAATCTCCCACTTCTCCCCATGGAGCACCTTACCCTGCAGTTAAACTGAATTCCTCACTGTTCCCGGGACAACCCCAGGTTTCTCCCCAACAGAGTTACTCATACTATTTCCTCCATCTGGATTGTAGCCAAGGCTTACATATCCACACCTTCCAGATCCCACTGAAATTTTACCCCCATCATTGTCTTTATTATGAAATCTCAGGGACAATTTTCAGTAAACATTCCCCTTACCAATAAAAGGAAAATAATGATTGGATAAAGGCGGGTCAAGCTATTTGATATTCCATGATCATCACCACAACAGCTAACATATATTGACCATTTCCAATATTCCAGAAAAAGCCCTAAACATGAACTAGTTAGTTTATCTTAACAATTTATGAGGTAGTTACTATTCTTACCCAATCTCAATTTACAGATGAGAAAACAGAGGCACAGAAAGTTAGTAACTTGCCCAAGGTCGCACAGCTAGCAAACTGAGGAGCTGAAATGTGAACACAGGAAGTCAGGTTCCAGAGTCCAGAGCCCTTGCACTTACTCACTGCTGTCTCATGATGATCTAAGTTCCCAGGTGGCCCCAGACAACACAATGATTTTAGCTGCTATAAAAATCCAATATACTAAAATAGAAAAACACATATTCTCTAAAACTGTAATTCTTTGGCAACCATAAGAGGTAAAAGTCAAGAATCAGAATTGCCCAAGTAGCTCTAAACATATTTTCACTGGTCATGGCAATGCCAAGACCAGACTTTGATTTTTGCAGCAATGGCACATGAAGCTAATAAGTTTAGTTTTAACCATTTTTGAGATGAAAGTGCCAACATGGAGCCACTAAATAAGTAACTTTAAGACCTTAACTGATTTAGTCCCCCATTTGCTAATCTATCCAGGGAGGGTTTATACCTGAATAATTTCTATGCCCACTCCAACTTGAAATGGGTTATGACTAAATTATGTGGTATAAAACAACCAGTCTTTAACATGATAATCTCATTTTCTCTTTTCAGAACATCTCCCTATGGATACAATTATTTATTTGTTCCTTCAAAAATACTCACTACTCAAAGCACTAAGGGAGCAAGAATATATTACTTTTGTTACTCATTGATAAACACTCTTCTTGCCCTTAAAAGGTTTACAGTGTAACAGTAGAGAGAGGACATAATTAAATGTAATACTACGAAGGATGAAAGTGATAAATACTATGACTTTAACTACGGGATGACAGAGCGGGGAGAAGTAGCTTTTGGGTAGGGAAATTCATGGGGGCACACTTGAGGAAGGCTGGAGCTCCCCAAATCTACCAGGGAAACAAACGTCCAGCTTGCAGAAGCATTCTAGATAAGTGCCATTTAAGCCCAAACCGTAACTTTATTTTGAATTTATACTACTCTGAAGTTTATAATCGATAAGTTTTTAGAAGATACATCGCTGACTTCATTATTGAAATAATTATAAAACAAATGAGACTGTGTGCCAACACCTACAATCTGAGTGCGGCTTTAAAATATGATCCACAATTCTAAATCTTGCTGAAGGAGCAGGATGGTGAACGTCTTGGAGTCCGACACCATGGGTGTTTGAACACCAGCTCTACCTACCTCCTAGCTTTATCTCTCTTCGTCTATCAGTAAAAATGGAGCACTTGGCAAGGCGGTTGGGAGGAGTTAAGGAAGTGGTATGTGTGAGAGTGCCTAGCATTTAACAGGTCCTCAGGAAACCTGGGCTTCCTTTCCCTAAATTGGGTGTGAGGAAGAGAGAACTGTGATTTTAAAATCTGAAATAAATCAGGAACTCTTCTATTGCAACTAGGCATGCCAGGAGAAGCTACAGATCAGCAGAGTCCTCAGACTAACTAAGAAAGAAAAATCACAAAGGGAAAAACAGAGTGAACAAAAAGAAAGTGGAAGAGAGAATGACGATTGTAGAATGAAGAAAATCCACCCTAAATAGGAAACTCATTTACAAAGCTGGGGGAAAAGCCGTAGAGTCACGTTCCTGTTTGCAGGCATCAACATCCTCCACAGCTGGAAACCATTCTGGATTCCCCGTCTTCACTTTTCCTTCTATTTTAATCCAGCCCAGAGCCTCTTGAAATTAACAAACTGGATGTGTCCAGATGGATTCTATTCACCTTACTCAAAGTGAAGTGATATCCCATTTCGTTCCTTTTAAAACCGAAGGTTTCAGTAGATGTGGTTAGGTAATCTGTAGCTGCTGATCCTTATCAGCCAGCGGAAGCAAGTGAGAATGGTACCAAGGTGATGTATGTTTTAATGTATTTTGAAAACAATTAGACTTAACTTTTACCTTTAAAAATAGGCATTACAATTAAAGTTTAGAAAAATTTCACCCCTTTAATATTTAATTTTTTTTTAATTTAAGAGGTAAGTTATTTTATACATTCATTTAGAGAGCTGGAGATTTTCACTGACAAGAAGTGGTGATTACATTCTTCTCAAATCCTCATTTTATGGATAATAAATTATATGGATCCAAGTCACTTAATCTGTGGGTTTATGTTTCCTCATCTGGAAAACAAGGAGATTTAACCAAATGACCTCGAAGCAAAGCCTTTCGTTCTTGAATCTAGAAATCAGAGATGCATAAATCCAAATTTGTCATGTTGCTTGAGAAAAGCCAAAACAGGGCAAAAAAAAATTCCTGGTAGTATGTTTTCTCTTGCCGGATCAAGATGGCTCAATTTTTAAATGACCTTTGATGGGGAGTTTCTATCACTTTTCCAGGAAACCGCAAACCTAATAAAAATCTGTGTGCATACCTCCGTGTTTTCCATATGAACTTTTCTCTTTTGCTTGTTTAACTATAATAATTATTGGGGCTGGCCCCATGGCCGAGTGGTTAAGTTCGCGCGCTCTGCTGCAGGCGGCCCAGTGTTTCGTTGGTTTGAATCCTAGGTGCGGACATGGCACCGCTCATCAAACCATGCTGAGGCAGCGTCCCACATGTCACAACTAGAAGGACCCACAACAAAGAATATACAACTATGTACCGGGGGGCTTTGGGGAGAAAAAGGAAAAAAATAAAATCTTAAAAAAAAAAACTATAATAATTACGACTTAGTTAAATAAAAGTTATGAACCCACCCTCTGCAACAGGTCTGCTTAAAAACAATTTTTTTCCTTCAGTTCTATCTGCCACTTTCCACAAGATTTTTGAAAGGTAGATTTATAGCCTCAAACAAAATGTAGGAAATAGCTCTTCTGTGCAAGTTAACCGTCTCTCTTCAAGAAGAAAAGTAAATCTTTATTCATGTTTTCATTCATTCAACAAATATTTATTTATTTTGTGAGGAAGAGTGGCCCTGAGCTAACATCTGTTGCCAATCTCCCTCTTTTTTTTTTCTCCCGAAAGCCCCCCAATACCTTGTTGTATATCCTAGTTGTAGGTTCTTCTACTTCCTTTATGTGGGACGCTGCCTCAGCATGACTTGATGAGTGGTGCTAGATCTTTGCCCAGGATCCAAACTGGCGAACCCTGGCGCGCCAAAGCGGAGTCTGGGAACTTAACCCCTCAGACATGGGGCCGGCCTCCAACAAATATTTATTGAGTACCAACATGTGCTAGATACTGTGTCAAATGCTAAGGAGATAATGGTGAGAATATCAAGCATCCCTAACTCATGGAGCTACAATCTAAGGGGGCACTCAGGTGTCAATCAGGCACAGACGTATAATCATAAGCTATCCAAAGTACCCGATACTATGCAAACTCATAACCCCTGTGATTAAGTAGTCACTCTTCCAGTGAATCCACCAGCCTATAGTAGGTAAAAAGATGTATTAATTTGCAGAATTGTTGGGTATTAATTTAGTAGATCGCTCCTATTTCCAGGTGATATGCAAGTTTTATATATTCAGATGAAAACAGAGTCTTTCTGACCATCATTGCCAGATGGGAGGAGATAGAAATTATTGACTCAACTCTCAAGAAAACGAATGTCCAATTTTAAATGGGGCACATTCTCTTAGCTGTCTGGTATTTCCCATAAAGATACCCACTTGGAGAGGAGAAGGGGTACATATGCCCTCCTCATCTTAGGTTGTATCTTCTTCTGAGGTCCTGTTTCAGTAGTACAGATGCTGAAGAGAGACAAAGAGAAGAACATTTGTTTCTCACATGAAATCCTTGACTGACCACCGGCCATTTCCCAGTATTTGGAGAAATTCTGGCCTCACAAACTGTCCAAGAAGTAAGTTTTACCCAAATGCCTGATAGATTATTTTTGTAAATACATACTCTTATCTAACTACATTCCACAGAGTATTGAACTGGTTTCATATTCTCTTTTTAAAAAAGGAAAGTTTGTGGGAAGATAGGAAACGCCCTTCATTCCCATGCAAAAGGGAAAACACTGGAATGCAAAATATCGACCCAAACCACAATTCTGAAGCCTGCATTGGGATGTTGTCAAGGCTAGGCATTGCTGGGGTAACTTTCACAATATAAAGTGTCTAAAGATCTCATTACCAATGAGGACTGCATTCTTTAAGGATGACTTGGACAACATGTACTACTCTGCTTGTCATCTATACCATGAAATCCCAAGGTTGGAGCCAAGAAAACCCCCAAGGAAACTGTCTCACACAAGCAGCAGAAGAGAGCGAGCCAGGAAGAAGAGGGGAACGGTTAGGAGGAAAACCACATGAGGAAAGAAATTTGAGTGCAGCCTAGTGAAAAAGGCTGGGACGGAGAAGACGGAGCATCCAGGGGCCAGTCTCCAAGTCACAAAACCAGGGACATCAGCTTGACTGCCAAACCCAGGGAGCCACCCTTGGAAACACACAAAATGACCAGAAAAGAGCTTGATTAATATTAAGTAGCTGCCCCAATTTCAAGTGCCATCTCTAAGTAACTCTCCGAAAGACTCCTAGTGGAGGAACAAATTTTGCTTTTCCAGATCCTCTCAAAAATAATATGGTGTAAAGGTTCTCTTTGGGGATGGTAGGATTATAGAGAAATTTTATTTTCTAATTGTTATGTTTCTGTAATATTTGAATTACTACCAGAAAAACCCCTCACACTTTTATAATAGAACATAAATAAAAGATTTTAAAAATCAGGGAATGCTAATAACAATAACAATAAATAATAAATGGAGGGGCTGGCCCCATGGCCAAGTGGTTAAGTTCTCACGCTCCGCTGCAGCGCCTCAGGGTTTCGCTGGTTCGGATCCTGGGCGCGGAAAGGAGGTAAGCCTGACATTTTTATTCCAGCTAACAGGTGGATGATAGGATAAAATATATGAGTACTTATTTTTTCTAATAACAGAACCAAGTCACATAGAAAGCAATGAGAGTAAGCAAAAAAACAGGACAGTGCACAGGAAAGTGCTTAACGTCTGAGGACTCAGGGCAACTCTGCCATTGGTTAGCTGTGTGACCTAGGGGAAGTCATTTAACTTCTCAGCCTGTTTTGTCAGCTTTAAAATACACTATCTCACAGGGCTATCATCCTCACAGGGCAGGAATTAATTAACATAGTTCTCTATCCTTGGCTCATTTGACACACTTTTCTTGGATGAGCTCATCCTTGCCCACGACTTCAGTCACCAACCATAGTCACAACCTGCAGCCCCTCCTCCTCCTGCGCATCCATGCCCCAGGCATCTCTAAACCAACATCTCAGTGGAACTCATCCTACCCCCTCATTCTCCATTCAAATCTGTCCTTCCTCCCCTTTTCTTATGCCAAATGGCAACAGCATCTACTTCAAGGTATCTGAGAGGTCCCTAGAATAACATCGAATAGCATGCACATTGCTAACCCTAAAAAAGTCTGCATAAATTTATAGGCCTCCACCCTCCTGCAGAGGAAAAACTCCACAGTTGAATCATCTTGAACCCCCCACCCCCGCTAGCGTCTGAATTGGACAGTGAAGACTTCTTGAAGCCACTGGAACCAGGTTAGCTTTTCTCTTCTGCGCCCAGATGGAATGACCACCCACTACACCTTTTTTCGGCCGAACCTTTCCCACCAGCCCTCTTAATTGACATAAATGCACCCAGTCTACCAGCTGATCTCTATTTCTGAGCCTGGAAACCCATGACTTGAGTACTCCTCTTTTCCTAAAATTACCCCATCAGACCTCACCAAAATTTGTATCCAGTGTGATGTTTCACAGAAATCATATTATCCCATCTCCTCATTTGCAGATAAGGAGATAGGTACAGTGGCAGCCTGGCTTTCCCTCTGCACAGGGCAGGTGGGAGAGAGAGAGCCACGGCAGACACCCGACACCCTGGTGCCTGGTCCCCCCTGCTCCCCGTTACGCGTGGGCTTGGGCGGGCTGTGAAGACAAGAATTCATACTGGCTGCTGAGTGAAGCCTACTAGCAGCTGAAAGCCTGAAAACACAGCGCCGCTTCAGTCCTTTTTCCTCCACCCGAGCCTCCAGCCTCTTTCCACCGTCTCCACATCCACCTGCACAGGACACAGCCACCGCCCATACTTCCTCCAACATCGGGCTGGTTTGTCTGTGGCTAGACTCCCACCTTCATCCCATCAGACATTAGGTTTCTCATATAACAATTAGGAAAAATACTGTTTAAAAGCAGTCCCCAGGAACGGGTCTCTGAAATGAACAGAGCCCCAGCTGCTGCTCACAACCCTGATCCTGGGGAGGCGGGGGGTGTTGGGATATAACTAAAACAGCCTTTCCGCAAATAACTACAAAGTGGGACAATCCAAAAATTATAAAAAGTGGGAGCACTTTTTTCTTACAGACAGAATGCTTTCCTCAAAGTCTGTATAAACTCTGAGAGGTTAAACCTAACGGGATGCCAAGAATTAACAACAACACAAAAGACGTTTTCTTAAGTTTCCAAAGACCAGGCTTTCTATTTGAGGCCCAGTGACTAATGCCTGTAACAGCCTAACGTTACAAAGTGCTGATCAGCAGAAAGTTTCATGTTTGGGAATGACAAGGCCCACATGTGCATTCCAGGGACTGACAAATTTTGCAGTACTCAGAGGAAGCTGGCGGTGGGAGGGAAGCAATGTGACAAATAGGCAAGAAGTATTTATAAAGGCACGATCTGATTAGAAACAGATGCTCCAGCTGCTCTCTCGCACCACCCAACATCACAGAGATGATGAGAAGCCCTTCCCGCAGCTAGCCACCTAGGAAAGGTAATGAGAAAACCATGGAGGGTCACTAATCATTTCAAAACCCTCTGGCTTTCCAGTGGGATCCCAAATAATCCGATTCCATTTCAAACATATCACCTTTCTTGTTGAGGAGAAAACCACCCAAATGTCTCACGGTCGCTCACTGGGTCATTTCTGTTCCTTCTGTCCTGTCTTTACGGTGTGTTATATCTTTCAGACAAGTTTTTTTTTTTTGAGGAAGATTAGCCCTGAGCTAACATCTGCCACCAATCCTCTTTTTCCTGAGGAAGGCTGGCCCTGAGCTAACATCCCTGCCCATCTTCCTCTACTTTATATGTGGGATGCCTACCACAGCATGGCGTGCCAAGCAGTACCATGTCCGCACCAGGGATCCGAACCGGCGAACCCAGGGCCGCTGAGAAGCAGAATGTGGAAACTTAACTGCTGCGCCACAGGGCCGGCCTTCAGACAAGCTTTTTTAAGACAGTGATGAATAGGAGGTCAAAGATAATTCAGGGCCCATATCAGTTGGAAGTGTTTTTCCTCAACTTTTTATGCCGTTCTACTCCTCATATTCACACATCAATTCCTCAGTGCTTCCTATCTGAGAGATATTGTGGCTCAGTTTGTGTATTTCTATTCACTCAATGCATTAATCAGCAAATAATGAAATATGGATGGAACACTTCCTTCCCTATGCCACCATTTCTATCACCGGATATAAATTAGCCACTTCCTTTTTGAAAGATCATTTATTTCTGTCCCTTTCTGAAAATGGAAGGGGGTTTCAGTTATGGTAATGACCATATCAAGGCAGTCTCTGAGAAAGAAAAAAAAAAGCCAAACCAGCTCGAAGGCAGTCATAAACAAGAGCACCAGGGACGGTGCAGTCACAGCCTGGCCACTTTTTCCTCCCAAGGCAAATTCAGGTCCTAAGCCAGCTGATCCAGAACTTCTCAGAATGCAGCCATACATTTCTAGCCCCTGAAAATTGAGAGACTATATGAAAAATAACCAAAGCCATGATAAACACATTTTCAGGAAATAAACATACAAATTAAAACTTGATATCACTCTGAAAATATTACTAAACAATCTTGGCCAAAATTCTCAAGCCTTCCTAAGAATTCCACTACATCCTAATCTCAGCCCTGGACGAAACACTAGAAGGGTGGAATAGAAGCTGTTTACATAAATTTGGGGTATGTGTCAGTTCCTTATTGCCATGTAACAACTTATCACAAAGTTAGTGGCTTGGAGCAACACCTATTGATCAGCTCTTGGTTCTACGGGTCAGAAGTCTGCGTTGGTATGGCTGGGTTCTGCGCTCAGGACATCACAATGCTGAAATCAAGGTGCTGGCCAGGCTCAGTTCTCATCTGGAAACTCTGGGGGAAAATCCCACTTTCAAGCTTGTTTAGGCTGTTGACAGAATTCAGTGCCTTGCGGCTGTAGCACTGAGGGCCTACTCTCCTGGCTGGCTGTCCGGCCAGGGGCTGAGCTCAGCTCCAAAAGGTCACCCACAGTTCCTAGCCATATGGCCACCTCATCTTCAAAGCCAGCAACCGAGAATCCCTCACGTACCCCTTACATTTCAAATCTCCTTCCTCAGGAAGAGTTCAGTCCCTTTTAAAGGACTGATTAGGTCAGGTCCACCCAGGACAATCTTAAAGTCAACTGTGCCATAACAGAACCTAATCACAGGGTGGCTGTCCCATCATATTCACAGGTTCTGGGGGTGATCCTGGGCCTGGACACCAGGTGGCTGAGATCTTGGGGCCCTCTGAGGATTCTGCCTACCACCGTGTGCATTATAATATTCCTATATTCTCCTGTGTGACTTTAGGATAGGATATAATAATGAATATTAGCATTTCTCTAACTGAAAACAAACAACTACGTCACCAGGGGCAAAAAGGACAGAAATTAGTAAAAGCATAGTAAACTAGAGCTCTCTCAATTCACTAAAGCATGTGCACCCTCTTTTATACCAAATTTGATAAGGCAACTAACCACTAACCAGCTAGAGAATCATTTTGCCTTTGGAGGAAGTCTTCCAACAAGAAAGTAAACCGCAAATATTTAGGTGCCTACTACGTAACAAGAATTCCAGAAAATGCAAAAGCTTCTTAAGGAACTCAAGCCTTATTAGGGAGAAAAATCAGAGATAAAACAGAAGACAACTGCAAAATATTAGATGATGAAATATGGCACAAAGGTTGTCAAGGTCAGACAGTAGAGATTAACATGGGCCACAGCAAAAGAGTAAGGCTTTCTTAGGGGGGTTCAGATCTGACCTAGCTCATGATAAGGTGAAATAAGGTTTGGATAGTGGCAGACAAGGAATGGAGATGGAAGGAGACCAAGAGGTAGAATGTGCTGTCAAGGGAGGCAGCAGGAAGAGAAAGAGGTCCAAGGGGCATGGAAGTCAATGAACTGGAAAAACTGAAGAATTAAGGTTAGAGGATATAAGGGCCAGCCCTGGCAGCCTAGTGGTTAAGTTTGGCGCTCTCTGCTTTGGTGACCTGGGTTCAGTTCCTGGGTGTGGCTCTACGCCACTTGTCTGTCAGTGGCCATGCTGTGGTGGTGGCTCACATACAAAAAAAGAGGAAGATTGGTAGTGGACGTTAGCTCAGGGCAAATCTTCCTCAGCCAAAAAAAAAAAGTAGAGGATATAAGACTTTAAAACTGGTTCACATTTCATTTTACGGGGGACACTCCTTAAAGTGAAGCATTACGAAGGCACATATAAGTGATGCACAACTGAACACATATTCCCAGGATCTGTCACTGGGTGTTAACTGGGAACAATCACAGAGCAGTCACATCACGAAAGATTTTTCTGCTTCCTACTCCACAGTGCACTTAGGAACATATCTTCCCCCAGAGCAGCAGACCAAGAGATCTTGGGTGTAGAACTGCCTTCTAGCCATGGTTTGAACCAAGATTACTAGCCTGGGTAACCACCCAAACGGTAAGCTATTTGAGGCAAACTTCCTTCAGAGCATTTAAAAAAAAAAAAAAAAAAGTGTATCTTGCAGAGAACCTAATAGATTGATTCCACCAGTTATGGCTACAATTTCCGTCATTCTAATCAAGCTAAAGCTTTCTTATTTCTTCCTTACTCTGTTTTCCTTCTCACAAAATGGAACTAATTAGTAACCACTAAAAAAAATAAATAAGTATTCCCACCAGCAGAACAAACAACTTTCTGCCTTCAGAAGGCTGACTGCATAACATAGAAGCATCCATCCAGTTGCAAGAGAAAGTTGGTTTGGGGGTTTTCTCATACATTTTGGCGCGCTTAGGAAAGCAGAGCCAAGAGGCTATATTACAATTTTCCTCTACTCACAAATGTTTCCTATTGATGGATGATTTTAGACGCTGGCTTTCTTGTCTCGATCAGCTAATGCAAAACAAACCTTCTTTTCACATGCTGCCACAGAAGAATGTTCCCACAGTCCCCTCCGCCCTCTCCATTGTCTCTTAAAGAGGCATTTTCATTATCATTATTAGCACGGTATTTCTGAAAAACCAAGTAGGACCCAAGAAGGACACTGGGAAACCTCTACTACATACAACAACCTGTTATACAATCCCATCAGCTCTCAGAAGTAGAGATAAAATATGTGCAAACAGCAGAGGTTACATTTTCATGCATGTTGTTTGCACAAAGCACAAAGGAGTTGGTCAGCAACCTAGACTTCTCACTGAGACGGGGCCCAGTTCCACCTCAGTGCTCCTAGACTAATAGATTAAGAGTCATGGGATATGTGAAATGAGGATATGTTTCTGACAGTCTTTGATACCATGATTACGGGGAAGCATTAAGCTGAAATCGAAACTTGAAAGATCACAGCTTGGCAAGGATCCTTGCTGTAATTCATACATTCTGCAGGAAGGAGAAACTGAGAAAGTTAAATGAAACCCAAGGTGAAACAAAGAACAGAATTAGCAGAAGTCTTAGGCACTGATCCAAGTAGCTGCCTTAAACTCTTTCAAAGCCTAATGGTTCACTAGAATAATTATTATTCATGTAGTGAAAATGAAAGGCAGGCAAGGGGAAATAAGTGATAATTACACTGGCAAAAACACGAAGAGCAACTTTGGCCATTTGGATTTGAGAAAAATCCAAGCCTCAAATCCCTCCCACATGAAGAGGGTCAGACCCTCTCTCTTACTGTAATCATGGCTGCAGTTAAACCCTTTTGCCACCACTGCACCAATGGGCAGGCTTCGGTTGGCGATGACCAGGAGTGGGTTTTGTGCACTGTGGCAGCTGCAACCGCCGATGTAAAGAAATAGGCTTGGCAGCCATCCCCAGGGTTCCTGCTCCGTGCCACTTCCTACCCACTCTTTAGCCCAGATAGTAATAATGCGGAAGACAGTGTGACAGCCACAAGTCATCTGGCTGCTCACACGCACAAACCCTCAGGAACAATTGCTGTAAAACCAGGTATGTTTGGACAGAGAAATGAGCGAAGCTTCTGTCCTCATGGAGAGTAGAGCATTAATAAATGCACCTCGTATCTCACCTCATATTCTGAGATGAAGGCAGAAAAGTAGATTGATATTGAAAGCATCGGTTCAAAGCTGCCTGGAGTACCTGAATAATGAAGGTTAAAATATTTACAGTAGGGAAAAGAGGGAAGAGACTCAACTACTTTTTTGGCTAGAGAACTAAAAAGAGGGGCTCTAACATTTCCCTTGATCAATCCACCAAAAAGCAACCACTGAACATTTATGTAAAGACCACAATGCTAAGTGCGGTTTAGCAAAAAGAAACCAGATATCCCGAGGCCGCCATGCTTGGTCTACCCTTCAAGCTTCTCAATACTTTCCTCCTTCCACCACAGCCATCACATAAATAACACTTCACTGGGCACTGTTGTGCCAAGCACCATACCTGGAACTTTAAAAAATCTTCCCCTTTAATCCTCATAATGCTGTGAAGTAGATATTATTAGCTCCATTTTATAGATGAGGAAACCAAACTTCAATTAAATGGCAGAGCCAGCACTCAAACCAGTTTTGTGAGATTCCAAGTCCACCCCCACCCATACCTTAAGCTGGACAACTGACTCTTTTCAAAGCACACCCACCTCTGCACCGAGAATGCCTCCATCCTCAGCTCCACCTGGCACATCCTACTCACCCTTAAAATTCCAGGCAAAATGCCACCTTCTTCACTAAGCCTTCCCTGGTTCCTAGATTTAGACACCAGTGCTCCTATCCTACAAGTGTTCACTGTGTTTGGACCGCTTGTTGCATCCTGCTCCTAGCAGTGCACTCACCTTCCCATGGGTCAGGCCCCAGAAGAATGTCGACTTTGTGAGGACAGGAACCCTGTCTTACTCATCTTACTTTGCACTTTACTTACCACAATGGCACATGGAGCCAGTGCCGTATGTTTAGGATGAACGAACGCAGACTCAGTTCTCACAGAGTTCACCCCCCACCCGCCGCCCTGCCTCCTCCAACGAAAAAAACAACTGCCCTACAGGAGGGAGCATTCATTATGGGCTAAAACGTCCCAGATGAGTTTGATGGGGAGGTGAGGTTTAGGGGGGGCCCTTGGAAAATGGAGAAGAGAGAGACCTTACTGCTCTAGCCACATGCTTCAGTATGGTCCTTTCCCAACACTTAGTGGCAACTAACTGTGCCTTGTCAGAGGTCAAACACTGTCGGGGCGCTTGCTCTTGGGGAAATAATTATTCTGCTGAAGTTAAAGTTAATATTTACAAATCTATCTATCCAGCTAGCTATGCCAGGCACCATGCTGCGTACTTTACGTTGACCTCACTTCTTCTCACAGTCCGCTCTGAGGGATGCACTATTACTATTCCCATTTTATGGCTGAGACAACAGAAGCTCAAAGCCTGAGCTGCTCAGGGTCATGCAGCAAGTCAGCTGTGGTTCAAAGCCGGGCAGGCTGCCCCCAAGGCCCCTGCCACTACATTAGTTAGCAAAGAGAGCCTAGAAAAGCCACTCTGGTCAACCTTTTATAAACCACAGAGTGAGATGTGTGTGTTGGCCATCAGGGGATTTCCACAGCCTCATGTGAGTGGAGGCACCATCTTCTGAGGTCAGAAATAGTAGGAGAAGTAGCTCTGTCATGGCACACAGGCCCTAAGCCACCATGTGGGAGCTCATAAGGACAGCGAAGCGGGAGCTAAGAGGGGGAGGGGAGCAGGAAGCAAGAGGAGGAAGAATCTGAGAAGAGACGCACTTCCACCTCCAGCTGCTAGAGTGGCTGTTTGCATTTCTCACACACAAGGAACAAGTCTAACCTAAAGATTATAGATTAAAGTTGAACAGCCTGCAGCAATCACTCCTACTCTTATCCAAAAAGCAGAGTATCAAGTCTCCTTTCGTATTTCTCTCTAGCGACACTATAAAACCAGTCGCCTAGAAAAATCCATGAAAGCTCACACAGAAGAGGCAAAGAAAATGTATCAGAGAGAAGAAAGGCAGGATGCAGTTCGCAGTCCTGACTGATTCAAACCACATGACTAACACATCCGAAATTCCTATCGCTTCCTCCTTAGCTTCTCAGACCACAGAGGAGCAATCACACATATGGTTGTGTTGCCAAAAAACTTTTGGTAATAGGGGCTGGAGAAGAAGAAATATTTTCTGAATTTCAATTAGATAGAAAATCCAATGAAAAATTCTGCTGCATTATTATGTTGGTTAAGAGGTTTGCTTTGCATTTTTGAAGATTGTCTTAAATACGTCAATAAAGTCTGACAGATGTGCATTAAAAAAAGAAGAAAAGAAACATTTTCTGCACTCCTACCTACTATGTGCAAGGAACTGGCAAGCCATTTTATCATCTTAATTATCCTAAAAAAAGACGCACCTTTTGGGATGGGAGGACATCTCCAGGTGCATCCCTCATCCTGTCTAGAGGGGAAGAGGCTCACCACCCAGCCTTTTAAGATGAGACTAAGGAGAAAATAAATAGCCATTGATTTGCTGATGGAACACCACTATGCACTTCTCAGTTTATATTAAAAAATAAGCCTTTTAAAACTAGTAATATTTTTTACTCTCAGGGAAACTAGTGTTCATGTTTCTCAAGCCTTCTCTGAGCGAAGCATTAGCTGGCAATTTCACTTATGTTGTTTCCCTTAATGTAATATTTACTTAGACTCCCATCTCTGAAGCCATTTTAATTGCATTCACATTCCTTTACATGTACTTGTCTGCAGCTTGCAGTGTGGAACAAATATGCAAACCACCAGCCACTGTGGCACCAACACAAAATACTTGTTTTTTTTTTATTTCCTAACAATCCATAAGGTATTTACAAATAGTTTACTCAGACCTATGCAACCATATTCAGATGTCATCAATTTAGGCAATAATATTTCTGCAAGTGCAACAAATAGCAAGCCCTTCCAAAATCAAACTTTAATAAATTTAAAGTCACATAATTATTTAATACCATTTTCTCTCCTTCCAATAAAAATTGGTAGTTGCAGGGTCTGCCCTGTGGCCAAGAGATAAGTTCGCGCACTCTGCTTCGGCGGCCCAGGGTTTCACCAGTTTGAATCCTGGCCACGGACATGGCACTGCTCATCAAGCCATGCTGAGGTGGCACCTCACATGCCACAACTAGAAGGACCCACAACTGAAAATACACAACTATGTACCGAGGGACTTTGGGGAGAAAAAGGAAAAATAAAATCTTAAAAAAAAATTGATCGTTTCTTCCTCTTGAGCCTTCTCTTATGGTCTAAATTTCTCTCCCACCAAATAGACTTTGTTTAGAAAACTATCTTCTTCTCTCCTCTTCATTTCATATTATATTGTGTAGCTGGACTTATCCACCTTAAAACAAATCAGCACACACACATACAGAGCTTCTTTAGCCACTGCGTTCCATAGCTAAAAGACCTCCAAGGACCTCTGTCCCTATTCCAGCTGGGGTCTGCTTTAATGACAGGCACCACCATTTCTCTGGGCTTCGGTTTCCTCATCTGTAACACAGGGGAGTGGGGAGGGGTTGTTGAGGGGGGGTGCACGAACAATCTATAGTTCTGAAATTATGGGATTCTGTCACTCACAAAGGGATAAGAGAAGAAAAGTTGCAAGAGCCCACCTTAGAGTGGCTATCAGGCTTCAGACAAAACCTTGCTGGAAGTATTCAGTCATCAATATAGAAGCATAAAATACTGAAGCCAAACAAGAAGACACAAGAGACAGGGAGGAAATCCATCCAAATGCAAGTCAAATAGTGGGTTACCCTGTCCAAGAAGCACAACTTTAGTATAGTTTTGAGACCAGAAAACCAGCCTATTATCTAGCAGAAAGCAAAACAACCAACCAGCCCTTGTGGGCCTGGATCAACGTGACAGAGAAGGCTCAGAGCGGTGGGAGGCCACTGTCACCAGACGATTCCCACACCAAGAAATCTCACAATTCTAGCTCCATATTTGAGCTTGAGAGTCTCCAATTTTGTTTCTTCATACAACAACAAGGGAATCACAAGGCTTAGATCTTATGTGAACACAAGTACAGGAAATGAAAATGACTGCGATGGACACAGGCATAACTCATGTATCCAAATAGGTGTTTTTGTAGAACTAGAAAGATTCAAGAGATCCATGCCAAAAAAGCAGAAAAGATTGATTCATTGTTTCTCCCAAGTACTAGACACCTGAGCTCTCTTTAAAAATGAGTGTCTCTAACATATCTTTACCATGTAAAGAAAATAGATCAAACCCCCATATACCCAACATCCAGCCCAAGAAACAGAGATTGCCAAAAGTTTTGAAGCCCCAGGGTACCCTACAAGATGGCGTCACTCTCTCATGCTCACACCAGAGGCAAACACTATTCCTGAATGTGCATTAAATCGCTTTCTTGTTTTTCTTTATAGTGTTACCTTACACACTACCCTCAGCACACAGTCACTGAGTCCTAACTTCAAAATAATAGAAGTGCCCACTTCCTTCTCCATACCATCCATCAAGAAATTCAGTGTTCTTCCCTACAGGGGAATGAGGCTGCTGGGAGAAGTTCCTTTAAAGGAGTGGTTCTCAAAGTGTGGTCAGAAGTTCCCTGGGGCCTCGGCAGAAAAATTCTAGGAGTGTACAACTTCCTCCTTCTCCACGTATCTGTGAGGATGGATCTCCTTCACGCACTTCAACCAAAATAATATATTGCATCAGAGTGAACGAGCAGCGGATCTGAAGGTACAGCTGTCTTCTATAAAGTCCACCATTAAAAAGATTTGCAAAAATGTAAAACAATGCATCTCATCTCACTAGTCTTTTGGTTTGAAAAATGTAGTTCCAGTTCATAAAACTTATGTTAACATGTAATAAGATTATCGTTATTTAAAATGAATTAATAAGTACATTTTTTAAAACTTAAAAAATTAATAATAGAAGTGGATTGAAGTTGCAAGAAAAACCCACAGGATGGCTATGGAAGTACTTTTCGTTTTGGTATAAAGTATGTCAACTAACCAAAAGTGTCCCTGACTGACACCGTCCCAGTAAGCTCTTTGGGATGGTAGAGAGAGCTTTGCAATGGTGTTCTGTGTTGTCTGTAAGGCATTAGTGATTCTGTAGTCCACCGGCTGGAGGTGCCCACACAGGCGGCACCAACAGTAACCCACGCTGTGTTACCTTTTTACAAGCCTTTTACAAGGGCTCACATTTTTTACAAAGGGTGGTTCACCATAAATATCTAACTGCATTGAGGACCTAAGTTAAAGTTGATTCATTCCATCTGCAGCCCAGCTCCAAAATGATTAAATTGTTTTCACCATAAATTAATCAGTGACCAGGGTGCTAAACATGGGATCAGTGACTGGAAGGGGAGTCTGGGTTTTCTCCACTGGGCAATGGGAAACCCCTCAAGAACTTGCCTACAAACTGCCTATCTAGAAAGCCTCAGTTCCACCGTCCTTGGATTTGAGGCATAAGCAAAAGTCAGAGGATTTGGCTCCAGTTCTGAGTCTGTGGGGCTTAAGCAGGTCACTTACTCTCCTGGGTCTTGGCTTCCTTCTCTGCAAAATGAAAGAGCTGGATGAGATGATTTCTTTAAGAGTCCTTCCCGCTTGAACACTCTGAAAACCCAGGCAACAAAAACCTGAAGTGGCGTTCACTTTGCCTCCACAGCACCTAGTACAGGGCATGGCAGGGTCAGTGTCAGCTCAACCTGGGTTACTGAGCTGTACACAGTCGACAAGTACTATAGCCAAGGGGTCATTTTAAGGAGCAAGAGGACAACAGGAAGAGGAAGTAGAGAGAGTCAACACATGACATCCCGGATGTTTTAATCCAGATTTCAGCTGGTAGGAATAGAACTTATAAACACCACCAACACCAGAAGGGACAGACCCCAACTCTTTAGGCTCAAATGAGGGGACTACATCTGAGTGATCAAGACTGTGGCCATGGTGAAAAAGAACAGACCCAAAGCCAGAAGCAGTATTCCTGGGGCTCAAATAAACCCTACTTTCTAGAGACCACAAGAAATGCCTTCATCTCCAAAAGGAGGCAAAAGTGGTATCGACTCACCAAAACTGTCGGAAAGAAAAATATAAAGAGGTCCACGAAGTGCACTGAAATAGTACAGGCCCGCCACTCTGGAAACATGGCTTATTGCTTTAAATCTATAAAACCAGCTAACGTTCATAAGGCATTATTTGTATGCCAGGCACTATTCTAAGTGCTTTATATGCAGTAAAGTGTACATCTTCACAACCCTGTAAGATAGATATTATTCTCATGTTACAGACGTGGAAATTAAGTCACGGAGATACAAAGAAACTTGCCCAAGGTCTCAAAGGAAGTAAGTAACAAAGCCTGGATTTTTAACTCGCTTTAACAACTATTAAATTACATCAGCGATTCATCCCAGCATTTCTTCCATAAAAACAAATTTCAGTTTCTGTCCTGTTTGCTTGACATGTGGCACATTCTCACTAACTGGAATGTTATGTTTGGGATAGTCTGACGAAATACATGCTGAGCTGGGGAGCTGAACTGTTGATGGAGGAGCCCTGGGGAGATGGTCATGCTCTGAGCACCAGCCAGCGAGCTGCTTCCCTCACGCATGCTCTGTGGGGCTGCCTCACACGTGTGGGTCTCGTGAACACATGCTGACAAGGTCCATCCAATCCCCTCCCACCACAACAACACGTAGGTTTACCTGTGACCCGACTGTGCTAGAGAGCAGGGCCAGGGCTTGGCAGGAGAGATGGACCCATTCCTCAGCCTGGCAGAGGGTAGCAAAGCCAGCACAGAAGAGCAGAGATCCCAGGGGGGAGGGGCTCTGATTCTTTTTTCAAGGGGTTCAAGTGGGACTTTGGGCAAGTTATTTAACCTTCTCAAGCTTTTATTCTCACCTGTTAAATGGCATCAAAATGGCACCAACTCAAGTTTGCTTACTGACTAAATGAGATAATGCATATGAAGTGCATAGGCACAGTGCCTGCCATTGGGGGAGTGTTCGATATTATTACTTACTATTGATAAGAAACTTACTTTGATCTATAAACCTGGAAATAACCCAAATGAAAGGAGTGTTAAAATGAGACTCTCCCCCAAAACGACAAGCTCCTAACTCAGTTAAAGATCCATCACCACCTCAAGGGCTTGCCTTCCATCTCACTCAGCATGTACTCAACTGCTAATTACAAGTTAGCTGTTAATTATCTCATAAAACTTTCTTCAAATCGCAGGGTACTAAATGTCTGTGCCCCTAAAAGGGCTTTTCTTGAGCTCCATTCCTTTCCATGTCCTGGTTTCCCAGTTCTTCCCTTTCTGTCTCCTCTTTGATTTGTTTCTAATTTATTAGCTCAGGACATTTCCCACTGGATAAATGGACTCTGTTTCTTAACAGTTACTATTCTTCTCCCCTCTAAACCACTGAGCAAAAGACAAAATAGTTGTTAAGCATAATTAAAGAACTTCAGTGAAAAGTGAGCTAGTTTTCTAAAGCAAGACACCAAAACAGAAACCAAAAAGATGGCACATTTAAAGCTTCTGTATAACAAGACATCAAAAAGAAAGATACATGGCAGACTGGGAGAAGATTATCTGCACATATATAAAGGATGAATGTGAACAAGATAGAAAGAAATAGTTCATCTGGGGAGCGGCGGAGGGGGAAGGCAAGGATGTGAATAGGTTATTCAGAGAGAAATAAATATAAATAGCCAATAACCATAGGAAAAGTTGTCCAACCTCACTATAATCATGGTAAGTTTGCTCTCATAACCACCTAGACGTGTTGTATCTTGTGGAGCCATTGCTCCACTTTGGAATTACTTTAGAAAAATAATTTACATCCCCATATTTTAAAAGACCCTTTTTTTAAAGGACCTTATGAAGCTGGACGGAAGAGAGGCACTGTGACAACCACTTGGCATTTCACACCCAGACTTTCTTTAAGATGAGCAGGGAATCACTGAACAGCCACAAAGTTGTGTCCACTTTAAGGCGGTTTTCCTTTCCCCACTTTCCCAAGCAAATACTACCCTTCTAAAAAGCTCATCAAAGTCTTGGCATATTTATAAATGTTGTGCTACACCCAGGCAAGATTCAAAGATCATTATTAAGAAGGATTTAGGGGCCGGCCCGGTGGCACAGTGGTTAAGTGCACACCTTCTGCTTCGGTGGCCCAGGGTTCACTGATTTGGATTCCAGGTGTGGACATGGCACTGCTTGGCAAGCCATGCTGTGGCAGGTGTCCCACATAGAATGTAGAGGACGATGGGCACGGATGTTAGCTCAGGGCCAATCTTCCTCAGGAAACAGAGGATTGGCAGCAGATGTTAGATCAGGGCTAATCTTCCTCAAAAAAAAAAAAAGAAGAAGGATTTAGCTAAAAGAACCACTTCAATATTCTGTTCCAGAACAATGTATATAACAATTTAAATTTTAAAAATAATTAGGGTTCTCGTTCACCAACATATCTCTCACCCAGGTCTGCATTAAATCTGTGGTACCATTTTTAAATTTAACATTTAAATATCAGTATCTTAAGTGATAGGCTTGGAAAAAAATCTCTCTATAATAATTCTAAAAAATACGGTAGCATGGAATAGTAGTATAAGCAGTGGCTGCAAGTCATTCAGGAGTGAAAATTCCAGCTCTGCCACTTTTGAACTGAATGACTTTGGGGCAGGTTACATCTAAGTCTCTTTTTCTTTAATTGTAAGGTGGGGATAATAACTATGTCATAGGTTTGTTACAGCTTAACTGTGATACCAGAAAGCACCTGCCTACATCAAGCAACTTCACGAGACAATATTTAAAATATCTCTCTCTATCAATTCACTGTCAATTCTGCTAGCCATTTAAGTAAATTTACGTGAGATAAACAGGTAGATATCATATGTAAACTTCTGTTGTTGTTGTTAGGAAGACTGGCCCTAACATCTGTTGCCAATCTTCCTCTTTTTGCTTGAGGAAGATTGTTACTGAGCTAACATCTATCTTATGTGGGACGCTGCCTCAGCACGGCTTGACCAGCAGTGCTAGGTCCATGCCCGGGATCCAAAGCTGCGAACCCTGGGCTGCCGAAGTGGAGTGTATGAACTTACATGGTGCGGGCCCCTGTAAACTTTTTAAAATGTAAATACTTATTCTTTCCATGAACCCTGCAGCCTCAATTCCACAGGACAAAGATATCTATGAATAACACTTCTCATGCTATTATTTCTAGAATTTTCACCAAGCATGTTGGCAGCTCTCTGGAAGGTACTAAGTAATGAAAATGAAAATACTGAAAGCAGCCCACTGATTTCCACACTGAATAGCTTCACAGGTCATTGCTATACATATAATTTCAATAATTAGGAAAAATAAGCCCAAGGGAAGGCCCTGAATACAGCATCAAAGACAACTCGCTATACCCTTTACTGGGGCTGCCTCGCTCAGTCACTCTGCAACAATTGCTGAGGGACAGGAGTGAATTATATCACGCTCTGTCAATTCCAATTCTGGTAATGGTCTGAGCAGCCCAGTGCTGAGAACGACTGGGCTGACACAAGAAACACGTGAAATGCAAATTAAAATTTTCAGCCTCCTGCGTTGGTGTTCCCTTCTCCACCCTCCAAAGCTTCTTGTCATGTGCTCAACCATGAAATAACGACACCAGAAAATTTCTGGGGAAAAGTGAGCATATCATTAAATTCCTTGTTCGTCCTGTAATCTCCTTTGAGGATGTTATGCCACAGTAATTTTTACCAATTAAGTCCTTCTATAAGGGAAAAACCTGGGCCTGTGGCTGCAGTCAATTCTGAAACATTTGTTAGGAACTCCGCTGTCCTGGGCACTACTCTATGCTGTATTTAAGATACAAAAATGAATAAGGCATGAAAACTAATATGGTACAACAAGATACCTGCTTATTGCAGGACCCTAAGAAAAGGGGAAATCAGAAAACTAATTCTCCTAACTGTGCCTGAGCCAGGGGAAAGCTAAGAGGCCTGGAGAGTCTTGAAGGATGAGTAACTGCAGAGGGAGGGTGGGAAGAAGAGGCCAGGAGAAAGGCATTCACGTGACACGCCAAGTGAGCCACGTGAAAGGAGAGGCTGTGCACAGGGCCTGCAAAGTAGCACAATGAGGATGATGGAAAGAAAGGTGTCGAGTCACGGAAGGGCATGCACATCACCTGGGAGGTGAGCCTTTATCCTGAAGGGAAAAAGAGTATGGAAGGGCATTTCTGCAGAAATAAATTAAGAGGGAGGGAAAAACACATTCAGCTTCTCCAATACCTTTTTCCTTTGGAAAATCTCTTATCCCAATAAAAATTAAAAGGCCCTTTAGTTCGATAGTTGGTACACAAGTATTATGAAATGCTTTTTAAGAACTGGAGTAAGCACCTGAATTTTAAATTAATAGTTCAAAGGGGCCTGAAATGTCAGAGTGAATTTCTAACTAACCCTCCTATTCATAGTACAGAAGCATCCCATTGCCAGTTGCTGTTTGTGATGGCTCTTAGTTGTATTTATTCAGCTGTGGTGCACTCTGATCTTTATGAACCATGAAGTTGGTAGAGTTTGGCTTTCTCCTCTTGACTGGATTTTGGGTGGATTTCTTTTTTCTAATTTCTTAAGAAAAATGAGCATGCATACATTTATTATGAATTCCCTTGATGCCTAAAGTCCAAAGACTGACTTTATTTGGTTAGGGGTCTGAAATATGATCTAGAGGTCACAACATCTCTCAAGTTGTTCCCTAACTATCAGAGTTAAGCTCAAATGTCTCTTACTTTATGCTTATTTTTGAATCTCCAAAATGCTCAAATGCTACAAAAGTTGGTTGACAAAGCCAATATTCAATGGATTCAATTTAGAAAACTAGCAGAAGAAAATGTCTAAAGCTTATGACCTTGCTTTCTGTGGGCCCACTGGCTCCCCCACCCCCACTACCACCGCCAAATCAGAATTAGAATTTGATGACAACAACAGGGCAATTTTTTCAAGAGTCTCAGATCCTCAAGACGAGGTGTAATATTAATATAACAGCATATCAAACTATGGTGCTGTTGACCAAGACTTCCATTCCAACTTGATTCTGCTGGCCTGAAAAATTAGGAACAAATCCAGCATCTGACTTTCGCTGGTAGTCTTTTCTTCAAGGCAAAGGAGGTTTTTCAAGCCAAACATAATATGTGAAAGGAAGATTGGGCCACGTGTGCACATGGAGCTTTCCATTCCACATTTCTCAGTAAAAATGCTCCAGCATAACAGTGTT
This sequence comes from Equus asinus, assembly GCF_041296235.1. NCBI lineage: Eukaryota > Metazoa > Chordata > Mammalia > Perissodactyla > Equidae > Equus > Equus asinus. The sequence goes on from NC_091792.1 coordinate 101,464,686, forward strand.
TGAGCAGGATAAACTGAGAAGGGCTGAATGGTCAATGACCATGTAAAATGCCGAGAATATCTTTAGAAGAATAGGAAGACACCCCAAATACTCCTCGTTACCCTTTGTCTCAAACTGTGATCTTGAATCATGTGGAACTACCATTTTTATAGTTCAGAAACAGCTAAAATCAACCACTTCACATGATTCAAATGACCACTAGGAAATTCTGCAGAATTAAAGGTAATTTTGCCACATTTTCTGTTGATGATCTAACCAGTTTTTTGCTTCCTAAAAACATTATGGAAGAGCAAGCTTTTGAAAAGAAGGCTCTCAAAATCCATACAAAAACAACAGAAATTTTATCAATAAAATGTTTCTGAGAATTAGAAAGACAAGCTAAAGGAACCTCCTAGGAAGACATTTTCTAAATATTCTGTTTACTAAACATTTGCTTTTTTTGTTTTTCAAGACTCTCTAATTGTCACAATTCAATAGATGGGAAGAAGAAGAGGGGCAAAGAAGGGCGAGTGCTGAGTTCCTGCTGGACAGCAAAGGGTTAATGAGAAATCTGAGCCTCAAGCGAACCCCCCAGGCCTCTGTTTCCTCTCTCACAGGAAGGCCCTGGAGTAGATGACCTCTAACGTCCCTCCTGGCTCTAGCACTAACAACTTATTGGAATTTGGTAACAGACCTTATTCTACCTATAGCCACTTGCATTTTACATCCTCCTACTGCCAGGCTCATAAATAATTTCACAGCCTGTAAGGAACAGCCATTAACTGTCATTGGACCTCAACCAAAAAGAAAAAACTCCAAACCCATTCACTATCTATAGCACCTGTTTTTGCAGAGGGACATTTGCCCGGGAGACCACACTCAAGAATGCCCCCGCTCTCTCTGCCGTGGGCTCCAGTCACACCACACAGCTCAACTTCGGTTCTGCTTCTCCCCACTCCATCTCCTACAGCTCAAACCTGTTTGGAGATATCCTGTTAAGGAAACAATTTAAAAGTCTTGCTGCTGTCCTCAAACGATCTACACACTCTCAAATCAGAGTTCAAGCAACTGCTTCACTTCTATTTTAAAAATAAGCACATTTGCTACAAAAATGGGCATACCAAAAGAACGCACCGAAAAACAACAAAAAACTTTAATGGTTTCTTTATCCAAATACAAGAAAAACAAATGAAATCAGATTGCAAATTGGCAGTCTCAGCCCACAAACATGTTTATGTGGCCCACACAGTATTTTAAAAATATTTGATTCAGTGGCCAACATTTTCAGAGGAAATTTCACCTCAAACTCTAAATGTCCAGCTTCTCTTGAAAACTGAAAGCTATGGCACCACTAAGGTCCTCATTTCACCAGCCAGAGCCAAGAGGTGGCATGTGCCTGCCCATTCACAGTAGTTTGAAAATCTGAGAGTTGTCCCTTTGGTGTTTTTCTTCCTCAAATAAATGAGTCAAATAATGAAGCTCATCCTGCTCAAAGATGGTTTATCGATTTCTCTCCCTTACTGTCTTACCATGCCATAAATAATTCAATCCAGAATCAAATTGAGGTCTACCAAAGCTGCGTGATAAACCACTGATCATACACTATTTTAAAGAGAATATATAAGGTAAACTTCTATTTCTTATTAATGTTATGGCTCTATCAAGTTAAGTATTTTCCTAACTGTAATAAAGTGCAAGCATTAATTGAGATCTAGATTACATGAATTTTTTATTTTCTTTTTCAAGATGTGTTATTGCTAGGTTTAAATTTGGTCTATTATAAAAGCCTTTCGAAATCTATAAGCTTAATACATTAAAAAAAAACTGCTAGTCATACTAATCTCGTGCCCTCCTTGCTGAAAATAGTCGCTATATTTTCCTAATCAGGTCAGTCATTTCAAAAGTTTCTTGTCTTAACAGTTTCTTGTCTCTACCCTGCATGAAAAGGACAGAGCAACTGATTTTGACAAAACATCTTTCTAAATCTTGTTCTTAGCCCTACCATGGATTCAAACCTCTTGCCAAGTGGAGACAAGAATGCTCATTTCACAGGAGTATTATTAGCAAAAAAGGCATAAATCTTGAGTCGTGGTAACATTAATATGTAGGGTGTTAACCAACTATTCACTATTTCCACAAATCATGGAATAGAAGCAAATTGGACTAAAGTGCAACGTAGATGATGCGATTAGACATAGCTTTTCCCTCTCTCCCAGGAATGTGGTTAACAAAAGCCCAAAGGAACACAAAGGGCAGACTCTACTGGAGACGTGACCATGGGAGAGGAAGGGCATCCTGTCGCAACTGTAGCCTTGCAGTTGTTCAGAATGTTGCTGAAATGTTTAATAGCTCCTCTTCTAAAGCGATTATCTTTTTCCATCAATAGGACAGCTGAGCCAAGGCCTGGGAGCATTTCTGATGATACAAGATCCTTTTACCATCACAAATTCCTTCCCCTTAAATCCTGAAATCCTAAGTATAGCGTTCCAAATTTAGAATATACACATTCTGCACTCTACCATAAGGAAGAAAATCTTTATAAGCCCCTAAATTCAACTATAAAAGCACAGCAACAATTCTTGCTTTATGTTGTGAAGGAAAAGTGCACTTTTAAATATCATCGATGCAAGCAGTATTTCCTTCAGTGTGTCCACACGACCAAAATGTGCTTGCTGCAAGGGTTTCTTTTATAAACAGAAATACAGAAAACAAACAGGCATTTCCTCTAATAATCTCTACCAGTAATAGGCATAAATTCTCAGCCCAAAAGATAAAATGTCATAAATGACTTCTTTATACTGTTAATTACAAAAACATTTCTCTCCAACAAGGGTATCTACAACACCACACGGAGACTTAGAAATAATCTCTCTCCCCTAAAAGAGGTCATAGAATCTGTCGTTTTAAAAACTAGTTAGGAGTGACTTACTGCAAGCTTTAACTCAGCGAATCAGTCGATGTGGCAAGTGTGGTGTGAGAGAAAGAACTGGGCAGTGCAATGAGAGCTCAAAGCAAGATCCTACTCTCTGGAACTAAGTGCTCCAAGGAGATCGGGCTAGAAATGGTCCTCAGCTGCCTTTCTATCTTTTAAAGTCCTACGACTCTATAGCACTGTTGGCATTCAATAAAGCTCAACAATAAATATTGCCCGTGAACAACGTTTGAATGTTTAAATTACCCATAAACCAAAGTTCAATATAAGCAAGGTAAGCGAGGCCTGACACAGTGACTGTTCCATCTCTGGGCTCAAACTTGGCTTTTTATTATGATGGCAATGGTGATGAAATATTTCAAACATACAGAATATCACTCATCTATATAATCATTACCTATCTTTTGTAATTAACATTACCTATCTTTGTTAATTACAACTTTTACCATCCATATGCTTCAAGTCTTTTGTTTTTAATCACAAATACATTTGAAGATCCTGAGTACCTCTTCCTGATATCATTTCCCCCCTTCTCCCAGGTCACCAGCTTAGCTCTTAAAATGAGATTAGACTGTGCCTGGGATTTACTTCAAAATAATTTAGGGGGTCGGGGGTAGAGAAAGGGAAATCGATGACATAAGATTGGCCTGGGTGATGAGATGGAAGCGTTCATGATACCATATCTCTATTCTTGTATATGTTTAAAATGTCCCTAAACTAAAAAGTTTATCTTAAAAAAGGAGAGATCAGATTGTAAATTCTTCTAGACTATACTCCTTAAGCTTCACTATCCACTATGGCAGCCACTAGCCACATCTGGCTAATTAAAATGCAAATTAATTGAAATTAAACAAGGTAAATTCTACAAGATTTAAGATGAAATCTGTAAGATTTAATTCTACAGTTGCACCAGCCATATTTCAAGTGTTCAATAGCCACATACAGCTGGTGGCTACTACACTGAACAATGCAGCAGTAGAACATGATCATAGAAAGTTCCATCTGACGGAGCTGTTCTGCAGCCTAGGGTGGTATTTCCATTTGGTAAGAAGAGGGTATAACCAATAGTCAGAAGGCTTGGCCTTAAGATCAACACAGTTTATCTTGGGCAAGTCTGAGTCCTGATCCATCAAATAGGGACTGAACGGATTGAGTGAAGAATAACACGTAGGGCCTGCCGGTGGTGCAGCGGTGAAGTGTGCACATTCTGCTTCGGCGGCCCGGGGTTTGCCAGTCTGGATCCCAGGTGTGAACCTACGCACCACTTGGCATGCCATGCCCTGGCAGGCGTCCCACATATAAAATAGAGGAAGATGGGCACAGATGTTAGCTCAGGGTCAGTCTTCCTCAGCAAAAAGAGGAGGATTGGAAAAAGATGTTAGCTCAGGGCTAATCTTCCTCAAAAAAAAAAAAAAAATCTAATCAAACTACCTCACAAAGTTATTGTGAAAATCAACTTTTACCCATTGAAATCAAATCACAGGAAAAATCTGTGGAATTGCACAACTTCCATTAAGACATCACTGCAGTGTGTGTAATGAGTTTAGTGGCAAAGCCAAGCTGCAAATTAGCAATAACATTTCAAACGTATATTTAAAGACAAAAAAAAACCCTGAAAAATGATTCCAGTTTTAGTTTGAGAAATGGAGAAATCACACATTTCAGCTTCCGATTTGTTGTTTTCTCCTCCCACTCCTTTTATTTTGGAATAGAAAGACAACTTTCTACTTGTTTTTTTAACCCAATTTTCTCATGGTTGGGATTAAAAGTTAAATCAAATTGCTGATGGAAGATTATCCAGGATAGTTGGACCGAACCACTTGAACCAAAAAGTCAAGGCATTTGAACGAATGTAAAAATCCAGGAAGGCTGGTTACAAACACTGTGGTCCACGCTTTCATCTACATCTAATGAGATGGTTTCTTCTTCCCAAACAGACTGAGCACATCTTTGAGTAACCCATATCTCGTGTGTGCGTGCATGCGTATCTCAAAGAGAGAATGTAAAAGATCACTAAAGTAACCCTGCCTTTCCAAAATGAGATTATTTTGCTTCCCAAACCATATTTTCCTTTATTCCTGACTAAGCTAAAGGAAACTGATGAAACAGATAATGTTTCTAGTGTCCTTTCATCTCTTTGAAATCAGAAAGAAAAGAAAAAGCTGATAACCATTTATATCAGGTGTAAAGGAAGTTAAATAATGTCAAGTGAGTTAACTCTCCCAGAGACATCTATATCTCAACCCAGGACAAACCAGTAGTTCTCAACCTTTTTCCCCCCATCTACCCCGTGGGGATAGTTATACACAATGCTTCTCAACCAGAGGGCATACGGGTCAGAATATGGGGATGGGGGAGCACAAGTTGGGAGGAACGGTTCTTCTGTCCCCTACAGACCTTTTGTCCAAGGCTGTCAGGAGCAGTGGTTGGACAATTTATCTTAAAAGACCCTTAGAGACTAGAATTTTAAAAACAATAGTTATAGCCTAAACGTTTTATTTCACCTTAAAACATATAAGCATACATTCATTCACCAATTTTTTGACAAAAGGTCAAGGTTTTTTCATCACAATGAGTGAGAGGAATTCCAATTATAAGGGTCCTTCTAGCAAAAACCCATAGACATCATCTATGATTTCTAGTTTGTTTCTTTCAAGTGGAGCCAGAATTTAAAAGCATTTCATCACAATCTGAATGCAGAAACTCTTTTTACATTCTCACATTTTTTTCTTCCAACTTTTTATGATTATCATAACCACATTACATTCATGGCAGTTTTATTTTAGCAAAATTTTCACCTTTACTAAATCTTTGCAAAGCATCTAATTTAGAAGCAACTCTATTTTCACACTTATATTTCATAGATTTACATAATATTAAACTAAATTATGCAATTATAATTATTACTACAACTGGCACAAGCAGGTTTGGAAACAAACAACAGACCCAGTAAGCACGGTGGGTACAGAAACTGCCTGTGTGTCCTAGAACAGAATACTAGTTTACTAGTCAAAAGCCTCTGGCACGTGGTGGGCGGTCAGCGTGCTCTGAAGAGGGAATGGAGCGCACATATTAATCTGGCAGAGATTTTGAAGATACGCTCTCCAGATTCTGATACAATTTTCCAATTTCCTTTGATGTGCCCTCTTATCCCTGCCTTAATCCAAAAGAGAAAATTTCCAATGGTAACCTAGGAGGAAAGAAAGTTGGGTTGTCTTTCTAGCACTCCTCCGATTACATCACAAAAAGGGAAGAGAAGGAAAATAAAATGGGCCCTACTCTCTCTGAAGGCTGAACCAAGTTCCGGATGTTTACTATGTAAGGGAAAGGGGAGGGTTGAATGGCGGAGCCTGCTGAGACCCTCCAGATCATGGAAGCTCAGGGTTATAAATACAGAAGATCCTAAAATATCTGACTGGTTGATGATAACCACGAATGAGGCTGCTAATGGTTGAGACATGAGGTAGGAGTGACAAACAAGACTGGGTAACTCGTCCCTGAATCCAAGCCTTATTCCAAGGTTTTGAACATCTGAGTGACAGGGAGATCCTTTTGCCAAAAATATTTTGGTTCTAGTTTGGTTTGGTGGGAGAATGAGAAGAAATGTGATTTTGACATCTTCACTCATGCGTGGTGCTGGCTGGGGCTCAATGTTTGTTAAGCGACTTAATAAGTGGGAAATAGGACAAGCCTTTCAGCAATAAGAATACAAGTTTCAAGAAGGAAGATGTAGCAATATTTAGCAGTATCCCTAACTCCCCAATATGCCTAAATAAATGTCTATTCTGTAAAGTCCCTGAGAGTCCTCATCACCCCCAGCTTGGATTGGGTTATAAAATCCACTTTAGACTCAGGTTCTCTTCCACACAGCTGAAAAGCAGCGACTGGCAATACATTATTAGTCTTTTTAATGGCTGAAACTTTATCTTAATTAATTTAATTTTCTGCCTTAAATTCTTAAAATACCTTGGAATTCTGGATTCTGGATGGGGCAAATTTGATTACCAAAAACTAAAAGACTTCTTTAGAGAGCTCAGAGGTGACACTGTGCTTCAGCTTAGGACCTTTGAACACAAAGAGGTATGTAATAGACAGTGTAATCATTCCATCAGGCGGGGTAGAGTCTTAGATGGCCCACCCACACAAAAAGTCAAACCAAACCTCAAAGAGTGGGAGTAAAGGTGATAAAATCGGGGGAAATTGGAGAACGAATCAGTTTGGTTTACGGCGTTTCTAAGGATCTCTACCACATCATCAGAAACCACCTGTGGTTCATGCAAAGCGAAGGGGTGATTTGAACCATCATCCTAAGAACTCTCAGGCAGACACTTAAGTTAATCTGGGGCCTTAAAATTGCTTAGTATTAGTTAATTAAAACTTGTTTCAAGAATTATTACCTCATTTTTCCAATATGCAGACAGTGTGAGCCCAAAAGGTTCTCTGACTTTGTCAAAACAATTTTAAGCTTTGGCCCAAGTTCACAGCTCATGTACCAAAAACATATTTTCCCCCATAAGCTCCGTATCTAGTTTCTAGAATGCAAAATATGTAATTCACTTGAAATGGGTATGTTAAACAAGTTACAGAACAAACAAGGCACAACACACTCAGAAACAAGCACTTCCATCCTGAGAGAATATGAGAGAGTTCCATTCCAAGGACCTAGCAACGAAAATGATAGTAAAGTTTAGGTGATACATCCAGTTTTTTTCTTTTCTGAGTCTAGTTTTTATAACAGTTTCAAGTCTGGCCTCTAATAAATAGTAAAAACCTGATACAGGATTAGTTTGCTGTGAGCATATTTCTTTTTTTTTTTTTTTTTTTAAGATTTTATTTTTTTCCTTTTCTCCCCAAAGCCCCCCGGTACATAGTTGTATATTCTTTGTTGTGGGTTCTTCTAGTTGTGGCATGTGGGACGCTGCCTCAGCGTGGTCTGATGAGCAGTGCCATGTCCGCGCCCAGGATTCGAACCAACGAAACACTGGGCCGCCTGCAGTGGAGCGCGCGAACTTAACCACTCGGCCACGGGGCCAGCCCCGAGCATATTTCTTAATGTCCAGAGTAACTTGGTATGTTATAAAAGTAACATTCATGCTCCCTCATTTGCATAAGGTGAAAGATGAACCCCAAACCAGGAAACAAGGTGTTTTCACTCAGGTTTCCCCAAAATTTAGGGGCCTAAGACAAGGCTTGCGCGCATGCAGCTATTTGGGGAAGTGATCCAGAGGAAGAGGAGTGGGGACAGGGATCAGTGAGACAGGAAAGGAGGGAGAGCCATCCTTAGCGTATACATATGGAGCTGATCGCCCCTGTGGGCTGGGCCTGGGACCACGGGGGACCCTCTAAAGAGCCATATAGATTGTGCCTCACAATCATCTTCATGAAGAGAAAGCAGTATTTATCCACCAGCTTCCACCCCCATCAGTTAAGGATTGCCCCATAAGACGGTAACTCCCTTGGACATCCAGCTATGTACATAGGGCAGAACAGCTAAGCAGAGCCCACGTGGCTACAGCAGAGAAGCCTGGGGCAGAAAGCTGCAGGTATGAGGTCTACACCTGCCTGAGCAACAGCACCTGCACCAGCTGGAATGAAGAGGTGGACTGAGAGGATGTGGGCCTGCACAGATCTCATCCAACTGATCCAAAGGATCAATTTTCACTCGTTCAGTTGAAGATTTATTATTGCCGGGGTACAACACAGTCCCTCCCCTTAAGTCTGGCAACATAGGCTAAGAATGCATGAATATGGTCCAGGCTAGCAGAATATACTGCTTATAGTAATGAGGTTTTGGGGTTTTTTTCTTTAACATTCACAGCTATATTTGATCATTCCTTTTTCTTTTAAAAAAAAGGAACTTAAAGATAACTGGGGGAGAGGGCTCCAGAACACGGTGTGGGTGACACATAAGTATTGCAGGCAATCACTGCTGCAGGAACTCAAAGGCAGAAAAATCACCAAAACTTGGATTGGCAAGTGGAGGCTTCGAGGAGGGGGTAAACTGGATCTGTGCCTCAAAGGCGTGCTCTGACTAGAAACAGGGAAGACTGTGTCTTCCACGGGTGCGATGGAAAAGGGCAAATGCTCACTTCCTACTGCGGTGGATGGGTTGGCGGCTTTGGTTGAGCACGGTCTTTGGTATAAAGCTGGTATTATTTCAGTATTCTTTTCCCGTTTATTGAGGACAAACGTCTCAAGCACTTTGTGTGGACTAACTCATTTAATCCTGTCAATCTTTGAGGAAGGTACTATTATTTTTTACAGATGAGGTGGCCGGTGAGCCACTTGCCTAAGGTCACAAAGGTGGTTAAATGGCAGAGCTGAGAGCCTAGCACCCCAGCAGTCTGGCTCCAGAGCCCACATTCTTGAACAGAATGCAATATACTACCGCCTCTCAGTCAGAGAAAACCAAGTCAGGAAAAGAAAGGTGCCATCTGAGCATCTGCATGTAGGAACAGACGGGCTGGGAGAGGACTGATTTGGAAGTGCCCCAAGGGAAATAATTCTGTCAAGCAGCTGGAAGTCCTAATGGCCTCAAAACCATTTCCCAGAGAGTACAGTCCCAGAGCTGGGCCACCAGACAGCAGCACAGAACGTCTTTCAGAAGGTCACCACACATCACTTACTTGGTGATGGTGCTACTGGAAGCGCATCTCATTGTGAGTGAACAATAGGAATGATCACACTCTGCCTTCAGTTCATTCTGATTGCTTAACACACACACACACTCTTTCTCTGTCTCCCATCATTCTACCACGTCCAGCTAGAATCAGAGTAAGACAAACAGAGTGAGAAAAATCATTATAGACAGGGAGACAATTCTTTTAAAATAATAAAGACCCTCGGCTCTATATTTGACTCCCCGATGAGGAAGGTGCGGTGAACTCTTATTCAAAATATTCCCTGCCCCTCCCGAGGGGAGGATTTACATCCCCATCCCACGGCCCTCAGGCTTGGCCAAGTGATTGGCAGTGCCACTCTTTGCAGAAAGATTATCCATCTCCATCCTGTTGAATTTAGGAGTGACCATTTACTCTGGCCAGTGAAGTTCGTGTGGAACTGACCCCTCTAAGAGCTGGAAGGGTCAGCTCAGCATTCAGCATGTCTCTTTTTCCTCTGCCCCCAGACTCACACTGTCCAGAGAGAGAACAGTCCCTCAGCCTGGGTCCTGGGCCGACACAGAGATCTCAGAGGATGGAACAGACAAGGACCCTAAGTGATAAATAAACCTTTGCTGTGTAAGCTACCCAAACTTGGGACCAAATGTTACCTCAGTATAATTCAGCCTAAGTGACCAATACAAATGGCAGGTTTGTATGCATGTTGGTCTAAGAGCTGTTGGTTCTGAAGTCTAGCTCTCCCATTCACTGGTGTACCATATTAGGTAAGTGACAACTTCTTTGTGCCTCAGTTTCCTTGTCTATATCATTTCTCACGAATTTCATGAGGATAACGTAAGATAACTGTCTTGACAGTAATTTAAATAGAAAAAATTTAAAAGTCAAGATGCTGGGCCAGCCCCAGTGGCCTAATGGTTAAGTTTGGCACACTCTGCTTCAGTGGCCCTGGTTCAGCTCCCGGGTGCGGACCTACACTGCTATGTTAGCGGCTATGCTGTACTGATGGCCCACATTCAGAAAAATAGAGGTAGATTGGCACAGACGTTTGCTCAGGGTGAATCTTCCTCAGCAAAAACAGTATTAATTAATTAAACAAATAAAAATCAAGTTGCTGAACAGGCTTTCCATGCAGAGGTTTTGGTCAAGGCTTTTCCTTCCAACTGCAGGTCTGAGTAAATTCAATGGGCACCCTTAAGGAGATTCACGAAACTTACATTGGCAAGAAAAGGGCACACAAAGGGATGATAAGAATGAAAAAGGTATTAAGTCTTAAGACAGCCCTGACTTTTAAGACTTTCCTCCTACTTTCATAGGATCCAACGGGTTTTTAATTTTCTTTATGGACGACACTGATGGGCCCCTGCAGTTCAACGTGGGAGGAGTCCCACCATTCCTGCTGCAGGACTCAGCTGCTTCACTGTCTAAGAAAACTAGAATTTCTAGTTCCACATCTTGAGAAGACTGGACAGAGGAAGACCTATGCTGGGCGTGTTGTCACTGGACCCCTCATCTTTCTCTTTGTGTCCTTCCTCAGTCTTTGCTTCCTCTGTTCCTCAGGGCCCAATTTGGCCATGAAAGGAATCAGCTCCTGATCCTTTCTCATCTCCCCTCTCCTCTACTGAACCCTGAAGAGATAGTACTCTGCAGATTTTCAGTGTCTGCCACCAACCAATTCCCAGAAGCTGAGATATCCTAAGTTGGGGGACAGGATACAAAATACTTAAAGAGTTTTGTAGTAATCACACATATGTCTTGAAGAATGCACTGTGTGATCTGATCTTTTCCAACCTTCCCAGCCTCCTGTCTGTCTACTCTACCCCGTCCTGAATGCTGATGGCTCAGCTACGCTGGATTTTTTTTAAGAGCCTCTCTCTCTCACTTCCAGAGCTGTGCACATGCTGTTCCCTTGGCTTGGAACACTTTTCCACTTCGCATTCCTTGCTAAGTCCAATTGCTTGTTCGTCCTTCAGAGAAATTTTATGACAGCAGCAGAGATAGCATCTCAAGTACTCAACATCATAACCTCAGCACCCATACACAGAAAGTGCACAAGAAATATCTGATGAAGCAGATGGAGGAGGAAGCCAAGAATGACTATGGATGTGTTCACATGTTGAGGGGTGTTTTGTTTTTCCACTTCTAACCTATATACATGACTGTGATTCTACTTTTCCAAGAAAAAAATTAGAAAATAAGAAAATCATAAATTCTTCCCAAAGGAATGTTACTTAATTATCAAAAACAATCAGATACATTTTATATTATGAGTATTTTTACCACAACTTTTAAAGTACCAAAAAAAAAAAAAGAAGAAGAAGAAAATGCAAGAACAAAGCTCCCACTTGTCAGGTACGAAAGAATTCCTTTTTGGAGCGCGAAGCCTTTCTGCACCTCAGCCTGCCCCGCCATCAGCACATCACACTCGGTCCCACATGGTCACATTTCAGCAGGTGGACAGAATGTGCCCACACAACTCGACTTCCTGCAGCCTTTTGAGCGAGGCGCTCATACTCACTGGCACAGATCCTAAGAAAAGTGGCTCTAACGCCACGGCTCTGGTCCTGTCAGGGAACAGACTCCTGATTTCTACTGCAGACGATGCAAATTTGATTTTAGATCACCCAGCAAATGCTTTTCAGAATTTGTATCACCTGAGCCCAAGTATTGTTCTTACGAGCAACAGCCACTGCACTGACGGGCTGCCAGCAGGCCTGAGTGGGTCAGGAGAGGTATTGTTTAGTTGGAAGGGAGTTTCTGTCAATTTAAACAAAACAAAACAAAGGGGGTATCAATTATACTGTAAAGTAGGTCTGCTTGGGAAAAAGGACAGAAGCTTTAGATCTCCTGGGTCTTTGTTTAAATAGTGGTTCAGTTTCACTGACCCCAGTTGAGACAAGTCTAGCTGAAAGTTCTCAATAAATGATAAAACCCAAGAGCAGCCCCTATCCCCTCAAACAAGTTTAAGGTCCTACAAAGAGAAACACAGGCACAGAAAACTCTGATTGTAGCCTGCTCCACAGGGAGTCAAAACCCAAAGATCATTCTTAGCTATGGCATCACCATGGGTGCAAACGCTGGGTCTTTCAGCAATCAATCAAAGCAGGCGATCCAAATCATTCGTTCCTTTGTCTGGCCACAGACATAGGGTGGCCCCTGCAAAAGCATGAAGCATCTGCTCCCTCCATTATTTTACTGTCCAAATAGATAGGGCCCATCCAGGCACACAGTTTGGTTTCTAAGCAGCAGTTTATGCAAGATGGGTTATGCTTGCTGCTATAAACCTCAAAAAGTGGATGAAAACACACTAACAACCTAAGAGCTGTTACATCAGGATGGTGGGATATCGTAGTTTTGTTCTTTTAATCAGTTCCTCGGGTCTATCTTTCATTGTGATAAAGACACATTATTTTTAAAGACGATATTTTAAAAGATAATTATCTACAGCTTTCAAAAGATTTAGAAAGCAGGGATTACTGCACCTCAAACACTTCTTGCGTTCCTTAATAACTGCTTATAGAGCCTCAATGTGTATAATTTATATCATTGACTAAAGAGTTTTAATTTTTCAAAACTCCCCATGGATGACAGCCCCTTTATCACTTAGATGGCCAACTCCTGGACCTTTTTCAGCTCCACTAATCTTCCTCCAAATATAACAGCCAGAGCCCTCCGTATGGGGGCCACATCCTCAAGTCATAGAAATGGCAATTATATAGCAAGGGGAAATAACATTTCACTGTCAGTCCCCACCCTCCTCCTGCTGAAGAGGGACCATATCTTCAGGAACTGTCTACAGTGATCCTCAGATAAGATCCTTTACCTGCATCATAATTGTTGACTCAGCAATACGCACATAATTCCCTTTCTCTCTAAATGGCTTACAAAATTCACTGACGTCTGTCACTTTAATACATATGGACACCACATCTCTCAGAAAATAAAAGCTCCAGGTAAGAAAGAAATTTCTCTCATATCTACAGCTGTATCCTCAGCATCTAGAACAATACCTGGTACATAGGAGGCACTCAAATAGTGTTAAATGAGTGAGTAAATGAACTTGGCTTTCGATTTCTTTTGGCTAAACAGGCAAAAAAAAAAAAAAACAATTAAATGTGTTTCTTGAAGGATATCATAGAAGAATCTCCACCACTGGGAAAATTTAAACACATACCTTCTGTTAGGGATAAAGTAAGAAATATTTCTGCATTGGGGAGGAGGCTGAACCAAATGGCCTCTAAAGTTCCTTTCAACTCCTAGACTCTATAACTTGAACACCACACCTTAAGAGAGAGTGGATCAGCACTGTAAAGCCCGATTCTCAGGTAGGGTAAATTACCATGCTCTGTTTAAAGATAATAGCTGACCTGGGACTTGGAAGTAAAAATACTAACTCATCCAAAATATGGACACATCCCTAGGGGAGAAATGCTCTTGCTAATCATCAGTTACATTCTGGAAAGAGCAGAGCCAAGCCCAAAAACTGTCTGTGGGAAAATGGAGAAGGTAGGGGTCAAGATCAAAATGGAAATAAACAGTATCAACTCAGCTGAAGCTTTTGTTTTCCAGCCAACAACAAATCCACTTAAGAAACATCTGAATTTAGCCTTGAGGTTTAAATGGTTACAACTGAATATAACCACTTCATAAGACAGTCTGCGTTCGACACATGAGGATTTTTGCCCAGTAAAATGTCACATATACCTGGGATATCACACTAAAGATGTTCAAATTCAAGAATGTCTAAAGTTGAGGGCAAATGACTCCGACTGAACTTTCCTTCAGTCTGGATGGGCCAGGCAGTTTGTAGCTAAAAGAGATCGGTTCCTATTTTCCTAAGCAACTTTAAAAAAAAATCTAATTCTAAAGGAGTAACTAAAGAAACTCCATTCACACACAAATCAACTTTGGAGTGATTCTTTTCTCTCAACACACCCTTCTTTTCTTTCATTCAAATCATAAGCTAGATAAGGGAACAGGACGGGCAGAGAATTCTACTGTGAAGGATGCAGTGCCAATCCCCAGGAGCTGGGTTTGGAGAATCTTTTGCATTCACCAGGGTTGTTTGAAGACATAATTGCAGACACCACACTTAAGACAGAAACTGAATGAACACAGTGAAACAGTGGAACAACTCCTTGGAAATGTATGAAAAGACTTCAACTTTGTAGTCAACTCTTGATCACTCATTCCACAACTCAGTCCCCAAAAGTCTTCTGTTTTTAAACTGTAAGTAAATTAATCTTAATTCCAGTGACAACAGGGAATGTGCAGAGAAAGCATTTACCTCCTCTGCACACATACACTTTAAAAACTCGCCTCTACTATTTGAATGAGAGAGGTCTTACACAAGAATTCTGTGGGATTAAGCTCACATCTGGTTGGCAGACCTGGTGTTGGATACGATTATGGCCACACAACTAAATCTTAAATCCACATACTGTTCCTATTTAACTGACATATATGAACTAATTTATAGAAAATGTGCAGCAAATTATTTCTTCCACCTCCCCCCTCCCCTGCCCGTCTCAAGAATGCACCAGCAATAGGTGTTACTGGAAAAGACCTCCCTCCCCGGGAACGTTTGCATTCCTAGAAGCTCTCCAATTATTTAAAACAGATACTGTTATTTTAGTTATCTGAATCTGTGCCCTAGAAATAAGTATAGGGTGCCAGAGGGAGTAATTTAACCAGACAAACTTGACCTCTCTGGATCTCAATTTCCTCACCAGAAAAATAAAGGGATGAATCCGGAGACTATGCAAATACCCTCAGTAACAACAATCTATGACCACTAGGATTATCCAGAGCACAATTTGTATACAAGAGAACTGAATTCTGAAGAGTAAGTCATTAAATATTAGAGTTTAAAATTAAACTAAAAGGCCCACAGTTAGACTTTAATGTGACCACTGCACATTTTCTGATTATGGAACACGTCTGTGAAAACACCGCGGCAGCCGAACCACCAAACCGAGTTAGAACACGCAGAGGGACCCAGCGAACTTCCCGGGCGTGTGGGGCGTGGGGGCCAAAAGGCGCGTGTATCCGGGAGGATCAAGAGGAAGAGCCGTGAGTCCGAGAGCACAGCCTCGCATGTCTGGGGTATGAGAGCTTCCCGTATCTCCCGAACTTTCGTCTACAACTACAAAATCTCTCAAGCCACCACCTGCAGCTACACAGTTAGGGGAAGGAGAGGGGGAGAGAGGGAAAAGGAGGTGGGAGAGCGGGAAGAACGTCGCCCGAGGCGCCCCCAAGCCCGTGGGGCGAAAGTGGACTTTGAACATCGACAAAGAAATGGGGAAAGAGAAAGAAAGAGGACTCCGCCTTGCCCAGGCCGCCCTGCTCCTTTCAAGAAAAAGGAAAGGCCGCCGCCGCCCCTTCCTCCGCCTTCCACCCGGGGATGCCGAGTGCCGACTGAAACCGCACCCTCCAAGTCCGGCTGCCCCCGGGCCCGGTCTGAGCCTTGCACCCCGGGAGCAAACTCCGGCCAGGGGCATCTCCCTCCCTTCCTCCCTCGCTCCGGGCGGCGGGACACCCGCTCCTCCAGGCACACGCCCTCCCTTCCTCTTCCCCGCGTCCCCGCCTCCGCGGCCCGCCGCCCCCGGCCTTCCAGCCGGAGAGCATTTTAATACTTCCACCCACCACGACAAGGGGGCCTTTTGAAAACTTTGTGTGTGTATCTACGGCTTTTGTCCACATCCTGGGCAGGGCCCTGGTCACCCGGGTGGTGCCTGAGGGTGTCCAGAATCTCACAATGCACTGGGGAAGCCACCACGGAAATCCCACCCCTTTATTTTTGAACCGCTTCTACAGCTGTGTGACACACAGCTCTTTGGCCAACAATTCCCACGCCCTGGTCGCCCCTCGGCGCCGCGGAGCCGGCAAGAAACCCCCGCACTCGGCGCCTTTCTCGGCTGTCACGAGGGAAAAGGTGTGCGCGGGGAGAGGGAGGCAGCCGAGAAACACCGCGGCGTAAAGAATCCGTTTAATGGGAAATTAAGAGAGGGGTCCTTTTTCTCCCACATCCCCGGAATCGGGGCGCGACGAGGCGATGCACTGTTGCATCACGTAGTAGAGGAGCCTCTGGGCTGCTCGCCCTCCCCATGGCCCCCGATGCGCGCCCAAATTCATGCACACACCCACAGCCAAGCCGCAGCGGCCACCGTCCGGAGCCCCCACCCGGGTCCCCCGTATTCCCCGCCAGCACCCGCGCGAAAGCAGGGACTACCCAGCGCCGGAGGAGCAGCCGGCGAGGGAAGCGAGGCCCCAGCACTCACAGACGGTCTCCCCACGGCCACGGCCATCGCGGCTGCGGCTCCGGCTCCGGCTGCGCCCGGGTGCTCTCCGCCGACACTCGCTGCTCCTCCGGCTCCGGCTCGCCTCCCCCGCGGCTCCCTCGCGGCTGCGCTGTGCTCGCGGCCGGCTCCCGCTCGCAGCCAGCAGCATCTGCTCCCCCCACGCCGCCGCCCCTCCTGCTTTATTAGAGCAACATGGCCACCCGCCTGGAAGGGACCATTCGCTTCCCCAGGAAGGGGTGTGAGCCTGCGCGCCCGGGCTGGGGCGGTGGGAAGGAGGATGGTGGGTGGGTCTCCGACCCGGGTCGGCAAGCTCAGGCCGCAGGGCTCGCCCTCCCCGAATGTTGCCGTCGGCCCCGAAATGACCCTCTCCGGTGCCACCGTGACGCCCCCAGCCTGTGCACTGGCTGCCACCCCCCGTTCCACCACGTGCTGGAGTCCGAGTAAAAGCCTGGGCGCGGAGGTCCCAGCCCAGGTCCCGCCACGCGCTTCGCGAAGCGGGTAGCTAGAGCGGCTGCGGAGAGGGGGAAGGGACACGGGCAAGGCGGGTCCGCGGGGACAGCATCTTGCGGAAAGTTAGCCCCGGGCCAGCACGCCCCACCCGGAGGAACCGGCTTGGAAGGGGCGCGGGCCACCAGGGGTGGGCGACCGAAGTGGGGCTGGGCAGACCCCACGAGGGAAGAGTTGCCTCTCCACAATACTCTTGATAAGGCAGAGACGAAAAGACAGGCAGCTAGAAGCTGTCACTGTAGCGTGCGGCCGGGTAGGGGACCAGTCGAGAGGAAGAGGCCGTAGTAGTTGCTGCCGTGGACTACAAGCCACCGCCTGCTGGGGAGGAAGAAAAGGACGCCCCCGCTGGAGAATTAAGGCAGCTGTAGACTGCCCAGAGCGCGGGGTCGCAGGCCGCCCCCGGCTGTAACGAGAGCTCGCTGGTCACACATGGGGTCTCAGCCGACTTGATTCGATCGCCGGAGACAACCCCGACGACCCGGAGGCGCGCGGGGCTGCGGCTGGCTGGGGGGTTGGGGGGGGGGGGGGCCGGGATGGCCCCGGGCAGGGGACTGTGGAGTCCGGGCGGCTCCGGCACGTGGGACTGGAACTCCCCCGCCGTGGGAAGGGATTTTCTCAGCAGATGTTAGGGCGTTTCTGCTCGTCGGTGTGGCGGGCGAATGGCAGGGTCATGGTGCGTGCCGGGTGGCGCGGCGCCTGGGCAAAGGCCGGGCGGCGAGTTGTGTCAGAGGTGCTGTAGATTCCCGCGGCCCCTCTTGGGGCCCAAGAGGGAGGCCCACGACGACGAGGTGACGGAGGATAGCCACCGGTCGGGCGGGGGACCGGTTGGATTGAAGCGCAGGGAAAGCACGGTGAGGCGGGGAAGGGCTGCGATCCGCCGACGGGATTGCGCCCTCAGGGAAATCCAGGGTCTGTTGAATTAGGTGAAAGACAAAGCGCCTCTTTAGACCGGGACGCCTCGGAGTCTGACCTGAGACTTGCAACACCCAGGTTTCTCGGGGCCTTGCGTCTGTCCCCGGGGTGCCGCAGAACTCGAAGGCGCCGCGCCGCCTTTGGCTAAGGGTGAGTGGGCTCCGGGCGCAGCCCGGCTGCTGCGAGGTAGACGATGAGCTGCCCGGGGAGGGATCGAGGGGCTTGAGGCCACCCGGGCTGGATTCCACTTGTAGGACGCGGTGCAACCTCCTGGAATGAGAGTAAGGGGAAAGTGCTCAGTGAAAGAAAGACAAGGGACCCTGAATGGGGACCCCTTCGGTCTGTGGGCGGGCCCAGCTTTGCAGGGCACTAACTTCTTCAGTTTTGACCAGTTTCAGCCCGCTAGACTTCAGATCTTTTGAAGACAAGGACCACCATTGTATGTCAAGCATACAATAGGCGCTCAGTAAGTGTTGAATTAAGATTACCACGTGGATGGGTGCTATGCAAAGGCAGGGGGAAGAGAAGTACTTCAATCTGCAGCTCTATGTATATGGACATTCTGTCCCTTCTCCCATGGGGAGGATTAGACGGCGGCCCTGCCCACGGACCAGTGGTCTCGGGTAAACCCTGTACAAAGACAGCTCCACGCTGCCAGTCAGATGTTAGGGCAATTGCAAACCAACTCTCCATTTTGTGTTATATTGACCAGACCAGACTGCCGGATTCAATTAATTGTTTTTATTCTTATTCACTTATTTTGTTTGTAAATGCTCATGTTGAAAATAGCAGATTAGATTATAAGAATGTGTCCTCCTACCTTTGTGGCTAGGTTAGTTTATTCTTGTCACAAAAGCTTAATGTCTCTTATTCCAACATCTCATCTGAGGGAACACTTTTAGGACAAAATCATCACAATTTACCCAGCTTCTGCCTAAATTTTTTCACCGACTAGGAGCAATGCCTTCAATTTCCCCCTCCCTTTATTTTTTTTTTTTTGGCAGGTAGACATAAACATATTTAATAAAAATACACCTTAATTACTTTTGGCCAAGAAAGACTATTTCAGAATGTCAGTTCTCATTATGAAGTTATTTAAATCCTGGCTTTACCCCTTCATTGCTATGTGACCTGGGCAAATTACTTAACATCTCAGTACCTCAATTTTCTTACCTTTAAATCTGTTTAGTAATAGTTCCTCCCTCAGAGGGTTACTAAGGGATTAAATTATCTTTTTAACTTTGTGCCCAGCACTGTGCTAGCAACTAAACATTTTTAAATGAGGATGCCTTTCTGACTCTTAACCAGGGCAGTCTGCTGAGAGACAGATGTTTAAACAGCTCTGATAAATAAGCCAAATCCTAGAAAAGATATATGAATTATGGGATTTTAAAGCACAATAGAAGGATCTGTTCACTCTGCCTGTCAGAACAGGAAAGGCTTCACCAAGGAGGTGGAACAGAGGAAAGAGCAATGAAGACTTTCTAAACAAGGGAACTGAAGGAGCAAAGATTCATTGGTTTCAAGGGTGATGATGCTGTGGGAAGGATGCTTTGCTAGAGCATAGGAGCTTTAGAGGGAGCTTGGTAGAGTAGGGAGAACACAGCACTTCAACTCTAGACTACCACTTATTAGCTTTCTGACATTGAGCAAGTTAGCCTGTCTTCATCTCATTTTCTTCTCCCCATCGTAAAAGGGTAGTAACAGTGAGTCCTGATGGAGGACATCTGTTTGCCAGACCCACTCTCCATCCTCCTTTCTGCCCCTAGGAGCCTATACTCAAAGGGTTTGCTTTCCCTTAGATTCCAGTTGAGTTCAGGCAATGGGAGGCAACAGCAGTACCACAAAGACAGGAGTGTGGCTATTGATTCTCCCAGGCTCCCTTGCTGTGGCACCATTGCAAGCTGGCTGCATCCCTCCACTGGAGGTCACAGTTACTCCCCTAGGGTAACCCAGGGTAAACCCCTTGTGGTTTCTCTACATTTTGCCCACACCCTTACAAATAGTCTTTTTATTAAACTCTACTGAAATTATCCAGTAGGAATGTAACATCTCATTCCCGCTAGGATCTTAAATTTAGTGCTTCACAGAATTGTTTTGCTCAGAGTTAACTGATAAAACATAGGTGTGCTATAATTAGACTGACCTATAATTTATTGTCCAAACTTTGAAACTCTTGAGATTGAGCAAGAGGGTTGGTGCTTTTAGTAACTACACTAGGACAATAGGTAAAGACCAGGACTTATAGTCACCCTAGCAATTATTACAAGACAAGTTAGGCAATGGAGAAGTGATCATACTAATATACATCTTTTACCAGACTGTAAGTGTCTCAAGGCAAGAGTGCTTATTTGTGTTTCAGCTTATAGCACAAGGTCTGATATATTCATAAATGTTAAGCTGTGTTGAAACAGAGATGAGGCTAGTAGCTAGGCTACAAAAAACCTTTATTGCCATGCTGAGGATTTACAACTTGATCCTGTGGGCAATGAAGAGTCAAGGAGGTTATGCATAGAAGTGACATCATGTATGCATTTTAGAAAATATCTCTAGTAAATATTTGACTTTGTTAGTAATGCAGGATCTATTCCCTTTTTAATGGAATCCCAACGTATTTGGGGAAATTTTCCAATGAATATTCTACCTTGGTGGAAAGTAAGTGCCTCTGCAAAAGAGGTTCCTAAAGTTACTTTCCTTTTACCGCCAAAGTACCCCCAAGAAAGCATGTGATCTAAGCTTGGCCAATCAGACATTGCTAAGTTTGAATCTTGAGTTAAGTGATACAAAGGCAGTACAAATTGTTAGAGTTTATGCATTCCATAATCTATTTTTACTTTTTAGCTTAAATTATCTACAGTTTGTTTCTGTGGCTTACAATCAAAGAACTCTATCTAACACAAGATCACCTTGACTCCAGTAAAAATGATGAATTGGAACGGAACACAAGAAGAGACCGGGAATAAGTTAGAAGCTATTGCCACTTTCATTTCAGATAGTATAACTGACAAACAGATCCTGAACTCCTCCTGCAACATAATATGTAAAAATGTCCCAGTATTGTAAAACACATCTAAATTGGAGAGGAAAAAGTAAAACTATCTCTATTCGCAGATGACATGAACTAGTATAGAGAAAATCCTGAGAAATCTACTAAAGAATTGTTAGAATAATAAACAAGCTCAGCAAGGTTGTATTGATAGATCAATACACAAAAATCAATTGTCTTTCTACACACTTGGAACGAACAATCCAAAAGTGAAATTAAGAAAATAATTTCATTTACTATAGCATCAAAAAGAATAAAATACTTAGGAATAAATGTAACAAAAGAAGCACAAAACTTACACCCTAAAAACATTGCTAAAAGAAATTTTTAAAATCTAAGTAAATGGAAAAACATCTCATGTTCATGGGTTGGAAGACTTAACATCGTTAAGATGGCAATACTCCCCAAATTGATCTACAAATTCATCAGAATCCCTGTCAACTGACTTATTTGTAGAAACTGGCAATCTGATTCTAAAATTCACATAGAAATTCAGGGACCAAGACTAGGCAAAACTTGGAGGACTCCAACTTCCAGATTTCAAATTTTACTACAAAGCAACAGTAATCAAGAGTGTGGTATTGGCATAAGGTTAGACATAAAGACAGACCAGAAACAAACCAAAGTCTGTGGTCAACTAATTTTTAACAAGGCCATTCAGTAGGGAAAGAATAATCTTTTCAACAAACATGCTGGGACAACTGGATAGGCAGATGCAATCGAATACATTCAGACCCTTATACCATATAGAAAAATTATTTCAAAACATATCAAAGACCTAAATGGAAGAGCTAAAACTATAAAACTAAAAGAAAATATAGAGGTAAATTTTCATGACCTCAGATTTGGCAATAGATTCTTAGATATGACATCAAAGGCACAAGCAACAAAAGAAAAAATAGATAAATTTGACCATCAAAATTAAAAACTTTTTGTGCTTCAAATGACACTATCAAAAAAGTGAAAAGACAACCTTCATGGTAGGAGAAAATATTTGCAAATCATATATCTAATAAGGAACTTGCATCTAGAATACGTGAAGAACTCTTACAACCCAATTTAAAGACAGTTAAAGAATTTGAAGAAACATTTCTCCAGAGAAGATATACAAATGGCCAATAAGCACATGAGAAGATTCTTGACATCGTTAGAAGGAGATAGCACTTCATACCCACTAGGATGGCTCTCATAAGAAAAATCATAAGTGTTGTCGAGAATCTAGAGAAATCGGATCACTTGTACACTGTTGGTAGCAGTGTCAAATAGTACAGCCACTTTGGAAAACAATTTGGCAGTTCCTCAAATGGTTAAACATAGAGTTACCCTGTGACTCTGCAATGCCACTCCTAGGTATATACCCAAGAGAAATTAAAATGTGTCCGCACAAAAACTTATACAGGAGTGTTCATAGCATTATTCACAATAGCCAAAAGGTGAAAACAATCGCCCTGTTCATCAACTGATGAATAAACAAAATATGCTATATCCATTCAAGAGAGTATTATTTAACCTTAGAAAGAAGTACTGATAAATGATACAACATAGATGAACCTTTTAAACATTATGCTATGTGAAAGAAGTCAGTCACAAAAGACCACTTACATCATTCCATTTATATCATATATCTAGAATAGGCAAATCTATAGAGATAGAAAGTAAATTAGCAATTGCTCAGGACTGAGGAGGATGAGGTGTTAGAGGGGCAATAGCAAAGGGGTATGGGATTTCCTTTTGAGGTGATAAAAACGTTCAAAAACTTATTGTGGTGATATATGGGGTTCCAGTTGTTCTGTTCTCCACCAGCAGTAGGTATATTCAGTTTTTAAATTTCTAGTCATTCTAGTAGTTTTGCAGTGGTACCTCAGTGTGGTTCTAATTTGCATTTATGCAATGACTAAAGGTCTTGAGCATTTTTCATTTGCTTATTTGCCATCTGTATATCTTCTTTGGTTATGTGTCTTTTACCCATTTTTTAATTGGGTTGTTTTCTTATTATTTATTCTTGTAGATGCTGGTTATAGTACTTTATCAGACACGTGTCTTATGAATATTTTCTCTCTAAGGTTGGTCATTTCATTTTCTTAATAGAATCTTTTAAAAGAGCACAGATTTTTTTATTTGATGGAGTGTAATTTATTGATTTCTTTTTTCTTTTATGGATTGTGCTTTTGATGTCTATCTAAGAAATCTGTGCCAAATCTTTGTTTTTCTTCTAGAAGTTTATAGTTTTAGTTTTTCCCTTTAGGTCTACAATCTATTTTGAGTTAATTTTTGTATATGGTGTGAGACAAACATTGAGGTTCCTTTTTTCATATACGGAATTTTTCCAGCATCACTTGTTGAAAAGACTATCCTTTCTCCCCTGAATTGCCTTTGTACCTTAGTCAAAAACCAATTGAGCATACATGTGCTTGTCTATTTCTGGACTTTCTATTCTGTTTCATTGGTCAATGTGTCTACCCTTTTGCCAATACTACATTGCCTTAATTGCTGTAACTAATAAGTCTTGAAACAAGGGAAAATGAACTCTCAAACTTTGTTCTCTTTCAAAACCATATTGGCTATTCTAGTTCCTTTGCCTTTCCATAAATATTTTAAAATAAGCTTATAAAATTCTACCAAAAAGTCATGGTGGGATTTAATTGGGATTGCATTAAATTTATAGAATCATTGGGAAGAATTAACATCTTAACAATATCAGATCTTCCAATCCATGAACATGGCATATCGCTACATTTATTTTTCACTGCTTTCTTTCTTTAATATTTCGTAGATTTCAGCATATAGATTTTGCATGTTTTTTTCTTCTTTTTTAACAGTTTAACTGAGATATAGTTCACTATCCTACAATTTACTTATTTAAAGTATGCAATTCAATGGTTTTTAATATATTGACCACTTCCAGTCTCACAATTTCCTCCCTTTGTTCCTTCAGCCCTAGAAGTGGTAATGACTTCTTAATGTTATTAGTCTTTAGGTGCTTTGCCATCCCTTGTTGGTTCTTGTAACCTTATCTACATCAACGCTTCTCACATTTTAGTACATAGGGATCACTGGGGGATCTGTTAAAATGCAGGTTCTAATTCAGAAGGTCTGGGGTGGGGCCTGAGCTTCTTCATTTCCATTAAGCTGCAAGGTGATGCTAATACTGCTGGGCTGGTGGTTACGCTAGACCAGCAAGGGTTTAGAGTTCTAAAGTGGTGCCTTTATTTAAGTTTCTTCATTTAAAACATCTTCATAAGTTCTTTTTTCCACTCAGACTTGATAGATATTCTGGAAAAAAAAAATTGAAATAGTCATTCATAAGCCCTTTCTTTCCCTGTTGTTAAAACCTTTGTTTAAAAATTCATTCTAGACGTTGTTAAATTTACACATAATTCTCAAACACTCCCCTGCTTCTGCTGCTTTTTATTCTCTTTGAAAATCAGGACAATATTTGCCCCTCTTCAATCTTTTGGCATTTCTTATTTTTCTCTGGCTTCCTGAAGCTAATATTCATTCTACAATCAGTTATGCAAAGTCTTTCATGGATAATTCATTTAGGCCTGGAAAGTTTAGCTCACTTAAAACAATTGGTTGCTCATTTACCACATTGGATATCAGTAGCCTTTTAATCATGTTTATTCTACCTTAGTCCATTAAAAAAAAATACTCTTTATGAGAGAGGAGATAAATAAAATACAAGTTAAGGAGTTTTGCCTTTTCTTTGTCATCAGGTAGCACTATATCCTCAGTTCCATCCTTTCATCCGTTTCTGTTCACCCTCTTGTGGCAAATATTACTTGAAAAACAAAACGCAAACTTAGCAAATTTCTTGGTGTCCTTTTTAAAAGCAAAAACTATGTAATCCTACAAGAAAATATCAATCCTTGTAGGCTCGTGTTACTCTTTAATACATGCTCTTTTAAAATCTGATGTCATTAAGGAGCATTCTATGAAATGACATGCCCCTGGAGTATGATGACTTGACCTACTGGCCACTCTCCTTGGCAGCCAACCCTGGAGCTGGGTCAGTGACCCTAGTTCTGGCATTTCTAATTCTCAGATAATTTCTCCCTGTGGACAGTCATTGTGGTGCCAGTTATTATTCCTTTCTGTGAGCTTAGAAAATTTATGTAGTGGAAGTCTCTTTGACTACTAGATATTGCCACTGAATTAGAAGAGAATCCTACATACATAACTATATATTCTGACAGCAATATCACTTCTATAGTCTTAGCTTTTGTCTCAACCTATTCACTATCCACAATTCTACCATCAGGAATATTCACCAGTTGATCAGCTCTTTAGTGCATGGGGTTACTCTCCACCTTCATCTCTCTTCTTTCTTTCTTTCTTTTCTTTTCTTTTTTTCTTTTTTTTTTTTTTTTTTGAGGAAGATTAGCCCTGAGCTAACATCCACTACCAATCCTTCTCTTTCTGCTGAGGAAGAGTGGCCCTCAGCTAACATCCATGCCCATCTTCCTCTACTTTATATGTGGGAAGCCTGCCACAGCATAACTTGATAAGCAGTGCATAGGTCCATGCCCAGACCCAAACCGGAGAACCCCAGGCCAGAGAAGCAGAGCATGTGAACTTAACCACTATGCCACCAGGCCAGCCCCTCATCTCCCTTCTTGTAGACTTGTTCCTTACGAATGCGGTAAAACTTCCTTTACTTATTTCAGTCATAAGTTTCTTGCTACCTCATCTGCCAACATCTATTGGATTGCACTCCTCTCCTTTTAATTTTTCCAAGTTCAATTTGCTTTTCCATTAATTTTCCCTTTCTAACCTAAGATTTCAAAAGTCACCAGCACTATATTTCAAGTTTCTTCTGTCTGTTTCATTTACCTGGATCAACAGAAGTGGATATTGGTTGGTTGGTATGATAAATTTTGTCAAATTATGCTTCATGCTCCATCCTTTTAGGGGTTGTTATACTCTTTAGGAAGAGAACAGAATTTGCCATTTGCAAGGATGCCTCCTTATTCATCCACAGTGAAAAACATGGGCTTGGGAGCCAGGACAATTGGGTTCATGTTCCTGCACTGCCAAATATCATAAGCTATGCAATTTTTTGTATTGATATATTAGTTTAAGTATAGGTTAAGTTGCTGCAACAGAGACGCCCCAAAACTCCAGCGGTCCAAAAAAGATAGATAATTATTTCTCTCTCATGATATAACCCAGGAGGTAGTGAGCAGTCCAGAGAAGTCTGGCAGCTATGCTTCTTGAGGTCATCCAGGAGTCCACAATGCTTGTGCTATCTTGTTGCTCCATCAACTTCTGATTGTTCCCTTATCTACTCTGATCAAAGCTGGTTCACCAACACCATATTCAGAGTCTAGCCCATGGGAAGGGTGAAGAAGAGGAAGTGGAAGGAAAGCAATTTCCTTTTAAGAAAGAGACATTGGCATAGCACATGTCACCTCTGCTCATAATCCATTGTAAAAACTCAGTCACATGAACATATTTAGCTGCAGGGGAGACTAGGATATGTAATCTCTTATATGGCACCAATGTGCCCTACTAAAACTTGTGGGGAGGATCCTATTTGTAAAAGGAAGAAATGGACAATGGATACTGGGGGGAAATCAGCAGTCACAGAAATATATTTACATAGTTAAAAAATAAAATAATATAGAATGATGTAGAATGAAGTCTCCATGCCTATTCACCATCTTTCCAGTCCCCACCCCTCTCCTCAAGAGGTAAATACTTTATTAGTGTCTTGTGTATCTTTCCAGAGTTTTCTTAAGCAACTTCAATCAAACATAAATA